>NC_090910.1:10066463-10383541 GCF_040956055.1 Brachionichthys hirsutus | reverse complement strand
TGCATTCCATCTTGAACACACTGTGACTTCCCAGTGTGATTAAATTCTGGATTCTGATGATCTATAAGGAGATCGCTTCAGGTTACTGCTTCCTATCAGAGGGGGGTGTTACAGCTCTCCCTTCCCCCCCCCAGGAGGTTTGGGCTCCAGGCCGTAGAGGACGGGTTCAAGCGCTGCCTCATATTCAGGATTCATGTTGTCCCCCCCCCCCCCCCTCCGCTCACAGCCTCACCTGCCAACCAGCTTCCCATTCCTTAGAATCCATTAAGGTCAGTCCCAGGATCTGATGGTGGCTTTAACTCACGAGTCACTAAAAGAGGGTCACAGAGTGTACCCATTCCTGCAAGCGCGGGGTCCGGCCCCGTGATATGTCATCCAGCTTTCACACCAGCTGCAGTGTCACGAAGGTCCAGTCAGGAAGTAAAACGGTTTCCCGGTTGATGCAGCGTTTTGTCCGGTTTGCTGTCGTTAAATGTTGAAGAAGAAGAAGAAGCTGCAACAGGATGCTTCAAATAAGAGTCAAAGTCAAAGCTGAAATGTGTAAAACGGGATGGAAGTAAAATGTATCTTCACCAGATTGGAAGCTTTAGTAAAACATGAGTCACAGCCATGATCTAAGTCACAATTTGAGTCATATTTAGTTTTTTTGGGGGTGCTTCCCCCCCCCCCCCTGTATGAATTAAAATGAGTAAAAGTTGGTATTTTCCTGGAGCTGTGAATCACAAGTACGAGTTGAAAAGGAAAAAGAAAGATGTTAACGTTAATGAGAGTCAGGCAATGAATTATGGGATGCTTCATTTGCTGTAATTGCCATTTAGCTAATTTAAAAGGCTAATTTAGCGGATCAGCCAATGTTACGGTATTAGTGTTTGCTTCATCTGCACAAGAGGCGAGCCGATCGAGTTGGTTAGCTGCAAGCTATCTGAGCGCAGCCGGATCAAGTTCAGCATCGTGCAGGCTTCTGACCTCAATAAGTTCCAATGACTTGAATCGGGTTGATGATCGGGTTGAGTCATACGAGCGACCCTTTAAATGCCGTGACATTTGAGATGGCAGCAATAGAAAAGGAATCTACAAATGCACAACTCTTACCGGTAAATAAAGATTTCAAGCCCATGCAAGAATAAATCAGATCATTAAAATGAATTTATGCTGCACTTTGTGGGATTAGCTCCCGTCCGCCTGGGCACGAGATGCCAGCATTAATTTAGAGCCTGAATCCATCGTGCACCGCCGGCCACGTGTAGACATCTCAGGGCTCCTCTGATAATAGGAGTTAATAAGCACAACAACCTAATTACACTCCATAATGGTGATGACTAGCATGTCTCAATAACACAGAGGGGGGTCTTCCCTGAACAATGGGATCCATCGCTGGGGGGGGGGGGGTGGGGGTGGGGGAGACCTCCTGAATGTGACCCTTACAATTTCACATCAAATAACTGCAGACCAAAAACACGTCTGCTGCCGTACAGGAGGAAGCGTTTAGTGGGTTGTGTTTCTTTTTCACTGTGGAGAGGACGATAAGTGTGATGGGCTTTTTATTTTTATTTTAATTGACTGGGAAAAGACTCCACCATGTAGAGTCCAAAAGCTGATCACATGAACTAATCATATAGGAAGAACGCCGATCAATGACGCTGCCTGATGCTGAATCTCTCTGCATCATAAAACCAGCCGAGTAAAATACAACGCAAAAAATCACCCGAACCACTCAAAGAGGAAAATATTTAACAAACAGAGAGCAGAAAAAACTCAGAAGGAATAAAAAGAAGGTGCTGAAGTGTTTACTCGGTTGGGTTTTATCGTGCCAGTAAAGGGAAGTGAACTGATGACCTCTAGGTCTCCTCTAACCTTCAGGGCACCACCTCCAATATTCCTACTCGCTTTTGTAATTGTAATGACAAATAAAAAAACTAATTTTACGTCAGAGTGGAGATTTTTTTTTTTTTTCCCGGGGGTTAAAGTCCTAAAGATTAAAGTCAGTGAGCGTAACCTCTTGCCGTGCTCTCTGGCCTCGCTGCCTTCGGGCAGCGGCTAACAATGTGCCTGTTTCATGTCCGGAACAAAAGAGTCAAACTAAATCCTCCTCATATGTGCGGGTTGTGGGAATTCCGAGCCCTTAACCTGGTCATTAAAGCCGTCTGGTAACGAAACCAGACCTGCTGCAGTGAAAGAGTGACATGATACAAACCTAAAATCAGGTATGGGGGCAGGGGGGGGGTCTGGTTTACCTCAGGGAAGGACATGTAAAAAAAAAAGTGAAGACAATTCCATAAAGTGTGAATTTCAACATGTCTGGTCTAACTCAGAATTGCGTCCCTGCGAGTCTCGTGTCCCTCGTGTCCCTCGTGTCCCGGTGTGTTTTTGTCTTTCTCCTCTTTTCTCACAGCTACCGTGTGTTTCGTACAGAATATTTCCTAACTAGCTGATTTATTGGGCTCCACCAGCATCGTACAAACCCAAACCGCATGTGCGCTAACCCCTCGCTTTCCTCGGGGGCTCTCTTCCGGCCTCTCGCGCTCCTTACAGAAATATGCAGGAGGGGGGGGTCGCAGGGGTCGGCAAATTCATTGCGGTGAAGGTGCTGCGAGGGAGAACGACTTGTTTGATCTCGCCATGGCGCTTGTCTCCAATAAATTAACCAGCAATCAGGGGCTGTTTAGTTTGTTGGGGGTAGCTTGTGCAGGCATCATTAACTGGCCCAATCCAGGTATTTATGGGAAACGTGTGCTTTGTGCTCACTGAAGCTCTTTGTAGAGGGTAACCTCGCAGAGCGGGGGTCCTGCCTCAAACCGCCGTGACTCGATACCCGGATGATGAACTTTCAGGAGGAACGTATGATTCCGTTTTTTTAATGAACAAGTTTTTTTTTTTTCTCTTCCACTTCAAAAGCGCCTTGTTTCTCATATAAATGAAAGGCACTTATTGCAACCAGGAGCCGCTGCCGTTATGCTTGTCTCAATACATCACCGTGTCACTTTGCAGCCAATAAAGGTCGTGAGGAGAGCCGCTACATCATCATCGGGTCCAGATGCCCGAGTTTCCCATCAGCATTAACGTGATGCAAAAACTGATTTACGAGTCAACATACAGATTTAATTTGCCTCTTGTACACCTTTAAGCTCGGAGCAAACACCCATCATGGGCCTGTCGCCCCCCCCCCGAGATCAATGAAGTCCACTTCTCCAGCCTTCTTATTTTCGGGCCTCAATGGATTTCACATGGCTTCCTCGGAGATGCGCCCTGGAGTCATTTGCTAACGCTTCACCGCAGGTGGTCAAAGCATCTGCCCGTTCGCCCACGTGACGGCGAGGGAGGTTTCCATGAGGGAGGATGGCTCGTCATCATCAGGCCAGATTTCCTTCCCGGCGGGACGGAGGAACAAAGGATATGGGAAACTGTGCTTCGCTCTGCTCGTATTTAAAGATGAGACGTCATCGCGTGCGTTTTCACACGGAGCCATATGGAGCGAATACAGGCCGCATCTTCTAAGACACGTTTTAGACTTAAATAAACACAGATTCTTTCTCATGTGTTTGTAATGATGCCAAAAGTGCATTTAGAAGTAAAACCCCCACCAAAACCGAACCCAGCCTCTGATGTGTCGGTACTCAAAGTGACAAATCAAAGCAGGACGACCGATAGTCGGCCGATCCCTTCCGAGCAAGACTGAACTTTTAAATTCTTCGTTCTTATTAGGGCAAAAATGTCAAAGGCGCATCGCCAAATAAACTCCATGGGCGTGTTGTGTTGCACGAACGCCACAGATGCAGCTCGGCAGCCTACAAAGTGACGTTCAGCCGCGCATCCTGGTGATTTACGTCGTCTCGCGGTGTGTTGAGCTCACCGGGGTCGTTCACAACTCCGACCCAAGAGGGTCCCGGGGGGGGGGATGTTTGTCTTTCTGTCCATATCTTTGCAGCACCGGCTGTGGCTGCTTATCTGCTTGTCCTCATAACTGTCTGTCCCGCTCAGAGGGGCCTGCTGATGGCGTAGCCGCGTCTCCGGTGATTTACAATGCCAAGGAAAGAGCGAGACTTAAATGGGACACCTCGAGGGGCCGCCGGCTTTTGGAGTAGGGAAAGGTATGCGTGGTTGACGACGTGTATGAGAAGGAGCTTACGGCGTTTGAGGAACATACGTGACCCATAAATACCCACAAACACTTGGATGTGCCTGCTATTTCTGAAACCAGGTATAAGATGTCCCTCCTTGGTTATTTGTCGCTGTGTGTGTGTGTGTGTGTGTGTGTGTGTGTGCGCGTCATGTACTGAAACACAACCCAACAGTCCGGCTCCAGATTCACGCCCTCTAAAAATGGGGGGGAGTCAGTATCGTACAATTTCTTAGAAACGGGGGATTTGTAGCATCATGTGCTTTGCTAAGTTAGAACACATCTGTGTGTGTGTGTGTGCACAGCGTCGATTTATGAAGCTGTCTTTTGGAATGTGTTAGCTGGCTCAATATTTCCTTACACAACTCACATTGCAAGTTAAAAAAGTCAGAAATGTGCCAAAGGGCTGAAACTCAATTTGTATCACATGTTGGAATTAGGTTAAGTAGAGTCAAAGGTCGCCGGCGGGCGAGTAGTATGGCACACACGTGTTGGAATACTGCAGGACTAAATACTCCTATAAACACGTGTTATTACAATGAATCAAAGGAAACCCATATATGGGCGTTGTTGATATATGCATATATATACATATATATATATTATTACACAACACAAACCTCATCATCATGTATCGCGTGTAAATGTACCGTCCAGGCGAGGTAAATACTGGTATCTGCGGTTTCACGGCAGCGACTGTAACTGAATACACGCCTGGAGGCCTTTCTGGAGCGACGCGTGTCGTTAAAAACGTGCACATGTGTGCAGGATCTGTGGGATTTTCCACGCAAAGTTCAGCGATGTAAGGTCAGAGATGTTCCGAATGCATGTCTGATGCAGTAAGCTGGATCCGGGGCTGTCGGGGGTCGGGGGGCGGCAACGACGGAAGTATGTCTTTGTGTCCTGCAAGCGAGGGCCTGCATGCTGACATCGGAATGACATCACCCGGGGGGGGGAAGGGGCTTTGTCCCCCCCCCCTTTTTGGGAGCGGTGAAATTTTGCACACAAAGGCTGCGCAGCGCTTCTATCTCCAGATCTGAGCGGACTCAGCACTTTTGAAAATCCCTAACAAGATTAAACCACCGGCGCAATCAGCTGTCAGTCTCCGCTCACGAGCTGCTTCTCAGAACTCACAGAGGATCTAAGCCTCGTTGAAACTGAACACACTAAAGCTCATCCTAGGCTGATACAGGAGGCCGGGCAGGATGGGGGGGTCACGGAGGCATAAGCATAAGGTGAAACTTCATGGTGTAAGTTTGGCCTTCTGCTCTGGCTTTAGTTAGTTCTCTTACAGCCCTGAAATATTCTCGATTTTGCAAATTCCCTCATTTGCATGGATTAGCAAACTGTGCAATTCTAATTATCTGGGTCCTGAAAGAGCAGGAAACGGTCTCCCGGTTGTTGGAGGAGGCGTGCGCTCTGGCCGTCAGGGCACTTTGTTGCTACCCGCGCCATCTTCTTTTCGTCCTACGACAATTACTAGAATCAAAACTTTGAACGCTGTCGTAGCTGAGCCGTCCTGATCTGTTCTGGTCTGTCCCGCAGGTCCAGTTGTCTTTAGTCTCTTCCGTGGTGAACATGACCCTCGTGCTGATTTCCAGGAACAGATTACTGGCATAACTGTTGCTGCTGCTGTCGTCCAGATGTTCAGCGTCTCGGTGTTTTCTCAGAATACGACATAACTCACAAAGGACGAGCACACACGATGTGAATGAAGTCTGCAGTCTTTTTTTGTTGGACCGCGTTTTGGGTCTTCACGGCTCATCATCATCATCATCATCATCATCATCATCGCTTCTTGTGCTGTGACTAATATTTAATGTCCACACACATCTTTATTAGCTAATGGAACTTTCAATGTGTTTCTATTACCCGTAATTAACGTTTAGATTTAATTATTTTCCGTTATCACACCTTGCGTTGACCTGCTTTTTGGTGCCGTCCGCTGACCGTGTTAGACGCGTAGCGGTATGCGTTAGCGTGTATAATCAACAGACTAAAAACCGCTTGAATAAAATCATGGACTAAGTGGAAACGAATTGCTTAATGAGAGCTAATCCTTTAACTCTTTCAGTGCCAGCCATTTTCAGCTCAGCTATATGCTATCCAGATTTCGCCCATGTTGCCCGGTTTTCCAATCCCCGCAGAATATTATTTTCTATGACTAAGCAAACACAGAACATATCAAACGAAAGATCAAAGTTGAACAGAGGCAGATTTCAATGTCAGGGATGGCAGTGAACAATTGGGGTTATAAAAAAAACGTCTTTAGACATTATTGGTACTGAAAGAGTTTTAAAAAATCGGTCTGACCCATATCATTAATTATCAACCTCTCTTCTGGAGGTTCTTATGGATGTGAGAAAATAAATAAGCTTATTTGCGAAAATGACTGGAACAGAAGCAGAATTTTATTTACTCCGCCTTAACATAAATTTGTGACATTTTGAACAGCGAGTCAAACGTAAATCTGCCCTTTAATTCTGCCGCTGAGACATTTAGAGGGAGATGAGTTGACATGAAGTCCTTAATGAGGCGGGCCAAACAATGGGACAGCAAATAGGTCAGCTTTCATTGATGGAGATAAAGGGCCGCCTTCATTAGAGCAGGCATTTTCATTGCTGACAAAAGGGTGTCAGCTGGTATTTAACTTGAAACGAACAGATTCACGTGGCACGTGAGGGCTTTTTGATTTAAGACATTGACATTTAGGACAGCAGACGTTTCTTTCAGCTCCAGATTAGTTAGAAAGTTGCAACCTCTCTTCTGGAGGTTAAATCCCCACAGCAAAGAGGTTCCAATCCCGCTATTTGCACACTCAAAAAAAAAAAGAACATGTACCATAAAGGAACATCCATCGAATGCAAGCAAAGCCTTGATAAATTATAATCACGGTATGGATGACCTCTTTGCCCCGCTGACCCCCCAACACAGCTGAGCGTAGCCTCAGCCGAGCCGGCGAGACTAGAGGACGGCCTCGCGGGGGTCAAAGGTCAGAAGAACAGTTCCATCTTGGAAATTGACCTTTCTGTGACACGTCCTGTCGATTTAAACGCAAACATTTGAATCGACAGAGTTGTCACCACGGAGGTTTGAGTTGATGTTAAAGTGGCGCTATTCATGGGTGGCAAGGGGAGTAAAATTAAATTAAGTTAAAATGTTTCACCAAGAAAATGTACGCATGTACGTGTCGATCAGACATGACGCCCAGCGTCGTGACTTGGTCGGCTAAGTCATGTGGGCGTGTTTTAATGAAAGGTCAATTGTCCACCAGTCAAATTTAATCAGAGACAAATCAAACGCAAACCTAGTTCATCCGCTCAAGGGGCATGACACCAGCCAAGGGCGGGGGGGGGGGGGGGGGGGGGGGGGGGGGGGGGGGTTATTAGGGATGGGAAATTACATTATGATCGCGGCAGTGCACTGGACACAAAAGCAAATTCACAATTTAATCAACTAACAAAGATCCTTAAACAAGAAGCATGCACGCTTGCAAAAGGCTTCTCCACAGGAGGCCTGGATGTGTTTTTATACAGTAGAAAAATAATCCATTCATTCCTGGCAAAAAAATCCACCAGGCTGTATTTTACAAGTTGAAATCACCAGTTATGCTTTTACGACACGCTCATTCTGATATATGGAAAAAGGGTACTTATATGCTGTATATGCATCTACTTTACGATTGACCTGAATCTGATTTACCTCACAGTTTACACTTGAATCAATAAGCTTTAAACAGATGTTTGTAAAGCCAGAGCTAATCCCAGAGGCCAAACTTGACCCTTTTAAATTTGCTTCGTTGCCCGGGCCAAATCTTCACACCTATGGGGGAATTGTGATTAGCACATTAGCATATGAGCATGTTTACTGCTAGTTAACAGTCCCGGGTGATCCCAGTGCAGCCTGTTTAACTTCCGTCAGCAGACAGCGAGCGCGGCCTTAGCCAGAGGTTTAGCGCGCTTCGCTTTGGTCATCTAAAACCTCATGCCAATGGATGCACCACGCCCTTCTTCCACCGCCGCTGCATATTGAACCACATCTGGAAGATAAAGCCATCGGCCTACGTTGTTGTTAACCCCAAGCTGTAAATATAGAAGTGCTCTGGCATTTGAGCATCTCCTTTTTTAGTGCAGCAGGGAAAACCATACCAGGCGCATAACCTCAAAGATGCTGCGAGTGCACTTCAGGCTTTAGTCTTCTTTTCCCTTGAAGGTGTCCTCACACTTACAACATGAGACTTGCATGGGCTTCTTGCTCGGTTGTTTTGCCGAACCCGATCTACGTTCCTTATCTATGCTAAGTTAGTCGCCCAAATTTCGAGCTGCGCGAAGCTTTGGAGAACTTGGCTGGATAGAATATCATCCTGCAAGCAATTCCTCACAGAGAGGAATACCTATTTTGGGCCGCTGCATTTTTCTTCTGAGGAAAAAAAGTTCAACATGCTTCTGACAGCGCCGGCGAGCAGTGACAGCCAGCTGTGAAGTGTTGCTTTAAAGGGGTCTTACTGTAAAACATGTGGCTGCCTTCCCCCACATCAAGCTATTTATGGCTCGATAATCACAGGCCTTCGAGACGTGTTTCTGCTGTTTAACGTGGATGTGAGCGTTTCATCTGAATTCTGAGATAGCGCACGGACTTTATGCAGCAGAAATATATGGAGGCTGGAACCTTGTTAGTCATGCAAAGAGAGGCTGTTTGAGAATGTTACAATTAATTCGATTGGTAAAAAAAAAAAAAGAATTAGGGGATATCAATATCAATTAATCAATATCACGGTGAGAGCATAAACTACAACCAGCGGCTCCTTAGCTTAGCATACCTTGAACACTGGAATTTCATGGCATCCTCACTGTGAATGTATGAGGAAAGCTATTTGCCCCTTTTTGCATTGCATTATATATGCTAAGCTAAGCTAATTTAGAGAAGAAATTCCACGATCAAGCAGGGTCCACAATTGAACCTACGCGACTCTCCCGTAGGCTCAAACCGACAAATGAAAGTCCATCAGTCAAAGTGTCCTTTCAGGGGACCTACGAGAGGCTCGATTTTATGCAAACAGTCATTTGACTCGTCGTACCTCTTCAGGGCCCCTGATGTTGTCAAGTCGTCCCAGAGGTTCACAGCTGGAGTCCAGTGCAGGATTCCTGCATCTATCTGGAAATGCCTCGTAGTTCTGAGAAGAGTCCTAATGGGAGAAAATGTACCACCTCATCACCACCTCCCAGGCCTGCCATAATGGAGCATCCACGGTCATTAATGGCGCGTACCTCCCACCTCAAGAGTCTCTATTCAGTCTCTGCCATCATTCACGGCCATCACTTCCTCAGAATTTAATGGTTTTGGAGGTCCCTTTTATGTCATTGTCTCTCCTCCTCTGTGTCCCTTCGCTATTTAGGAGCACAGACTAGAGAACAGGCCTGTTAGTTGGGCGTTGGGGATGACCTCTGTGCCCCTTCACTGAAGACTCCTTCAGCTTTGTTTTGGGCCTCTGTCCCCCTTGCCAAGGCAAATCAGACCCCTGGCAGTTCACGGAGAGAGGGAACCACTGGGGGTCTCATTGTCTTCCCATTCACATCAGAGACAAGTGGCCAGGAGTGGACATTAGACGCTCCCTATAGCCACACACTCTGAAGGGACAATGTCCACACAAAGTGACAGCTCCTGTTGGGAAAGGAATGCATGTGAATCAAGAAGGTTCAAAGAAGCACGCCAGCGCACCAACGGCATGGGAATATTTGATTGCCAAGCGCTATTTCCCACTCTTCCATTATCTCCCGTGCAACAATGAGGGAAGATTACAGTCAAAACGATTTACTGTAATTCAAAGTTCGTCATATGGCATATTTAATGCAACGGGAAGGTATTCAAATGAAGCTGGAGCTTTAGCATTTTCCACTTGCTTCATCCCATAAAGGAAATCAGTCAGACACCCACCAGAACTGACCGCTACTGCCCCCGTTCTCTGTTTTGTGCTTTAGGGGGCAGGAGAGAACTAGAAGACAAGATTTGCTGGACCGCACAAGCGGGGCCGAGGGGTCGGGGCAGGCTTGAGGCCTGGGGGGTAAGATTAGGAGGCAGCAGAGAGAGGGCACGCGGCCTTTCTCTCGTACACATTCCCGCCATGGCCCAAAGCCAGGACCTGGGGATTAGGGACTAAAGAGGAAAGCTGGTGTTGGCAAGTCCCCGACAATCATTTCCATGCATATTTTACTCCGATGACAATGTGCATTTGAATGCATGCAAATTGGGAGGCAGGGGTTAATTTAGAGGGCTGTGAAGAAGCTCATGCCTCACTCATTTAATTACAGAGTCATCCAATTACCCCCTTGGACACTTGGCAGGCTTTGCACATTTGCGGATCCATATAAAGTCTGTTGTGTGGTGAGTTACTGGACCGTCTGTGTTGGCTCCTGTGCGTCAGAGTGTATATACATATATATATATATATATATATTAGCTTTAATATCTCATCTGTTCTGAAGTGATAATGCTGTGAGATTAGCAAATCAAAGCCCCCCCCCCCCCCCGCAGTTCTATTGACCACTGGCTCATCAAAGGACATATTGCTGTTTTGTTAGCCTCCTGAGAAGCAGCTTAGGGAGATTCATCCTTAATGACACCTGCTGAGAGTTACAGCCGAATTGCAGCCTGCGCTGTAATAGTCTTTCCAATGTCTGGAAGGAGTGTTTTTAAATCTAAGTGTAATCACAGAACAAACTGGCAGCCAGGAAGATGGGACCAAATCAAACTGCTTCCTGCTGCTAATTATTTCTCAAATACAAACTATTTGCCTTTAGCAGCTAGCTCAAATAATTTGGTCTTGGAGGCTATATGTTCAGTCCTGGAATTGTCGTATTCAAATTAAAAGGCAAACACACTCCCACTGTGGGTGGAGTAAGCTAATAGGAGACAACAAGCTAACTAGCCGATACATATAGCAGCACTTAGCAGTTACTCTGATTGAATGCCACCCCCTATTTGTGTGAAGTATTTATTCAACAGGTTCCCAATCTTTATATATATACATATATATATATATATTTTCCACCGTGTATGAATCATAAAAGGAACACAACACCGGTGAGGCTGATAACAGCTGATAAGAACTTTCAATTCAATTCAAACACGACAACAAGCAACTTCAAAGCAAAACCAAAGCTGGCATTTCAAACAAATAAACAATAATGTGAACGTTTTCTATAAATTTCCCCTCATAAGTTTTTTTTTATTTGCTTATAAAGCATCAATAAAAACCAAAGCGTTGTGTTATTTGTGAGTTCGCCCCCCCCCCTCACCTCTCTCCCTTTCATTACCATCAACGTCATGGAATGTGTGATGTCATCACCAGAGCACACACACACACCGCCCATGCTCTCACCTGGTTCCTACCTAACCACAGCTGTTTCCTTCCTTGCACATTTTCAGTGAAAGGCCTCACTCATACCTAGAAGAAATGCGGGAGGGACAGAATAAGAGCCGTAACGTGTACATGGGCCTTGATAGCAATAGGGTTTTTTTTTCTCTCTTTGGTTTTCTCTTTTTGGTTTTTTTGCCCACAACTCATTCAAATGGTGTTAACTGAAAAGGGAATGATGCCGAAATGTTCTTTTCTGACAGAAATGACTTGTAATGAGTTTTTATATTTCATAGATCTTTTTTATTCAAATCTACCAAATTTATGAAAATAAAAATAAAACATTTGCCTATTCTTATCCTTCACAAATTGCAACCAAAATGATGGAAATCCCGGCTCATGAATTTCACTGCGTTGGAGGGAAAAGTCGTTTTTAATGCCCTTGCTTGGGTAGAAAAAGGACGAGTTCTGTTGTTTGATCATTTCCAGACACAGTTTTTAATAAGTGACTAAAGGTGGCGACTTCTATTTCAAATGTTACCAACAATCCTGGCACGCAAACAAAGGCAGGAGGCTTCTTAAAACAACCGGTGCGAGTTATATAATCTACACTGTTAACTCCATGCTAACGTACCGTCGTGACTTGATCTTCAGTCAATCACGCATGAGAACTAAATGGCTGAGCAAATACACAGTTCTATGAGGCTATGCACACACCACAGTTTCTCAGATACCGAACATCTTGAGCTGCCAACCGCTGGTCTGCCATACATTCCGCAATGCTTCCACCCCTTTTCGTGGTTCTATGTACTCTATGAGTTTATAGCAAATAATTTAAAGTTAATGGGACTTTTTTTTTTTGGCAATAATACGTGTATTTCCATACTGTGTCACAATTTCTTTAAATTACTTTTCCCAGCTCTAAATCTGAACAGCAGCTGCAAACACTGACTCAATTATGTCCACAAAATGTCCAAGATGATATGTCTTTTAGTCAGCGCCATATAGGAGTTTCAATTTCAGGGTGTTTTTTGGCTCATTTCTCCTTCACCGTGCCTGCGCCTGCAGGCAGGACAAAGGGCTGCACAGAAAAGGAAAAAAAAAAAGCTTTTATTGTCATTGTGTTCCTTAAAAACACAACAGATTTTTGGAGATTAATAGCAGAGGAATAGTCTGTTCTGGACGTTCTGAAATGACAGTTAATCAGCAACTTTTTCTTTCTTTGGGCGGTTTGACTTGTAATAATACAAACGCACATTATCCAGGCGCGCTCGGCGCACGCACACGCTCACGACGCTCGGCCTCCTCGGCGCTGCGCCAGGCCTTATGTGTAACTGGCATAACTGGCCATCTCCATGGCAACGGGAATGTTGGCCTCGGCAAGTGCCAAGAGAGCAGCTGGTAGGTAGTGACAGATTAGTCTCCAAACAGATTTACCGCCAGTCAAGCACTGCCGTGCCCTTTGAACAGTGGAAGACGTTCTAAAGAAACAGTCAGAGTGAAAGAAGACAAAGAAGAGATTGTCGCACAAATGAGTGAGTCCACTGAGGAAGAGGAGGCGATCTGCCAGCTCAATGGGAGGCGCTGAGGAGGAGATGCTCCGTCTTACAGCACAGTCGGTGCCGTGCGGTCCAGTCGAGGGTGAATGGATTTCAGAGGAATTGATGGTAGCAATGCATTTCTTATCAACCGGAGGGTTTTTCACAGAGATGATTGGGGAAACCAGAGCGGCCAGCGGCCGCAGCGGAACCTGTGGCATCTCAAAGCACATTGGCTCTGTAGGAATTACTCTCGCTGCCCGAAGGCAGAGGTAGACGACCCACATCTCAGGTTTTAGTTAAGAGAGTTCTTGCAGCTGTCAAAAAGCTCATTTATCACCATTTTGACGTGGAACCTTATGAAAAATTACAATTTTGTATTTCGTAACAATGATTTATCGTGATTTTTAAACGTCTACGGAGGAAGGCTGGCCTTTAACGAAGCTCTATTTTCAAAGACGACATTTTAAGTCGATTATCATACCGTCCTGTCAATCGCGCCTCTCGTGCATGTTCAGTCTTACCTTCCGTCCATCCATCATTGTCTGAGTCTGAGAATTCGGTTATTACCTGTTCACACCTGGTTACATCTAGCCAATAGCAAAGCAACAGCCCTTTCAGCATTAACCCATCACGTTGCTCCTCGGATTCTGTGCCTATAGTTCTTCCGTGCAGCTGTCGTGCACATCCATCACCTCCCTCTTCACTCTTGTTGATACATCATTTCATCCTATCACTCTCAGCGGAGTCATCAGCCACCACCACCACCAGTGAAAGTTCCGCTGCTAATGCTATGCTAATGTATTAGGCATCATTAAATATTAATTACTAGTGCATTTCACCGGATTTTCCAAGATGCAGCTGGGCGAGGCGACTTTGCAGTATCAGCTTTCTTCTGTGATATATTTTCTTGTGATATTCGTGTACAACATTCCCAACATATCCCGAATATTTTATCAAGATCCATCCTGAACTTTTTCGAGTTATCTTTCTAACAGGCAAACAAACGAACCAACGCAGGCAAAAACACAACCTGCCGCGCTAAGCACTGGCTTCGGGTTTATGCGTTTGCATTTGTGATTGCTTGAATTAAAAACACATTTCTCTCACCGGCAGACGATTTAAATTCAAAGTGAGTTTACTCCTGAAGAGTCTGTGCCCATTAGAGTGTTTTATGTCCTCTGCTGTCGTGATTTACTGTCTCTAACTGCAGCGTCACTACAAGTAAAGAGCGAGAGCACCTGAGACATGATTTTTCATGCCGCTTTAAGTGTTGATGAGATTTTAAAGGTGCAGACGAGAAGGACGGGAGCAGATGTTTTCAGGTTCGAGTTCGTCCAGATTATCTAACGCCCATGTGTGAACGGCTAACACTCCTCGATCTCAATCTCCTGATTATTCCCACAAACGCATCAATCGTGCGACTTAATGCAAAATAGGGAGTTGCAATCGCACGGCATTTCATTTATTTATTCACAAATCATCATCTCAAATCGTTCCTCTGGTGGCTATAGAGCACTCGACTGCAGATGAAGCTTGTTTCTGATAGCGCTGCCGAGTCATCCATTACCAGTCGGCGGGCCGCGGATGATTACACAGATTCAATTTGACTTGTTGCAGTATTCCCAATCCAGTCTGACTCAGGAATATCCGTCCTCGCTAACAAGCCGTTTTTTGCAGAGCTCATCATGTTAACGCTTCGCTTTGCGCTCCAGCAGCTCGTCGGATGAAGGGAAACGAAGCCGACGATGAAGGCAATGATCAGCGCTCGCCATACGAGGCTACGTTTGGCAGCCGCAGCTTATTTGTGGAAATTCTTTTAATTCTTGCGTGGAGAAGAGGAGTCTTAATGTGTCTCAGTGGGTGTTTGATTGACAGGAGGTCAAAATCACCTCCCTGCAGGCCATATGCACTTGACCTCACCTCCTCTATCTCCGTGTCAACGTGACCTTGTGTCAGCTTATCATAGGTAATCACCTTTATCTGGCAGAAGCAATTTATGGAGATAAAAGATGAGGAAGGAGCAGGATCCCCCCCCCCCCCCCAAACCACCACCACCTCAATGAACAATTAGGAACAAGTCTGGGCAAGCCTGCTGAGCGCCCCGCTGCCATCCCACCAGTGGTTGAACATGAAGTGCAGCATGAATCCACCGACTGTTAGGAGTTCGCACCCTTTCTAACGGCCAGCAGCTGCCCGGTGCAGCTGTCCGGGGATGCGACCCGTGAAAGATTCAACGGAACACAAAATCAGAAAAGACCAAAAAAAAAGGGGGGTCGCCGCAAACAGGGTGGCTCCGAGAGCCCGATAACTGGGAGCATGTCACAGTTCCAAAAGACTGGCAGTTTGTTATCCAGTAAAACTGGATGCATTGATGAGTTGGGCCAACTGGGCACAGATCCAACAACCGAAGGGGTCAGAGGGGGGCAGCTCAGGGGTCAGAGCTGGTAAAGCTTGAGTAAAAACGACATTTTCTAATGCAAATCGACCGATTGGCTCCCGAAGAGCCCCCCCCCCCCCCCCCCGTCCTGTCATCCGCCCCCCTTCTCTTTGCATGTGATGTAAAGACTGAGATTAAAGTCAAACTTGATCTTTTTTTGTCAACACAAAATGTAATCTTCAGACTTCTGACTTTAAAATCAGAATGGAAAAACAGCCTTTCACTTACTGCACATTTCCGTCTGTAGAACTGAGCTGGGAATTAAAAAATCATCAGTTTTCCTGTCGTACCCGCCGAGGCATTGCTTTCCTTGAACAGGCGTAATGCTTTCGTCCTTTAGTTTGATCCGACACACCGATTCCATTATTCCCCACCAAAACATTTCATTTACGGTGCCACATTAAAGAGTGACTGCATGGAGGTAAAGCAGGGGAGGAAACGAGAACCGCATGTGTGAAACGTGAACGCAGCGTTTCCCATTCACCTGTAAGAGGCAGACTTTCCACAGAGCGTATCGGTATAAACGTGTGGTTCGTTCTGAAGTGGGACACAGGAGAAAAAGCACCACAGTTTCTGCTGCAGTGGTTCTCGGCACACAATGGCCCGCCTTCTCGCCCTCTATCTTTTTATAGACGCCCCTCTTTCTTTTTCAGGTCTCCCCGCCTTCCCCTGTGACATAGGTTTCAACCAAGCCGTATCATTAGGGAGTCAAGAGCATCTCTGTTGTGCCTGTGAGGTTTCCCCTCTCGGTTATATAATGATCTTCCCCTCGGCCTCTTCTGGTTTTGGCGGCTCTCCCTGCCTGCTAGCCCGGCCCAGCTTTGGCTCTGCTCCAGTCCAAACAGAACCCACTTTGTCCTCGGCTCTGTTTTTGGCACCAGCTGTTCGTACACGACTGCAGCAGCTGACTCCTTTGTTTCCCTTACGGGGCCGGCTTTTTTCTTCTTACATCACCTTCTTTTCTCTCCTTTACCCCGATGCGATCTGCTTTCCGGAGCACGCAGTTCGTTCTCTCTCTTTCTTTTTTTCTCTTTTTTCTTTCTTTCTCTCTTTTTTTTTTCATTTGTATTGACATTTCTTCCAGCTCTTGCCTGGAGCCCCCCCCCCCGTCCCCACACACACACACCTTCTGCAGAAGAGGCTGTTAGTGCTGTGATGTATGGGGGCAGCTGACGCCCACCTGCTTCCCAGCAGTCAATCTGAAGGGTGTTTCTAAGATCCGCTATTGGCTATTCACTGCTCTATGGATGAATCAATACCAACTGTCACAGCTCCTGGTAAACACTGGCATCACATTTAAATCATTAGTAAACATGAGTAATGGGCATATAAATATTTCTCATATTTCTCTAGCTCTGCCAACTTTTTCACGGTCGCTTGTTTCGTCACAACTTCATGAAAGCTCACATAATCTGGATTAAGATCAGGAGAAAGGATGGCCAAACCGGAAAGCGCTTTGATAATTCATAATGGCAAGACGTTGGAGGGGGGGGGGTGACCTTCTCCTGTAAAGGAGCAAACAAATGGTTTCCCCCGATGAAATGAGGTCGTCGTTCAAAATGTTTCTATCCTGCAAATGAAGCGTTTAACAGGAAGACCTCAGTCGGTGTCGCAGGCAGGGAAGACGACCCCCCCCCCCCACACAAAAAAAAAGCACAATATGAAATTCGGGTCTACGCTCGAGAAGATGTCGGCGCTTATCTCCATTCTATCGCAGGAGCAACTCGAAGCAGCAATCATTGCTGAGGCTCCAGCCTCAGCGTGATTTAATTGTTGCCCTCGTGCCTCAGCATCTTCCGGCGTAACCGAGAAGAAGGGTATTGATTCGCTCTCGGGGCTAATTGCGCGCCGATGCTAAACACGTGTGCAACTGGCAGACCTGACAGGTTTATGGGCGGCCGACGTATAAACTTTGAATTCTATGCGGTGCAATGTGTCGGGTTGGGGTGTCACCGTGTCCCCTCGCTGACGCCTCAATGTGTCCCATTGATTTGTGCTGCAGGCGTCTCTCCTGGTCGGGCTGTAAATCTTGACCGACAAGCACTTCATACAGGTTTTATACAGACGGCAGTATTTGCTGCTAACATTCACACGTTTGGTTTAAATGTTGCACAAACCATCGCCTTAAATAAGCCGACGACGATTGTTGCACTGACCCCCGCGCGACCCCATTACCAGATTCATAATTGCGAGCTACGAGGATGTGCTCTCGACTAATTGATCTCAAACTTTTTACCGTTTTATGAATGTTTGCACGTGCATTTCATCCCAGTCTTTTCGGCAGTTGCCGTGTTTGTGCAGCGCTTGCTGGGAAATGTCCAAACACAAATAAACAGAGCGACGGAGGCCGATTAGCGGAGATTAGAATGAAAAGGGAACGCAAACAGTCAACGCTTTCGGAGACTCGTCTAATACCGAATTGTTGCGCTAATGGCTCCCTCTGCTCCTGCTCTGCTCAAGCGTCTCCTCCTCCTCCGCCTCCCCTCGTCTCAGTCGACAGCTCCTCTTAGAGAGGCATCCGGAAACGGCCTCTTCCTGATGTACCTTGACAGGATGAGAGGAAAGTCTGTACGTATACACGTGTGTCTGTGTGTGTGTGTGTGTGTGTGTGTTCTCACTCAGCGGCCTGTGGCGAGAATTTGCTGTGTAATTACAGAGGAGGGGAAAAATCAGACAGAGTGATAAATAGAAAGTGTGTGTGAAGCTGAGAGGAATGTGCTGATTAATGGACGATCGAAGGCAGCGTCGCTAAGCAGCCCGCCTCATTCCTGTTCAGTCTGATCCAACAGTCCCTTAAAACAGCCTGTAAAAGTCCTGAGTGTGTGTGGTGCCCTCATTAAGGCTGCAGGTGATAACCAAGCAAAGGCCAGATTCCCTTTTGTCTGTCCAGACTGCCGTTCTTCCGGCGAAACACTAAAAGCGGCGCTTTCAGCTGTTTACTTTTGGCGCGGTGCTTCGGAATTTGTTTTTGTAATCACGCTTTGAAGAAAAAAAAAAAAGGACTTATCACACATTTTTTTTTAAAGTTCATTTGTAAAGGAGCCATTTGTAAAGATAAAAACTGACTTTGCAACTAAGGGCACAGCTCGTCGTTCAGATCCAGTGTCGGGCTCCACGTCGTTCAAAAAGAGATGGTCAGAGAAATGGCGGCGCGTTTACAAACGACAGAGGTTCAGATATTTTCCTCAAAAGTTGGTCGAAACCCCCAAAAAAACAGGGTTAGAGAATGAAATGCTGGACTTCCAGCAATCGAGCGGTGAGTGAAACACACTTTGAACTTTTCCACCGCTGCATTCCCCCCCCCCCCCCCCCTGGTTTTATTTGTATTTTTATTTAAATAGTCTCGAGTTCTGCCAATTAAATGAACATAACATATGAGGAGGCAGAGCAGCAAAGGATGAACAGATTATCTGTCCCGTCACACAATCCTCATCAGTCGGATACAAAGCAACACGCTGGCCATCTCACAATTAACCTTGAAAAGCGTTTTGATGCATTTATCAGCAGCGTTTAAGAGTGATTACACTTTCGATGATGTCGCCGGAATCAGGCTGACGTCAATATGACGTAATTGGTGCCTCAGCATAATCTATGATGATTTAATCCCAGCATCCCAGCAGCTTCGTCTTAGACATGAGGAGTCAGAGTCAGAAAAAAGCATCGGGTCTGGCTGTGCCGTCCTTAATGCCAGCGTCAGGACACGTGGAACTCCGGATCAATGGTGCTGCAGGCGGTGTCTGGAGGATGCATCACTGTGGTAACAGAGACGGCCCGCGCCGGTCAGGAGAAGGGAAAGACTGACTCACCGTGCTCAATAAAACAAAGAGCAAACAACAAGTGCGTCAGGGATGGATGCGCTGCAGCTATAAATGTCAAAAGCATCATTTCCCAGGGAGCGATGCAGTCGGACCACAACAGAGCTCTTCAGCCAGGATGCTGTGTTTCATCCTGCTGACATCATGATGATTTTCCATACATGAAATGAAAAACAATTGCGTTTAAATGATGACAGTCAGATGGTAAAACATTTCTAATTTACCACAAGCTTGGTTTAAGGTAGAAAATGCAAAGAAATGCACTGCAAAGCCCATTTAGTGGCCGTTATTGAGCCTCCAGTTACAAGGCAAGGCGTATAATGTGAGCATGATCTCAAAGGCAGTTGCCGCTAGCAGCTAGCAGCTCGCAGCTAAATCAATAAAGAAGACAATAAACCAAATACTCTTCATTTGGGAGACAAATACATTGATTTTCACATCAGAACAATATTTAACTGATCAATCTCTTTGTTTTTTTTAACTTGTTTTATTTATTTATTTTTATGTAAGTAGGTTAAGCCTCGATCTGACATCTTGATTTTGTTTTTATCATAAAGCACTTTATCATATCTAAACGTTTGACCAGAGCAAATTTCACAGAATAATTTTATCACCACATAATATAAAATCTTTACGTTTATTCTTTTGTCTCTCAGCGTAGGCGAGGTAAGCGGCGGCGAGCTGCGTCTCTGACGCTCACAGAAGATGTGTTCAAATTTAAACCGATTATTTTAGCCACATTTCCGTCACCTCATTTCCCCGCAGCGGTTCAAAGGCAGACTCAACCTTAAGTTTCTTGACCACAGAAATCGACGCTTTGAACGATGCACCTCCGTGTGGGAGGTTGCTGCCAGTGGGTGAGAAAAAAATCCCTGGTTTGTTTTTCAAAGCTTTAAGAATGTTTGAAGGAATTTCCAGAATTAGATGCTCGTGTATTCTGTCAAAAGGAAACAAGCAACAATAAATAATACCAGAAAAAGACCTTCTTTTTTTTTTATTAAATGGTTTCGTGTCTACTGCTGCTAAGAGCAGAGTATTTTATTTTGTTACACAGTACTTCGTTGTCCTGTTTGTAGTCACTATATGATGACTCATCCCCTCTGTTAATCAGGCCGGGGGAAAAGTAAAAAGAGTTTGGGGCTGAGACAGCAGCCCTGTGGGATCCCTGAGCTCAGCAGAGACCTTGATTCTCTTCGTGTCTGCTTTAGTGATTGGCTGGATTCCCTGCAGCTCTCAGGTCTTCAGGTGTGCCTGGTCTCGGCAACACAGATGGATTTTCTGAACGCCTACCAGGGGTGTAACTTTCATCCGTGATGCTCCTTGACTTAAAAGCATTGGTTTCTGATCTTGTCTCGTAGATCCACATTTTGGATATAAAAAACATTTTTCCAGAGTGATCCTCCTTCTCTTTTTCCTTTGGTAGATAGAGGGAGCTACTAACCTGTAGTTAGCCTCTCTCTATTCTCTTTGTGTGTCCCAGTCACCTAGTTTCGATTTGTTTGTTTCCGTGAAGAAATGTGCGCGTCTCTCTGAGGGGAAACTTTAAATGTCACCATTTTCATTCTACATCGGCTGCAACATTCATTTCATTCCGTCGCCGAGGCCGACTTCTGTCCTGTTCTATTTTTCCTGAAGCGGGCTGGGAGGGTTTTCTCCTGCAAACGCTTTCCTGCTTCTACAAGTAGTCACATTGGCTTTATTTGATTTGAGGACTATTTAAATGCACGCGCCGTACGCAGAATGGCCATCTGCTCTGACCTTGTTTCATCGGCCATAAACGGGCTGGCTCCATCGCTGAAAAAAGGTCCTGGCCAAATATTTGCTGCTCTTCGACCCCATTTGGTTGAGTGTGCTCTCTGTTTGCATTTCAATGACCCACGGTCAGTGTCAGAACGATGGCACGTGTGTCCCTGAAAAGCTTCAGCCTGATAAGACGCCAGCAGACGAGAAAGGGGCTGAGGCCTTGTGGGATGGGAGCAGGGTGAAGGATGGACACTCCAGCTCTGGTGTGGATCTCCTCACACACCTCGCACACCCTGCTGCACGCCAACCAGCCCTCTGACAGCTGCCCCGAGTCTTCGCTCCTCTTCATCCTGCGTTTTCCCTGTGCACCATCCTCACCCGATTGTCAAGGAGACGCATCGAGGAGCAATTGTTATTCATTGCTTTATTACCTGAACAGCACTTGTCGATTTGGTAACACCTCCCCGCAGTAGTGCACCTCCTCAGTCAGGCCTACGCCACACTTTAAAGGCAGATACCGGTGCCTTTAATTCCCAAAGCCTCTTAATTATTGCTCATGCAAATCACAGATCAGGGCTTGCCCCAAAAATTGCGAAAGGGAGCAGGAAAGCGAGCGTGCGGGAGGAGGATGGAATCCGAGCGTGCGTCCGTGCATGCACGGGTGTGCAGCACTTTTTATGAATTGCAGCAGATATGGAATTAGCCGAGGAGGACGGGATTAGGCGGACAGATTTTTACCAAACTCAGGATCCGTATGCGTAATTCGCTTTGGCGTCCTTGAAATTGCTACTGTGAGAAATGCAGCAGCTGCAGCGGCACTGAGAGTCCTCAAATAAGCAGAATCCAACCCCCCCACCCCCCCACAGCCACCCACATCACCAACCGACACCACTCCCACGTTCCTCTGAAGCATGATTGCATGAAAGCCGCCAGTGGTGTGAATGCAGTGGTTTGGGGTTTTTTTTATTGTGAATTCTGCAGCTCCCAAAATATTTCCGCCTTTGTGGGGAGTCGATGAAATGTCCCACAGTTTCAGAGTGCGCTGCTAATCCTGTGGAAGCGTCTGGGAGACTTCTGGTGTCATCTGCAGAGGACTTTTAGACATTTACTCCTTTTTGATGAAGGTATAAACAGGATTTAGAATCAGAGTTCGCAACATTAATGAATGTCAACCATGGAGCGCCGTGGCGTCAAAACGTCTCTGGTTCCTGTCCAGCCGCCAGAACGGAGCTGCTTCACTCTCGTCCCATGTCCTAGAACCTCACCTAGAAGAGAATCTAGTCCCGATCAAGGCCTGCAGATCCAAAACCAGGATAACATTTGATCCTGGGTTGCAGAGGAATCATGACGAGACTGATATCGTCAAAAGAAGCCCCAGTGTTGCTATTTCAAAGCTAAGCCGGGAGGCTACTTGCTGTGTTTGTTTATTTAAGGTGATATAGAAACAACAAGAAGCACAAAAAGCATTCATCTGCTTCTGGCAAAAGAAATACCAAATGATTACTGGGTGCACTCTTGAATCTGCTTCTTTTTATTTTCACCGCCCAAACTACTGAAAATTCCCAAAAGGGAAATTGCTTTATTATAGTATTAGCATATATATATATATACTGTATTTATTACAGACAGAGCCAGTCCAGCAGCTGTTTCCCACTGCGTTTGGTCGTTTATGCTAAACTATCATATCATTAAGTCACTCTCTTATCAAACTGTTATTTTAAGCAAAGAGATCTTCTCTAAAGAGACGCTCCTCAGAGGCGTAAAAGACAGATTACAGAAGCCAACGTCCGGAAAGGTGCGGCAAAGGAAGCTGTGTACAATAAAAGATGATTGCAGTGCCGTTGGTAGTCGGCCACGCCCACCTTTCAAGGCCACTTAAGAGAAAACTGACAGCTTTGTTTTGAACCTGTACCTGGAGAAGCATCAGAGGACAATGTTTCCTCGCGCTGCGCGTAAACGGATGATGAGGTGAATCATTACCGATAATAATCCTCCCCTGAAGAGGATCGTAAAGTAAAAAAAGCAGTTTATAGCTTAGCTTTGGCTACCTGTCATGTTCCCATAGCTACCGCCTCCGCTGTGCACGGCAGCCAATCAGAGGTCTGCTCCTCTGCCCAGCCATTACAGCACACAGAGGACAATAAGAGGATTATATCACCAATCCCCTGATGTCACTGTAAAGCCACACAAGCTCACGGTTACCCCCTCTTCTATACCCCTTCCTCACCCTCCCACAGCAGTCTGAAAGCCCCCCACCCCCACCCCCCATCGCAATCTGGCGATCAGTTCACAGGTTCAAAGCATTCCCCCCCCCCCCCCCCCCCCCCCCCCGAGGCTGGTGCTGACAGGACCCTCTCTGCACATGCTCAGATGCTTGTTTCATTCTTTGGTTTGAGCGTCCACAGGAAACAGTCGGCCATATGGTGTCAGGAAAGGCGCCGCATAAAACCATCACGCCATTTGTTGTGTGGCACCGAGCCGCTCCTCTTTGGGCTCAGGAGGACATCCTGGATGCACCGTTTTCATTCCTTTAAGTGTTTTGTCCTCTTTGAGCCACCGTAGTTTGCCGTTAATTCCTCTTCCTGTTACCGTTCGCCTCTCGTCTCGGTGGAAACACCGAAGTAGCAGCTCTCTGTGCTGTGGATGCCACAGAAGTCATTCTAATTGGTTCACCTTGGCCCTCGAGAGTGACGTCTTGCCAGGTGACAGAGTTCTGTGTTTTGCAACTCGGCGTTCTTGTTTGAAGCCAAACGAAGGCTTCGACCCCCGGCGTCTGACTCTCACCTGGGATTAAACCCCTCCATTAGTTAATGACCCTGGCACTAAACCTCCTAAGCCCAGCGCCCAAACAATAGAAAAAACATCTCACACAATCAATCAGCTTTTTAAAATGACGGCATCTTATTATTTATACGGACGATAAATCGGGACATCTGTTGAGTTTTATCTCTGACAATAAAGTCTGCCATCCACACGCCAGACGTTTCAATCAAATTACCCCCCCCCCCCCCCCCCCCCTTTGCTTTACGGTCATTAAGAAGGTGCTGCTGCTTTAGCATCAGCGGTTTAACACCCACCAGGCAGTAAATCCCAAATATGGAAAGAGGACTGTTGCGTAGGTCTGTTCTCTCTAGATAACCCGTATCGCTCAACAATGCTTGACCCCTTTGCTCAATTTTCCCAGAGTTCAAAGCAGAGGGTCAGCCTGACCGGATCTGTTGTTGACACGGTTTAAGGGAAAGGACGAGGGAAAGCAGCGTGTTCTCGCTTGATTTGACGGAGCATTCCCTATAAAATTGCCAAACGCTCTCGTTCATAACGCCGCTAATTAAAGCAGGATATCTTTGCAGTGAAGAATGAGAAACGACCACAAGCGGCAAAGTTCGAATCCTCCCTGTACTTTTCCAAGGTGAGAGAGAGAGTTTTTAAAAATAGGAAGAAAGAAAAAAGAGAGAAGTCATGGGAGAGTGTTAACTGTCTTCAGTGGAACCATTCATAGTCTCTCCACTCCTGGAAATGCCGGTGAGGAATTCGGGGAATGCGACTTCCCGGCAGAGATCAAAAGGGCTGAACATTAACGCCGCTGAACTCTTCGGCCCTCCGGCGCTGCTCCCGGGGACTGCCTCTAAAGTTCAAGGGTCCCACGGGAGCCTTGTTGAATGCTCAGCGGCAATAACAGGTAACGTCACGTGGTGCGGTTACACATGAAGCCTCACACACACACACACACGCAGCGTACACACTGGGAAACACTGGGCTGCATAGACGGCGGCGCACACCTGTAGGGGTGAAACACGTGAATATCAGGAGCCTGGAATGCTTTTTGAGTACGGAGAGGACAGAACAGGACGTTAAATAGTTTCCTAAAAACGTCTCATAATTAAAACTTTAAAGTATCTTGCAAAAACTGCCCGGTCTTTAACCAACTTCCCTCCAGAGGAGCTCAATGCACGCCTTTAATGCAAACCAGCTGTCAGTTTCATCCAGAGGTTGTGAAGTAGCTGCCGTTTCCCTGACGACCTGCCTCCTATCAGCTCATCAACCCGCTGAATGTTCGCCAGCAGGTCGTCGGCTCATCTTCTACCTCGTCATCAGCTCCCGGACCGGTAACCACCGGCTACCCATAGTCCTTGGATCGTGGGTCCATCGCGGCATCACAGAACACAAGACTCTTGTCTTCAGGGAGCCCCCCCCCCCCACCTCTGTATCTACTAACAGGTCAGAACGGGTCAGGTCAGCGCTGGCTCTGAATGAGTGAGCCTAAAGATAAACCCTCCAGATTACCGGCCATAAATAAGAGATCTTTGTACTGACATGCCTCCAGTCTTTCCAGGTCACCTCGTGGTTCAGAGCGATCATTCAGGCCTGATTAGACAGGCAAGAAATGGGAAATTCACCTCCGACCCATTGACTTCTCTTGATTTCAATCCACACACACACACACACACACACAGAAACATATAATAAACCTGCAGAGGGATTCGTTCTCAGTGCGATGACTATTGCACAGGTAGTGCCTTTTGGCATCCGTCCCACCCTGTTGCTACAGAACAGGGTGGGTGCCACGTTGTTTTGACAGTGAGGGATGGGGACATCCACATGGGCAGCTGCGGGTGTCTGTCAGCAGGACGGGGACGGGAGGGAAGAGGGTTTAATGGTCGGAGCTCCGGTGGAAGTGCAGAGGTTCAAGCGGCTTCATGCTGGGAGGCCGGACAGATTTATGAAACGATGGAGCAAGGAGTTTTAAATTTAGGAATGGACACTTCTGCATGTGTCCTCTACTGTTTGGGTAAATACTATGCCAGAATACTACACCAGAGGAAACGTAAACGTGATATAATCCTGCCTGGATGTTGAGATTTAAAGGAGGATTATGGACGTTTTTGCTCACCTGAATGATCCTTATTGGCCATTAAATTTCCTGGTGCTCACAACCAACCAACCAACTAACCAAGCTTCCTTCCTCTTCTTCTAAAATTTTATATGGATTTTTTTTTTTTTTGAGTAAAATGATAATCCAACATGCAGTATTTATACCCATAAGATTTGCATGTACTTTAACATAATATTGGGTAGCTATGCCATCACTCTGACACGCTGCTCCTAATTGCATCCTCATTTGGGTTCTGATCAAACGCTAAAGAAAGCACCTTCAGACCTCCGTGGGGACAGCGGTCCTCGTCTCACGCGTCATATTTGACAGCATATCAAAAACATGTGAGCGGGGCAATATGCAAATGAGGCTGCGCCTGCAATTATCAGGGGGGGTTTTTGCCTTTCCATTCAACAGGGACTTTTTTGATGAACCTTCAAGGACACCTTTACCGTCAGCCTTTGTTAATTAATGACCCTGGTTAGGGTGTGTATAAGCATGTAAATGTCTTCACTTATTATCTCTCAGACGGTAGCGTCCTGAGAGCCGGGGCGCATTTCTACATTTCTGAACGGGGGGGGGCTGAGAAGGCCGCTTCCTTGTTATTTCTGGGATTGTTTTCCAGCTCCTTGTGGCCCTTTCTAATTCACCGAGGGCTATTTTGCATCCTTTTGTGGTTGCTTAAAGTCTCTTTTTGTCTGTCTTGCCATCTCTTTGGGCCATTTTACTTCTCATTGTGGATGTTTTGTCTCCGCTGCAGTTTCAAGTCTCTTTGTGGTGATTTTACATTTATTTATGGTCGTTTTGCTTCTCTGTGGTACTTTTGAGGCTCTCCGTCGCCGCTTTTAGTCTCTTTGGGTTATTTCATCTCTCTTTATGCCTCTTAATGGTCATTGCTGTGTGTCTTTGTTACCATTGTGCATCTCTACGTGGATGTTTTAAGCCTATTTGTGGTCATTTCTCATTTCCGTGCTTAGTGTTAAGGGTCTTTGTTGTTGTTTTGAGCATCTGCGGGTTATTTCACCTTTCTTTATGGTCATTTTACTTCCCTTGTGACTGTTTTTAAGGTGTCTTCTGTATTTTTGTGCTCATTTTGGAGTTCTTTGTTGTCGCTTTGGGTATTTTTGTCATGTTTTGATTGACTTTCGTAAAAGAAGAAGCTCTGTCTGGGTGCCCGAGGCGTGTTCTTATTTTGGCCCATTCATTAATTCATCCATGACGCTGATAAGCCAACAACTTATCAGCGTGTGACTCGGCCCTCCCATCCCCCAGAGGAGACTCCTGCACTCAGAATTATTGAACTTGGACGATGCTGAAGGGTCACTTTCCTGGACGGCGTAGGTCACGGCTGAGCTCAGGTGGTCTTAAGCCCAAATCCCAGAGCTCTGGAGTTATTTCATTCCAAAATGACTAATGAGATGCATACTTGCGTGCACGGCGGAGACACAGAGAGTCCTTCATGTACACAGCATCACTGAGCGTCCTCCTCTGTGAGCTAACACAGCCAGCCATTCACTGTCCGTCACACTGCAGCACATGATCCTCACACCCACAGCTCTCCTAATCAGCCTCCTTCTGAATGTGGTGGCATTTTAAAAGAGACATTCTGTCTCACGGCGGTGACTTCGCACAAAGACGCTAATTGATTTATTCGGTTTGGATAATAAAAGCTTATCGTCTCCCCCCCCCCCCCCCCCCCCCCCCCCAGAGTCATCTCTGTGACTCGAGTTATTTTGAATCATCAAATGTTCTCGTTTAAGTCAACCTTTTGTTGCTGCATCCAATCGTCCGGTAGTAATAGAAGAAAGAGGGAATTAATTTCAGTTGCGTGCTGCAAACTGACTCTTTTTTGGGGGGGTGGGGGGGGTCAAGCTGTTATTTGTGGAAAGCACATGATCCTGTGCTGTTTTTTTTGTCAGAACTACATTCATCCTGAACAACGGGCATGAGATCGGATGGGAGATGCCTCAACACCACTTCAGGGGAAAATTACAAGCTTTCATCCAATTGTGGTTTCAGCAAGTATGCGAGAGAGTTTGAGCCGTTTTCCGGCACAAAGGTCGCAATGTGTTTTCCCAACAGATCACCAACCGGCACGGTAGCCGGAGAGAGAGCGGCTGCCTGATGTCTCCATAATGTCTGAGACAAATCACGGGGACTTCATTCATTAGATTGTCGCGGCTGCCCTTATTTCAATCAGGAATTCCGGTTTCGTATTTGTCAATCAGGAGCACCTGCGGAATCTGCAGAACTGTTTGTTATTGGTATAATCTGTCAGTGGGCGTTATGCTTTTTTTTTTGTCAACCTACAACCTACAAGAAATGAACAATCAGTGAAATTACGGGAGACAAATCTGCATGAGTGACCTGAAAAGCCCACACACAAGCATGCCCTAGAAAAGCTTTCCTTTCTTTTTTTTTTTGCATTGAGGTTTCCCCAATTTCAGATCATAAAAGCGTCAAATTCGCCACACATAACTCTTTACTTTAAATCCTTTAACCAGCGTTTATAAGCAGGAACCAACTTAATCATTTTCAAGCATGAATTCATGTCTATAATTCTGTAGTGTGACGAAAATAGGTGGTTTATAATGTGTTATAAATTCAGCGGTAGCAGTTTTATTTTCAGTCAACATGACAAGAAACATTCTATACATCCTGTGAAGGCATGACAACCATCATTCTTAGAAATCAGCATGTCAGGACTGTGGTGGAGTCGAAACGCATGCACAGCACGGACCCCATTCAAGGTACAGATTTTTAGAGTTGCAAGTAAAGTGGTTCACCGCATTCAATTTTGGGTTGTGCATGTTGACTTCCCTTCAGAATAGTTTGTGAGGCAATTTCCTCTTGTGCAATTTAAATGTTAAAGCTAGGATCTGCAGAGATAAGAGGCAGCGAGTGGGTTCAGGCCTGAAACGTTGCTTTTCAGGTTTGCGAGTTCGCGCAGCCGGACAAAAATCTGCTGCTTTCTATAATTCAAATTCCATCAGCTTTACAACTGGTGATGTCAGAGAGCGGCTCTGAGGGATGTTAATTTGCTTAACCAGCATTCACACCCTCAACCGACTGACCCAGGAGGGGGGGGGGGGGGGGGCAAAGAGCAGCAGCGACACCGCTAACGCCGACCCAGCAGGTAAACAGACAATCAAGAAGCCCCGCCGTCTTATGTCAGTCAATAACAACACACTCCAGCACAAACAGAGAGGCTCTGAGCCAAGCGATATGATTCACCGTCTGCAACCCGATCGCTCGGTCGCTCCCCTTTCTCATGGCCCTGTCTAAATGTCAGCATCTGTGTAAACGCTGAGGTAATTCTCTTGTCGGCTCCCTGCTGTCAGAGTGGAAGGGCCACAGAATGAGGGGATCACCTGATCAGCTGCTGGAGCTTCTGGTGTCAATGGTTAGAAGGTCATTCCAGTCAGCTTCAAAGATGTAGAAGAGACTTATGACAAACGCCTCACCTTTGAATCAACACTTCTGGTACGAGCTGCTTTGAAATGTGAACGAGACGTCTTGAGTCGGGTGATATTTTCCCCTACAGTGCAACACACCAGTTCATTGAGGTAGTGGAGTGAGTATTTCTGCACCTTGCTGATGTGAACTGAGAGCTTGGCTGACTGGGGGACACCCCCCCCCCCCCCCCCAGGCAGACAGTAGGATTTCTAAATGAAGCGGCACTCATTTTTGTAACTGCCACACATGCAAAAAAAAGAGCGCCAACTTCCCCTAATCGTGAGTCAGAGTGAACTAAATTGAATAAAGGTAATTTTTTCAATGCCTATATGGCTGTACATTTTCCACAGACACCAGTGGTGTCTCGATTTCTTTTTCTCGAGAATCAAAAATTACCTGGGGAGGTTGGCCTCTTGTCAAAATGCAACTCGGGTCCTATTTTAGGGTTAAAGAAAGTAAAAACAAAAAAATACATGCAAATGTATCAGAAGCAGGAATTAGAGAAGTAATTTGTCATCAACTCAATGCAGTTGTAACACTTCAAGTAATTGTATCCGTTGAATTCAATTTTCAATTACAAATATCATAGCTCAGAATCCATAGCCACGCCCTCCTCAAAGTAAAAAAAATAACACCCATCAGCACCTCTAATGTTCACAAACACTTTAGGCCTATTTCAGTCAGAAGAGAAAAATGTTTGCTTTGAGCAGCACTCGAATAAATCCTCCTATTGATGTCCAGACGCCGGTGGTGGCGGTGGCTGTTAACTCTGCTGGGACTGATATTACTCAGGGGAAAAAAACGGGTTTCTGTTTTTCTTGTTAACATTTGCTGTTTGTGGGAAGAAACATGACAAAATGACATTTGGAGAGGCTGTTTTTGTCATAGCCAGTCATAGCTGGTTCCAGTTTAGCAGTCAGTTTTAGCTTTGGCTAAGCTAACCTTTTAGTTTAACACGCCTTCAATCAGAGAGTCGTCTGCTAACTTGCAACTAGCAGCGTTTTAAAGCTCCTATTTCTGGATTGGCACAGATAACACAATTCAACATCACACTCCCGTCGACGCCTTCCTCTTATAGAGACATTAGCTTTGCCGCTAGCTCCACCGCCGGCCTTAAAACGTCCATAGGACGTGATCGGTAATGTTGGGATTGTCTCCTGCTGATGGACAGTTATTAATGATTACAAGCAGCGGTTATAAACACTACAACAGGCTTCACATTACAAATGTCAGGAGTCCTGTGGAAGGTCTTCATTTAAACCCGAGGAGAGCGAGCTGAGTCATTCGTTACATATAGTACGGACAGACTGCGCTCTAGGCTAAATGTCTATTTCTATTCCATCACGCAGCCACATTAGGATGCCGCGGTATTGAAAAGTCTTCACTTCAATGAATAACTTTTGATATAGTGCAAAGGAAATACAGAGCAATTTAGGTTAATAGAATGTTCGACAGCGTGTGCTCGCAGCGTTGGGTTAACTTTCGGTTATGTCGCCTTTATTTGAGACTCGGAGCCGGGCCTTTGGTTTAATGCCGCTGTTTGAACTTCATCGCCTTTCACAGGGGCCTTTTACTGTACGCAATCTTTTTTAACCCAAACAAAGCGGTGGGTTTAAATGAAATAAAAGCGCCCGGCTGGGCATGGGGATCGGTGGAGCGTGATTCCTGGAAAGTGCTTTCCCATGTGTGGGCGGGTGGATCAGTTGGACAGGAGCAAGTAGCAGCCTGTGCCGGTGTTTGACTTAGGAGGGGGGGGGGGGGCATACTTTCGAACGCTCTCTCCTGCCAAGTTGCAGGCACTCAGAGACCTCCCACAGCTGTTTGATTGGGAAGTCTGGGAACACGGGGGTTTGCCGCTCACCTGCAGGGAGTTATGGAAAGTATTGTAAGATTTTTAAAAAAATGTAATCTGTAATCTGTAAGTGAGGGTGGCTGTGTGATATTCCACGATGGGGGAGATTATGAAATATCCAACACATATGTCCACATGGACTAGACATCCTTTTGATAAAGGGATTATGCGGCTGGCGGTCTTAAGTGAAGATTTGCTGATGAGTCTGTCCTGATGCTTATTGGGTCTTTTCTATTTTTATCTCACTATACCCTCACTGACCCTTAGTAGTAAAAATACCTTGCTACGAAATGGTAGCAGCAAACGATATCACTGACATTAATAGCGTTGAATGAGTCAGTTTTAAACTGTGGAATCCGATCCCGGCAGCCACTTGCGACTGGCGGCATGGTAAACGCTGCGGTTTCAAGGCTTACACTATCTTTAAATTCCGAATGCAATAAATCAAAAGTGACATTTTGAGGCAGCAGTATTTTTATTTTTTTGCACATGCATGAACTCGATTTGCAGTTTTTAGTTTTAGAATTGTGCACAGGAAATCCGATATGGTGTTTGGGTTTGGCGTCTTCGGGCATGTGTTTCCCAGTGCGTTTTACAAGTGCATCTGAAGCACCGGCGGGTTGAAGGAGTTCAAGTTTGTGAATAAAATGCCCTTTTGGTTTCCTGCTTGCGCATTTTGTGCTTCCTTGTCAATGAATTTCAAAATCCACCGCACTTTCCTGTAGTATTGTCACGCTTCAAGTGTGGAAAAAGCAAACGGTGAAAAAAGAAAAATGTAAATATTGAATCGTTTGTTCTTAAAATTAAGTAGTTGCCTTGCAGTCTGGAGCTCATATCAATGAGTAACCAAATATTGTCGAAGGCAAACTTTGCTTATCTTTAATGGTTCCTCTTAGTGATGATTCATGAAAGTTTCAGCCCCGGTGGCAACTCTGGAAAAGTTCCTGTGAACAATCATGCGTTTACTTTTCCATGGCGACTCATGAAACTGATTATAACCGTTCACTTCCTGCAGAGCTCTTCGTCTGGGAGTGTCCAGCGGCATCTGAATCGAGATTTTAGGTGTATTTATTCTCATGTCATAACGAGTCACATTAAACATCCGATTGGAATCTTCTTTCTCTTTCGGCTCGTCTCATCCGGGGTCGCCACGGCAACCCAACCTTCTCCACTTCACCCTGTCCTTTGCATCGTCCTCCCTCACCAGCCACTCTCACGTCCTCCCTCACTGCGTCCATGTATCTTCTCCTGGGTCGACCTCTAGCCCTGTTCCCTGGCAGTTCCATCCTCAGCATCCTTCGACCGATATAGTCCCCGTCTCTCCTCTGGACATGTCCAAACCTCAGCATTCTTCTACCGATATAGTCCCCGTCTCTCCTCTGGACATGTCCAAACCACTGAAGTCTGTCCTCTCTGACCTCATCTCCAAAACGTCTAACCTTTACTGTCCCTCTTATTGTCTCATTTCTAACCCTATCCAACCTGGAATAAAATAATGAAATAACATTCAACCTCCTGCTTTCAGAAGCCCGTAATTCTTTCCAGGTGTGTAGAAGAACCGATGCTTGACTGAAACCAGAGTCGGCTCAGCTTGATTCGCAGCACAGGTGAGAAGTCACACCTTATTTCTGCAGACAGAACGCCACCGCTGGGAGCTCGGGAGGCGTGAAAAAGAGTGCATGTTTCTCACCTCCTGGTGCAAAATGCAAACAATGCCGCCTGCAGCCTGGTCAGAGCGAGGGGATTTAGCAAGAGGCAGATTGTTTGAATGGGAGAGAGCAGACCGCTGGCGCTGGTGAACAAACAGAGCAGCCACATCAAAAGGCAGAGGGTGTCAACCGAGGCTGCACCGCGGACGATGAGGTCAGACAGCCAGGACATTTTCTCCGCCGTTGAGGACTTTGCATTCAGATCCACATGTTACTTACACATTTCTGGTAAATCTGCCGATGGTAGCGTCGGCTGAACGGATTTAAAACGAAGACGGTCTGTAATAGAATCAAACGAGCCTCACAGATTCTGAAATATTTCTGTATATCTAGGACTGAATGAGGTTTTTCACTCACACGTCTAAATTCTTGCCTGGCCTACCTTCTTGCTATTTCATTATCATTGCTCAACGTATCTGCAAACCCTCAGTCTACTTGCCAACGGCGCCTGTTTAGGTTTCAAAAAGCCGACATGCTACCTCAGATCCCACGCTGGGACGCCGTTGGTTTGTTTAGGTGAGTAAACAAAACCATCACAGAGAAGGGCGTGCTTTGTTTTTATCTCCAAAAAAAAAAAGGTCTCTGATTGGTCAAACCGGTGAGAGATAAAGGACAATTCTAAAATGTAATAAGAAAAGTGTTGCGAAGCTCGACTGAGTAAGGAGCTAAAGTGTTCAGAAAGTTTAATGGAAAGTTGATTTTCCCTTTTTCTACAGCGCTTTATGATGTTATCAACATTTAAACTTGAGGGGGGGGGGGATTTTCATTTCTCATGTACGTAGATACCAAAAACCTCTTGTTTCTGTGGCCGTGGGTGTCGACCCATCCTGCATAATGAGGTGGCGCACCGGTGGGAAACCCAGTCACCCTTTACCAGCCTGGAAGTGAGGGCTGCAGGCTTGGCTTCCTGGTAGCTGGGTGGGCATCGATGGTTCATTCATTACCTGAGGACCTGCAGCAGCTCAGCGTGGGATCTGAAGCACCAAGGCACATTCCTGTACCTTAGACAGTGGGAGTGGGAGTTGTAGTTTAATGAGGTTTGTGTTTGTTTAACCTCTCTTCTGCCTCAGATCTAACCTCGGTGCAGTTCGGGGACTGTGATCGCCGTTGCCTTTGTCTGACTTTCGAGTTTGTTGTTATCAGAGACGTTTGTAAAGTGATGCTACGCGCTACAGCTAAAAAACAGCTAGTCTAGATTCGTCTAATGGTGATAAAACGATTTGTTTAAAATGCAGAAACCTCTCGTTGCCAGCTGGAAACATCCACTGTGGCGACCTGCCGAACGGATTCATGGATTCCCTCGTGTTAAAGGAAATATCCAATTATATCCAAAACTCCTTAAAGGGCACCTCCCAGAATGTCAAATGAGTGTTTTCATTTAGAATCTAAAGCATAATTACATCTTGCCTAAAACCCATGTAGTTTGGCCATATCTTCGGTGATATTCATGAACACACTTAATACATGTAGTGGCTGCACTCGACTGGAAACATGGACACAGAATGTCGTCTGTGCAGCCGTGTAAACCCAGAGGAATGTATAAACACTCTTTGCTCATAATTCTACGATTCACCTCCCAATCGTTTTTTTTCCCCTTCCATGGTTCTTGCACTGCTTCAACGCAAAACCTCGATGATTACATAACTGCGCCGTCTCACAGATTCAGCGCATGCCTCTCAGGCCCCCCCGAAACGTCTACGCTGTCTAAACACGGCGCCTTGGCAATGATTGACTTGTCGCCGTACGTTTCCTCCAACACAAACAATTCGTCTTCTGCCTCGCTGGCAACAGGACAGCCGGCGCATTCTGGAATATAAGGAGAACCCCCTAACTCCAGAGAAGGAAAGTCTGTATGTTCAAGTGACCGCATGCAGCCATTAGGAAAGTTCTAATAAAGACACATCACATGCTGCTTATTTATGTTTTGGTAGACTTTAAACAGCTCGCTGTAGTTCGGCCCACAGGGCTAACCTGTGCAGCGTCCGAAGGCGATGTATGTACACACTCATTAAAACAGCAGCCGGGGTTTTGTTGTTGTTTTTACATTCGTTTTATTTTCTCAAAGAATAATGCATGGATCTTGATGGAATTTGAACGTAGAGTTTGTGCAGCTTTGGATCCAGCAGCAGATTTAAATAGTTGGTTGTTATGAATCCATCAACTTTAAGTTTAGCTACAAAGGCTGTGAATTAGATCTTGGAGGCTTGATTGAATTAAAGGGCACTGTTGCGCCTCCACAAGAGTCTGAGCTCTAATGGGCGCTACTCTCATTTACCTCAGCCAAAGCTGGCTAAGCTTTAGACTGGGATATTGAGCGGGGGGGGGGGGGCAACCCATGGGATTCTGGGCCAAATCAGGATGAAGGGGAAAGATCGAAGAGTTTATTTCCTCCACTGTCTTAAACATGGTGAGATTCACGTTATTCATGGGGTCATGCCGCTGAGTTGTGGTGAGGATTTTGCATTAAGCAGAGACCTGTGTGAGAAGTGTTGAGCAGCTCATGGACAGATGAAACGATCTTACTCTCTGCAGCTGTAAACAGGAGGCAGTGATGCGGGACAAGCAGGATGGGCATCAGTGTAATGATTCTGAAGAAAAACACAAGCTCTCAACAAGTTTCTGCCAGAAGTGACATTTATTTCAACAAGCTTTTTCAACACATTCAACTGTGCCAGAAAATACATAAATGGAATATCAAAGCAATGATTTCATGTGCTTTTCAGACACTATTTTGCGTAACAAATTCCTCTTTAACCTAATTGTGGTTATTATATATTCCCAACCGCCTCATGATCCCTACAATATCAGAAAACCGATTATGGGATGCACAACATTAGGGTTCCGACAAACATTTGGCGAGATGGGGAAAAGGACACATCATGGACCATGTTTTGTACAAAAAGGATAAGGGTAACCTCTCATATGCTTCCAATGATGGGGGGCATAAAACAAAACCCCTCCAGCCCCACTGACCATTGAGGAAACATCTCCCGGATCCAACTATACACAGTATGAAGAAGACCCTGCACAGGAAAGAGAGCAGCACTGTCTCTTTAAGCGGCTGCAGCGTGACAGTTGTAACACTAGGTACTTCCCAACCACAGCACCACAGGGGCCCATTCAGGGTGTATCTGTGTCCTCTTACAGAAAGGAGGAAGTGAATGGTATTCAAAAATATGCGGCGTCCGGGCACGAGCGCATGACTCATTAAGACCCCGTGAAACCGATCGCAGCGCCGTCCACCTTTGCATCCTTCCCATTCTGATGATAATCTCCAGTCATCTGTCAGCGTGACGGTTGACTGCGTGAGGGTCTGCGGACACCACCCACCCTGCAAGAGAGAGAGAGAGAGAGGGGGGGGAAACATGTTTGACTACTGATATGACTGAGCAAGAAGAAAAACGTTCAAAAAGAACAATGGGCTGAAAACAAAATGCTTCTTTCACTATGAGATGTCGGGGTGTCGATTGTCAGCGAGATAGAGAAGATTAGGAGAATCAGCAAAGGGATGCATAAAATCATCAAAGCTAAAAAAACATTAATTGTCTGGATGATTGTTACATTTAGGAACAATTTAAATGCCAATATGTTGGATTCCCTCTTCTGTCAACTCTTGGGTAGCATTAAAGCTAATTCTGAAGCAAGTTGCTCAACAACTCAACAACAACCATACCGGCAAATTGCACCATTAGTTGAATGCTTTTTTTTGAGAAGGTGATCAACAAACTTACTCATAATTTTTTATTTTCACTGCAATGATTTGCGATAGAATCAGCAATAATCAGACAACAACAACAACAACAACAACAAAAATCAACGAGTCTCCGTGAATATCAGATTTTAACCATTCGTCATGCGACTTCCATCGAGTAAAACAGAGGACAAACTTATCCTCCACATCTTATACCGTTATATATTTAGTGCTGCCATCATAGTCCCTCAAACGAGGTTTCAGCTGAGCGCCTGAAAATGTATTTCCAGGGGGCTGACAGCAAATTAAAAGAATGTGGGCGAGGTTGTAACCAACACGTCCCATCTGGTATCCCACGTCTTCACGTGATGCCACTCTATATGTGGAGGTTTGGTAACTGAGCGTGGCCCGGCTAAAACTAGCACTGGGATGAAATCCACTCGCCAGCAACCCGGCCTCGTGGACCGCCACGGCGCCCATGAATGGGCCGCTCGGTCGTATCCGAGTCCGACAACGCGCTGCGCTTTCATTTAAGCGCCACTACTGTTTATACAAGATAAGTAGGATTCATTGTTACTGTTGCCGAAACCCGGCGGCACACATGAGAGCTCGCATGACATTTCCAGGTCTGACTTTGGTTCATCTGATGCTGGTAAAAGCAGGTCAGTCACCTGATAGCAACGGCGCTCTGGGGGGGGAAGTCTCGTCTACAACAGGCCCGCCAGAGACCCGGTTGGCTGCTTCCCATAAAACTGCTTCGCGTTAGATTGGAATCAGCATCAAATGAAAGTTACTCAAAGGGGACAGAGAGCCAGCAGGAGTAGAAAGAAAGGGACAATCCGTCTCCTAGCAACCCTTACTTCTTAAAAAAGAAAGAAAAAGGAGAGTCTCACTGCCCAATGAGCCCACTTGCCCGGGTACCCGGCGATGGATGATCTGCCCAGCTGCTCCTAACCAGTTCAACGAAAGCAAAGTCAGCCCCAGTTACTAAACCCGTCAAACTCCGGCTGCTTCACGTCACGGCTGAAACGTGAGCCGGCGGGACTGCACAGGACGCTATCGGAGGCTGCCCCGGCGGCGAGGTGCGACCCGCCTTTCATCGGCAACAAGCTCATTAAGTGACAACCTTGACTGGAGCAAGGTTAGAGGTCTGACCCCCGGACCTCGTTCTGGGTTAGAAAGTCCACCGGGGGGCTCCGATGACGACCATAATAACAATTCAGGATAGGAGGCTGAAAATAACCTGATAGATTAGTAACCAGGGGACGACGGTTCTAAGTCAGACGCCAGAAGCCTTCCAGATGGTGCCGGAGAAACTTCACGAGGTGTTCAGGGCCGGGCCTTACTCGTGCGCATCGGCCTCTTCAGCATATTTGTGTTTCAGGGATTTACCCAGTGACATGCTGACCGGCAGCTGCTCCAGAGGAAAGCCAGCAGGCGGGGAGGAGCAGCCCTTTAATGGGGCACTTCCTAAAATCACCAATTTATAAAGCAGTGATTTCTTCTCATGAGACCCATTCGAGGAGGAAGAGTCTTTCTCTCCAGAGCCAGAAATAAACTGGCACACTTTCCAGCTCCTCTTTGTAGTGAGTCAGCATCGCTAACATTTCCCTTCACGCAGCTGCTGAGCCTAATATAAAAGTCAGTTTCCAGTTGCCAAGGGGCCAATCACACGAGGAGCTGGTGACGTTTGTGTCGTCTCTTCCTGCCTCTCTTTGACTTTGAATAAGACACAAATTGGGCCGCAAGGAGAATTGAATATACCTCTTTAATTATTTCAAAGTCGATTCAACCGGATAGAAACTAACAGCTGATGGTGGTGGTGGTGGTGGTGGGGGGTGACCTGCCAAACCAGGGTGCTATCAGGTTCAAGGTGGAGCGAGAACTTCCCTTCTTCGATGGCTTTTTTTTTGTGTGTGTGTGAGGAGGCAGTGAAGTCATCGCAGCTGCCGCGACTCTCCATCAGAGGCGTAGTGAAAGGTCGTCCCCCCCCCCCGTCCCCCCCCCTCCTCAGCTCAGGGCTGTAAATCCAAGACGTAAAAAGGGCAAAGACATACGCTCTGATCAACAGGTGCAGATCCAGAATGAATGCTACCCCCCCCATGAAGGAGCAGGGACAAAGAGGAGGGCGGCGGGAGCATTCAGGCCGGAAAAGTTGCGATGCTTAAATGGCTTTAATTAAAAACAAAGGGAGTCCTTCACGAAGCGTCCGCACATTTCAGAGGACGGACAGAGACTTGGCTCGTTGGACGCCCTTCTGAAGCGATAATTTTCGGCTGAATGGAACACGTGAGGAATGTAAACAATCACACACGCCTACATCTGAAGGTTCTCCCCGCGGGACCTCGAGTGGAAAGAGCTCGCACTCTTCAAGTCTCTCTTGATGAACGAGTCGTCGCTGCGCTGCGTCCAATGAAAGCAACAATGGCTGCGTAATGAATAATGTATGATTGCAAGCGTTAATCTCTTTCCTGACTCGCATTCTTCTCTCTTTCTGTCCTAAATGTAAGACAAGCCATACATCTCCTCAGTGTGTGTGTGTGTGTGTGTGTGTGTGTGTGTGTGTGTGTGTGTGTGTGTGTGTGTGCACGCCTCCTGGTCCTTCATTGGTTTTCTTAATTGGGACTAAGGCATGACCAGTCAAGTGACTTCCTCAGCATTCCTTTTGTTCACGTCACATGGGATGGGGAGAGATGGGAGCAAATTTTTACGACTTCCGTTGGAACAATTCTAGACGGTCGTGTCGATCGCGTAAGGGCTAAAAACTATTTTGATAATCCCTTAATCTTTCACGGATGTTCGTAAAGATTTAAACGCTGCGGCTGATGTTTAATGAATGAAATTAGAAGAACAAAAGTAGAAACCACTTGTTGCATTCACCAGACGGCACCCTAATCAATCATTACGGCACCGAAGCCATGATAAACTAGCAGCAGAAAACGCCTATGTGATTTGAACGCAGCATAAACACATAACACTTTTCTCCTGCCGCATCCGATTCTCAAACACATTTTCAGTAGATCTTCCTCGAGCTAACTCGGACAGAAGATACAGCCCCCACGACTAACTAAGTTTAAACAAGAATGCAGAGCTTTTTTTACTTGTGCAGTTTGTAAATTCACCAATAAAGTAGCACATTCATAAGAGAATGGGACGCAATCATTTTTTTGCACGGTACAGACAGGATTTGCACAATTAACTGGAGGCATGCCGGAAATATTTTCCTGGAAGTGAGTGAATAACAAAACTTGAGTCACCCTCTGAGCCCAAACAGACTCTGAGTCACGAGCTGAGTCCATAAAGCGCCGGCATTGTCCCCTCAGTGTGCACCGTTTACCGACTTCCTGTGAAAATAAGTACACTTGTGTGAAATCGTGTTGGACACGGCTGAAGCCGTTTGGGAGAGACATGTGATTCCCGTGGACGTCCCCCGTCCCCCCTCACCCACGGCGTTAAAGACGCGGACGGTTGTCCACGGCGCACACACACACACACACACACACACCAGTTTCTTCATGTTTCATCAGTCATTAAGAAACACGCCGCCCTAATCCAATAAATGAACAATCGGGCCCCTCACATTAGTCCCGTTATCATCCTCGGAAAATCAGGGAAGTATTTCATTTGGGTTTTTCCACATCCCGCTTCCTGATTTGCAGAAGGAGAGGAGGCTGAATAAATTCTGAATTCTGCTGAGGTTTTTTCAAAGCTTTTTTTAACAGTTTTCTTAAGAACGTCTCTCACATTGAAGTGCGTTTCTTGATTTCATCGACAGCTTTGACATTTCCCACGTCGGTTTCTGACCCGAGCGTGAACCACCTGATGATATAGATAATGAAAATATATCTAATACATTTAAATGTCACAAGGAGGTTTGTCTCTTCCTTCCTTCAAAATTAGCTATGCGCGATGTCTCCACGGTGTCCGAGCGGGGACGAGGAACAGTGAGATTGGGGGAGGAAGAGGAGAACCTCAGTTGGCTTGAGGGTGTGAAGGTCACGCCGCTAAGGAGGTGCCAGACTGTGAAGCTATCGATATCAAATTTAACAGGGGTACTTGAATGCAGCGTAAGCATTGATTATTTTTTGGTTCGGTATGTCTCTGTGTTCCCACACAGCGTCTGTCCGGCCGTGACCTTTCCCGACCGGACCGTCTTGGACACCGGTTGCAATTTTCCAGGAATCGTGCTTAAAATGGCGCCCAGGCCTCGCCGCCATGTCCAACCGCCTTTCCCTCCCATACATCCCCGCCCGTCTGTTATTTTGAGGGCTCGCTAACCGAGCTTTCACAGGGCAGCGGCGGTTTGCGTCCGAAGCGCATTAATCGACAACCGAACGTGGGAACCTGGAAGCGTCGGTGTCCTACACTCAGGACTGGTTTGTGATTAATCGCCGCCCGTCACAATGGCGCTCGTGGGTTTAGCTGTGAAGTTCCTTTTATCTGGGCTGCAGTTGGAGCTCGTCCTCCATTCATTTCTTCGGCCGCCTTTGAACTCTCCCAAACACGGCGGGCTAAATATTTACACGTCGGCCCCTTGCTTGTTTAACGTTAAAGGCGTCCTCACGCAGCAGAGTAAATGAATGAAAAAGGCTTTGGACATAACACCTCTAGCAGCTGATGAGTGCCAGGCCACCTTGCAGCGCCGGTCCCCAGGTTCAACCTCCTTTTCAGGGCATTGGAGACAGTGACCCGGGGGGGGGGGGCGTTCGGTGGGGGGCTCAGCGGAGAAGCTCAGCCCTGCTGACGCTGCTGTCTGTGTGAAAAGAGGCGATCTGTGCATTTAGAACTGGCTGGGCTCCAAAGAGATTAAACGGAGGTGAGCAGGAATACCATGTGAGGGCATGACGGACAAAGACGGCAAGTCAGCTGATTGGCCGGGGGGGGCGACCCGTTAGTGATCACAAAACAAAGAGGCACCTACGAGCCAGTTGAGCTCACCTGTCATTAATAGATCGCCCGCCCCTCACTAGCTTAGCACAAGCCCCGATTTGTCCGGTTCCGTCGTAGTTTTTAGACTTATTCAAGTGTTTGGTCTGTGCTGCAGATGGAACTGGTCTCGTTCTCTGATGCTCCTCTAATGTATTGTTTTCCTGCACGGCTACCATCATCTGACTCTGTGCGTTTGGAAACGGTGCAGCGCCAACTACTGGCCTGGCATGCATACTACAGCCATTTAAAAAATGTATTTTGTAGTGTGCACACGGATGTTTCGAAGTGTGCTCATCCTAAAAGTAAAACGGCTCGTCTACCTCTGTAGAATGAAAGGCAAGGGTCAGGTTGGTGGGAGTATTTAAACCGTAAATACAGAAGGCCTTTGGAATGTAACTCCGTCTTTACCAAAAAAAAAAAAAGGACGAAATGTGGCAGAAAGACATTGTTGGCGATATTTCAGAATATCGATATCCTGAAATAAACCGATTTCATCTTCTTGGTCCTCAATTAGTTTGGAGATCAAGGGAAAAGAGGAGGTCAACTCCCAGAGGAAATAATGCTGTCACTAGAGCTTCGGACGCAGTCTAGAATCAACGACAAAGCCGTCATAAGTCCTCAAAGATGTATGCATGTGCACAGCAGCGTGCATTATAACCCACGCTACGACCGCTTCATGCAACGCTAGAGTGAAACCGAGCAATTTCATGCTCGGGGACGACAATCTAATCTGCTGCGGATCAGCAGAAACAGAAAAAGTCCTGCTTCTCCCTGATAGTGAAAAGAACAACAACCATCAGCAGGAAGAGGAAACAATGTCCAATGTCACCACAGAGGAGAGAGGAGGCCACAGAGGAGAGAGGAGGGGAAGACATGTTCAGTCCTCCCAAATCTGCAGCTTTGACAAAAGGATCCAATTTGTGCATTTGTAATAATTAGGGAGGGAGGGGGGGGGATTTTGAGACCCGCCTCCTTGATCCAAGATGCAGAATCCTTCATGAATCTCAGACAAAGACAATCTGTTGCGTGAATGAAAAGATCATGAGACAGGAAGGCGCATTTGGCAGAACCTGGTGATTAGATTTGACTATTTTATCACTGTTCAAATGTTTGAGTCTATTCAGAGAAGAAGAAAAAAAATGCTGTGAACGGCTTGAATTGGCTGTTGCACCTCCTTTTTTCTACATCTTCTTCTTGGTTTGACTGGATGTTCAAATCTATTGACATAAAAACCAGTGTGAATTTTCATTTTCTGTTTTAGCCTCTTAAATGCGAACATCAATTAGCTGACAGATTTAATTAGCGATCGAGAATGAACTGATTCAAGTGTTTCTCTTCTGATCCTCTGATCGGCCCACGTCGACTGTCACAAATGTAAAAATTCATTTAGAAAAATTACGAAAATAAAAACAAACTGCGGCAATCTTTAAAAAAAAAAAAACAGTTGCCTTCGGATCGGCTGGTAACTTCAGTCAAGGCCGCAGAGGTCACCTGTAGGTTAGGTGACCTGTTCACTGATTAAGATGAAGAATGCTGAGCGCATAAGGCCCAGGAGCCGGTGGCCCCGGGGGGCCCCCATCTGTTGGGGGGGCAAATAAACAGTGGCTTCAGTGAATGGGAGAACAGCCCTGCTCGTCCCAGCAGACAGCTCCATTAATCAGGACTAGGATGAGCATGCTGGGCTCGCGGTGACAAGTCAGCAGTGGCACAAACCCTCCTCCTCCTCATCCTCCTCTTCATCACACTGTATCTCCATTACAGCCTGGAGGCGTCAGCTGACTGCAGCTTCTGTTCCTCCGTTGTCACGATCCGTGTTTTCACAACTGTCCTCCAAGAATAACTTTTTTTTTTAAAGTGACACGGGAAAAGCAAGGGAATAATTTATGAGCCGTCGTAAAACGCCACCAATAAATAAACATCTGTTTCAGGGGGCGGGGTTTTTAGAAAGTGTCTCTTTCACTTTCTAAAAGTGAGTTTGACAAAATCAAACCGAAGTGGAAACAGTCTAAATTTGTCAACATTGCTGAATTATATTTTTCAGATTGTGGAAAAGATAAATTTTATTTAGTTGGAGTCAGCCTTGTCATCAGTCTTAGCTCCAGTTGGCACTCCTGAATCTCCAGCAGTAAGATAAGCTCCGTCTCCCGAGCCCGGATTCAGAAAGACAGGGAGAAGGGGGGGCAGGGAGAGGCAGTGGAAAGGAAGATGGAGGAGCACTTTAATATTATGATTCAGCAGAGGTATCAATTCCCACAGATGGCAGGCAGGCTCCTATTGACTTACATAGGAGGGGAGTAAAGAGGCAATCAAATCCACCCCTGGGACAGACAGTCAGCACATCAAGGGGGAGCGGGATCCCCCCCCCCGGCATCAGGAAGAACGAAGCCTGAGCTCTGTGAAGTGTGAAGTCACCAGTGTGCTATTAAATGCCCTGAAATCGAACGGCGTAAGTGTTTTCACATGAAAGGCAAAACCTCTAAATGTCAACGCGCACACAAACACAGGTTTCAATCTGAATCGATCATTCCTGCGAGGAGAACAGAAATGACTTGTAAGCGGCTCCGCCCCCAGCCGGAGGTGCCGTCTGGAACGAGGCCGCGTTTGGGCGTCAAAGGGACGTCCTGCGATGACCAATCCTGGATTTGAATAAGAACAATGGCAAAGCCTCCGCCAGAAGCCAGAGGCGCTCATCTCTCCGGCTTAAACGACCGGCCGGCTTCACTCCAGGTGGAGGGAACTATTAACCTGCTGCAGATACTTCTAATTAGCCTGATGAATTCCGCCAGACAAGCAGCAGCCTGACCTCCGACCCCCCCCCCCCCCCCCCCGACGGGCGAGCGGTGGAGAGAGCTGGCACCGGTAACGCGCCATGAATCGCTGAATTGCAGCGAGCGTGTTTTAATGATCATCAAACTGCGCTGTGATCTCATCAACGTGTGATGGATGTTCTTATTAAAGATAAGACACACAAGAACAACAGAATACAAGTTTTCTTTTTGGTTTGTTAACCCAGACAATGGTGCAGCACGCCGCTTTAGCCTCACATCGGGGCGTGTTTCGTGATAAATCCCGGGCATATTGGCTTCGGTCACACTCAGCTGATTTCGGTGAGGCCTCGGTGGGAATACCTCAGCTCGGGGCGGCATGACCGCGATCATTCCATCGGCATGCCGGAGGGAGAGCGGCCCATCCACCGCATGAGTCAGCGGGGCGGTGAACGCTCGCCATTCCACAAAGGTGCTTCTATACGCCACATTTATGCTTTTTGAATCCATTTATGATTTTTGAATCCATAAATGGAGTTTTAAATGTTCAAATTGTATTTTTTGTTTTCAGGACGTCATTCTGGATCAGATCCAGAAGACGTTTTTCCTGATAGTGCATCTCGGACCCCTTTATGACTGATTTTTGGTGAGTGGGAAGCCTCCTTTATAAGTAAATGGGAAAATCCGGATAGTCTTGTATCCAGACGGTTATCCGGACCCATCTTCAGATTTCCTTTTCATCCAGACCCATCCAGCGGTTTTCCTGTAATCCTGCTAACGAACAGGACAAGCGCCGTCATAAACTCAACCTGCTTGGCGGAAGTAGAGAACGCAGCGGTTAAATCCTTTCTGCGTCTTATTATTCTCCTGAACCCTCCGGATCAACCTCGGCTGGGAACCACGGGGAAAAGAGCCGTCTTTGTTTGTAGAAGAGCCCACGCTAGGATTACACGTCGTGTTACTCATCTCAGGATTTCGCTTTGACGCCGCCTGGAAGCCATTCCGATGGTTGAGGATTTAGTGACAATGGCGTTGACGGAGATATGAGGCCCCGAGTGCTTTCTGGCCCGCACGCCGACGACGATGCGGCAACACGTGTGGGCTTTACCTTTCGCTTTTGTGGGTAAACATTGGTGTCTATCCATCTTGGGCTCCGCCTCCAGTGAGTCAGCGCAACAATGGGAGACTTTTGAAAGCCGCTTATTAAATGCGTGGGGGGCTGTTTCCTTTTAAAAGCGGAGTTCCTCCAGCATCGGGACTCGCAGAACCCAGAATGTAGGTCAACCAAAAGAGTTCCCGTCGGTTCTCAGGATCTGCGCCTGAGCCGAGCTGGTAAAAATCCGACCCAGCTTTTGTCGAGAACATCCGTGGTGAATCCGACCTGAGGATGGCGCTCAGAATCTGGGGTTACATTTGACCTGCTGGTGGCGCCAGAAGCAACCAGAGGGGCACCAAAAATGTTTGGATCCACCCTCTGGGCACCATGAATCCATCAGTTGAGTCTGAACCAACAGAATGGGCCGAATGCTAGTTTAGCCAACAAGGCCAAACATGCCCACATGTCAAACGTTCTGGAGGCAGAACCATCAATCAAAGGAGGAACCCGGGGGCCGGCCCTTCCCTCAAAGCAGCACAGAACTCTGATCAGGAAGGGAACTCCCATCAGTGTTCCCAGAGGAACAAAACGTTGTCTTTATGCAAAAACAAAAACGTGAAGAGAACTATTTGCACATTAAAGTTTTAGCATTCGTTTGAATCGCCGAATCGACCCAATGAGAGAAGTTACAGACTCAAGATTAGTTGTGCAGCAAAAAAAAAACAAAGCACAAAGACGGTGGATAAAATGACGTGTGTAAGGATATCACGGCTGAGGCGGCGTGACTGGGTTCACGCCGTTGGCATGCCGGAGGAGGCTTGCAAGTCCGCCGGCCAAGTCCCCGGGGCTTGTGAATGCTCGCCATTCCACAATAGAGAGCCCACGCCAGCGATGTGTAGCCAGAATGACGGATCGCACGCGTCCCGGCGAATCGGGTTGGACACGTCCCAGGATGACGTCATCCGGAGGCCGGTCCAGTCGTGAGGATGACGGGAGACGCACTGACGACGACTCCAGCTATGTCACGGGAGAGATTCACGTTTGGTTGTGTTTTTTTTTGTTATGTCTCCTTAAATAATAATCACTAAAAGTTAAAAACATATATTAATCTCCTCCAGCAGGGCTCGGCAAACGGCCTGGGTGAAGACGAGGATGCCCTTCGTCAGGGTCGTCCTGTGGGCTGTTCCTCCTGAAACGCAGACGGATCGACGGATTGAGATCAGAGAGGCCGGGCCTTTCAAAGTGCAAGAGAACCCCCCCCCCCCAAAAAAATGAGGGACTTTGGAATGTAAATCATTCCCACATCTGGGTTTCTTTACATTCTTTATCAAACTTTTCACAATAAGAGCATGCACCAGCATCGACGACACATGCATCGCTCCCGTCTGGCTCACAATTCAAAATTCATGACAGAAAATTTGCCCAACAAACTCACGCAAGGTGAATTTTTCGGATTTTTAACCAAAGAAAAATTCTAGTCTGCAAAGCACTTGTCTGAAACGCATGCTGGGTGTGCTGCTTTTATCTTATCAGGTCAGCCGTTGAGATGATGCCTGGGAGGCAGAAGGGGTTGGGGTGGGGGGGTATTCGATTTCTCTTCCGTTAGGTCATTTGCATATTCCTAAACATTCTCACGTGGGAAGAATTCTAAAAATGGTGCAAGGCCGGACCCCGGCAGGCCAGCGCAGGTCGTTGGGAAGGTTAAAGACGCCCCCACAGCGCAGAGACAGAAGCCGAGCATGCAAATGAGGCGGCATCGCCCCCCAAGGAGGAAAGTGATGTAGTAATGTGAGAGGGGAAAGTCTGGCTGGCGAGCGGCTGCAGTCCCGACTTCAGGAATATGAAGCACTTTAATCCATCCCAGCTTCCAGCTCGGAGGGAAAAAAGGGAGGGATTACATAAGAGAGAGCCTGGAAGAGTGTGTGTGTGTGTGTGTGTGTGTGTGTGTGCGTGCGCGTGTGTTTCTGTTTATGTTTCTAAGATGCGCAAACACACCGTCACTTTCAGACATCCGTGTTTCATCGTCATCATCATCATGTCTGTGTGCCATGGTCTTCATCTTTGTGACCTTTGAGGGTCGAACCCGGGTCAGTCAGGTCACATCACACCTCCGACACCGACCCACGAGGTCCACACTAATGGCCCCCCCACTCATCCGCCTCACTGAGGTTTTATCTCACACCTCATCATCATCCTCTGCTTTCACATGCATTCAGATGAAAGCTTGGGGGGGGGGGGGGGGACAGATTCCTTTGTTGTGCACATGCAAAGCTGCAGAGAGGATCTACAGGTCCGTGTCGTCACACTTACAGAAGGGACGGGACAAAGGTCCACGAGGCTCGGACGGACTTGAGCAGAACTCTGCAGCTTTTAACGGGACAAAAGGAAATCCGGACACAAATCAGATTTATCCCGGGAACAGCTGGGAATAAGAGAGGCATCATACCCCCCCCCCCCCCAGATTACACCCCCGCAAGTATCTCGTCCGAATTTCAGAGATTGGAAGATAAAGGGATTTTAATTCCCAATCCGTCTTTTTTAATCAGATTATTAAAGATCCGGATCGATAACGATCGGTAGAAGCCCCCCCCCCCCCCCCCCCCCCCCCCGAAACAGCTCTTACCGCGCCGGTCGGGACGTCTCCGCTGCTTTTTGTATTCCTTTTCGCGGATGATCAGTTGCGCGTCTCTCAGGCACAAATCTCGACCTCACTTCCACGTGCTCGCGACCACGACCACGCGCGCAGCGGAGCGCTGCGGGTGCCGTGCGTGACGTCACGGGCCAGCGTGGAGCGCCAGTAACAACAAAGCAGGATCCGGATTACGCGTCGCTGAAACCTGCAGGTTAATTTTTATTTATCTATTATGAGTGATAATTTTGCGTTAATATTTAAACTGATTTAATCCACAAACACATTTTGACTTTTAACGCAAAATATTTAGTCTCTAAAATTAAATTAAATTAAGAGATTTGATCTTTAAACACCCAAAGCAAAAAAATAAAAACCTGCAGCAGTTTCTAAAGGATAATATTCATGATATATATTCTTGTGTCTTTCTGTGTACTCTGATTGGTTGGTTTTAACTTTTCGGTGTATGTAGGGTGTAACAAATCACAACGTGATACCCTCTTTCCCCACAAAGGAGTGATTGATACTTTAAAATGAACTTATTTGACATTTAAATCAGTCAAATCTCCTTAATTTGGGTTCAAATGCACATCTGAGGCTCACCTCGTCCTCTTTATGGCATCGCCATCAACTAAACCGCTATATAGTGAGAGCAGCAACAACACTGCATCCCATAACGTTGCTCGTTTCCACCCGCTGATGCCGCACAAATAGCGCATCCACTTATAAAACTGTGAGAAGTGTGTGAAAGTTCACGAAACGACAAGGACACGAAATTCAAGAAACGTTTTATATTTCAAAAATGAACCTAGAAACAATGAAAAAACAAAAAACAAACACCGGGTCTGAACATCCAGACAATTGAGATCCAAAAATACAATTTCTTAGGAAATATTATATACAAAACATAAAAAAAAAAATGTATATTTTAGTTTGGGCCTTCAAAACAGGAGAGGCACGTTTTTTTTTTTTTCCATTTATTACGTTTTATTAATAAAAAATAAACTTTTAAATATTTAATCAACCCATAACTTCAATTGAGGCAGTTTCAACATTGAAATCAAAACGAGATTTCAAACAACTTAATCCGCTTTTTGCATTTGCATGCAGCAACGACGACGACGACTGTACACCCCAAGTCTCGAACTTGCATAAAAAACAAAAACAGAAACGCAAAGACTCTGACTCTGACGCGGGCGCCCTGCAGATGTGCGAGCCGCTAGGCTTTAGGCGCGGGCGCCCTGCAGATGTGCGAGCCGCTGCTTTAGGCGCGGGCGCCCTGCAGATGTGCGAGCCGCTGCTTTAAGAGTTCGCTCTTCCTGCTCAGCTGCCCTTTGAGCGACAGGAGTCTCCGCTCGTCCGACTGCATGCTGTAGATGCACTCCGCCGCCTTCTTCAGGATCACCACCTTGGCCGCCTTCTCGTTGTTCGCCACCTCGGGGATCTCGTCCCGCAGGGCGAAGAAGCTCAGCTTGAGCTCGTTGCGCCGCTGGCGCTCCAGCACGTTGTGAGTCCTTCGCTTGTCGGAGTCCTCCGTGTCCGACGACGTGCGGGGGCTCGAGCACTTGCGGTTGCTGCTGATCTGCTTGAGGACCCTGCTGTGGCTGACCCCGCCCCCGCCCCCGCCCCCGCCGCCGGTCTCCAGCTTCAGCCTCTTGACGGCGGGGGGCGGGGCCTCCTGCCTCATGGACGGGTGGGCGGCGTAGTTGTGCTGGTGGGTGGAGACGTGGCACCGTTTCAGCACCAGCGGGCTGGGGTGCCTGGTCTCAACCGGGCTGGGGTCGCAGCGCTTCACGCCGGGCCTCCTCTCCACCGTGACCACGTCGATCTCCTCTTCCTCCTGGTCCTCCTCCTCATCATCATCATCATCATCATCTCCTCATCATCATCATCTCCATCTTCATCATCTTCTGCAGGACAGAAACAACCCACAAATCACACTTTGCTCCAACGGGAATGTTGTAATAAAGTCACACTGCATGCAGGGGGGGGGGGGGGGGGGGGCGATTCCTCCTACATCAGCTACACCCTCCAGCTAATCGATCAAACTACACCCCCCTTGACAGAAAATTGATCGCAGGGGGGGAACCCCCCCCCCCCCCCCCACCCCCCCAGAGTGATGGAGACGACCTTTACCTGAGTCGCTGCAGCTGCTGCTGCTCCCGCTGCTGTTGGGCGGCGTGTCCAGACCCAAGTCCTTCCTGGGGGGGGTCCCCGCGCTGTGCTTGGGCGTCTCCGCCACCGGGTACGGGAAAACCACGGACGGATCGATACACTCCGAGGCCGACGTGTTGAGGTCCTGCAGGTAGCTGCTGCTCAGCCTCCAGGCGGCCGCGCCGGCGGGCTCCACGCAGCCCCCCACGCCCACGCCGCCCACCGACGACGACTCCTTCCTGGCGGCGTGCAGCGAGGCGAGCCGCTCGGAGACGACCTTCTCCAGCTTGGCGGCGGCGGAGAAGCCGCTCCACATGCAGTCCTGGATGATGATGGACTCCAGGAAGGTCTGCGAGTAGTCGGCGTCGCAGATGATGCTCTGGTTGACCATGTCGTCGCCGAGGAACTCCGTGACCATCTCCAGCTGGTCCGCCGTGGAGGGGAAGAGGCTCGACAGCGACGGCCGGCGGCTCGGCGACAGCGGGGGGGTCGGCAGGAGCTGGAACTTCTTCCAGATGTCCTCGCTGGGCGCCGGGGGCTGCAGCTGCTGCGGGTAGAAGTCCTCCTCCTCGTTGTCGTAGTAGAAGTAGGGCTGCAGGGCGTCGTAGTCGCAGCTCCGACCGGCCGAGGCCGAGCTCGAGTTCAGCGGCATCGTGGACGCCGTTTCCCCGTCGCGTGGAGCTGCGTGAACGAGAGAAGCGCGATTAGAGAAGCGGGGCTTCGGTGCGTAACGTCACATGGACGCACCAAAACATCAGCCCCGCCGCGTGCACGCCGTGCATGCATGCACCGCTGCAGCAGCAGGTGCTCGGGGGGTGGCGGGGGGGGGTCCACTCTTACCTTTACGATAAATCGACCCGAAACGCGACGCAAGGCGCAAGAAAGTTATTCCAACACGAAAGACGCATTAAATCCTTCCACCGGGGGGGTGGTGATGGGGGGGGGGGGGGGGTTGCGTTCGGTCTCGGCGGGTCTGTGCGCAGCGCGCACGGGGGGCTAAACGGGGCGGGCGCGGATCGAAGCGCAGTCTGTCATCAGCAGCGCGGAATCACAGCTGAGTCCTCTGCTGGCTGCAATAAAACCCGCCGCAGCACCCGCGCGCTCCTCCGCCGTAAGATCCCTCCGCCACCTTTTCCCGCGAAACGCTCGCCGGGCGTATAAATATCACAGAGAACAACTTAATTTCCCGCTTTTTGCCACGCAAATTAATCCGCGCTGTTCGTGTAAGTGGATTTAAGGAGTCAGAACGCGCTTTCGTCCGCGCGTTTCGTCAGAGAGTTGGGTTTTCCCTTCACGCCGGGGGTCTATTTTTCGGTAGGAGGGACGTCACGGCGGAGTAGAGCCCCCACGCAGCTCATACTAATGTACTACAAGTATTTTACTACAACCGCCACCCCGCTGCAAACGGGGCTGCGACGCCCCAAACGGTGTCATTTTGCGTGAGCCGAATGTAATCCTGCAAAAATATATCAAAATATTAACGCCACGCTGCCAGATTTGCACAGTTTGTGCACGCAAATGTCTCAGGTGCAGGAGTTTACCTCGATCTGATCGATCTGACGGCTCAATTCAACAAGCAAGCAGCACAGAGGAAGTGCACAAGTGTGCGCGCACATAGTGAGAAATGGCGTGCACACTCCCGCTCGTGCTGGGATGGCTCAGATTGGCACTAATTAACTACAGGAAGGTGGTAATCAAAGGATGGGCACATAAAAGGAGGATGGAAGCAAAGGGAAGGCGATTGTTCGAGCTCGGCGCGCCCTCTGCTGGTCGAAGCGCCCCTCGATGTCAATCAATGCAACTTAAAGCGACAAGCTGCCGGTATTGATTAAGTGAAATAGAGTGAAATCACACACCAAGGTGATCATCTGCAAATCTTGTGTTTGGACCCTTCTTTAATCTGTAGCCTGACAGAGGTGCGGAGAGACGGAACAAAAAAAAAGGAACGTACATTCTTCATGTAACGCCCTTGATCCAGGTGTAATCCTCCTCTTGATGGACTGAAACAACCTCCAGATGTCCTCCTGAGAGTCTGCAGTTTGGTTACTTGGCTACTAGTTACTAGCCCCACGAATTCCTCTCAGACCCGCCTCAATCACGAGAGTCTTGATTGATCAAAATGGGTCAGAACCGGGCTAGAAGTCGGGCAGCGTGCCTTTAAATCCCCTGAATTCACATGTGAGAGATGTTCAGGGTGTAAACACTATAAATGGAACAGTGATAAATGAGGCCTGCCCAGTTGGGTTGCGTATTGGGGTTACTGGAGCTCTTCATTAAAAAAAAAACGAGCATCTGGAGATGGAAAATCCTCCATGACGGACGAGCGTTCCCTACAAAAGGTTCCCCTTTACATTCTTATTTATACAGAACAACACCTCTAATGTGGATTCTTCCACCAGGGAAAGCAGCTCGGCCCCGGATATTCGCTTTGGGGAAAACAGCTGTTCCCAGAAGAATTAGCATTTCCTTTCCCTCCGGGCAGATTCCCGTCAAAATGAAATCACCTGCTCCCCACCCGGATGTCTGTCTCTGAAAAATGTTTAATACATATCTGTCAATAACTTTGTGAGTTCAAAGGCCGCCCCCTCGGGGTCCTAACGGCAAAACAGAGTGCGGGAATGGAGAGAAGAGAGATAGAATCGTCTTAATCGCTTGAAATCCAAAGTCGTTCAAATTGTGGAGGAAAAGGCTGCGACTGGCATAATTTATCATCATAATCCCAAATCATGCAAAAAAAGTGGATTATAAGAATCAAATTCACGGCATTAGATTGGGATTAGATTTCATTTTGCAAATTGTTGCGTGATTTGAGCACATTGTGATTTAAACAATTCTTTTGAAAATGAAAACATTGATTCATCTTAATTCATTTTAAACCGAGGTGCAGAAAACACGTTTTCCCCCAACAAATATGCATCATGGGAACTTAAAAATAAATAAAACTATTACAGCTGAAATCTTTGCTAACTGAATTCTCATTCAAAATGAAACCTATCACATTTAATGTGAAATCAAAACTTTGGATCTATCACTCATGTCAGGGTGAATCAGAACACGTTTCCAGGGATGTATATTTGTATATCGGAAGATTCTTCGTTTAACTGTCAAATATCTCCTTGGGGGGGGGGGTTTCCACATTGGGGGCCCATTTTTTAACTTCCCTCATTTCAGACCACAAATCCAACATCCTGTGTTCTGTGGTTTCGCACATATAAAGCACATTCAGCACACAACCTGTTCCGCGTGGGTGACGTGTCACACGGTGAGTTGGACTTGGACGTTTTGCATCGTGTCGCGTGTGCAGAGTTGGACGTGCCTCCACTTGAATTCATCCGGGCAGCGAAGGCCTCACGCGTCAGCAGACGGATGAGGGATGAGTTCGAGCCCCATCAGCAGGAAGAAGCCTCGGCTCAAAGCAGGAAATCAATGGCGGTTCGGCTTTACTCGGTGAAAGATGGCTGCCAGCTAAGCAGCCAAGAAAGACTGCGAGGCCCATCGTCGGTGGTCAAGCCCACTCAAGAGCTAACTGCGTCATTAATTATCCACACAGGCAGTTATTGGCGTGACCTTTAACGGTTGCATCGCCTGAATCTGTCTGAATCTAAATCTCTCAAATCTATTTTTCTGTGCAAGTCATTCTAATCGAACCTTTAGAAACTGGATTGATAATCCGTATTAGTTTAGAAGTTATTCACAAAAAGTACACGTTCCGTAATGGCGGATTCTTCTTCCAGAATAATCCGGGATCTCTTCTGGATCATCACTAAAATGTAATCGCCTGTTCTTGGTAACATTCCCAACATTGCCTGAAAATTCCATCAAGATCCGTGGGTAACTTTTTGAGTTATGTTGGCTAACCGACACACGAACGGCAGCAAAAACACAACCTCCTTGGCGGAGGTGAAAAAAAAAAATGCTCCAAATCTCTTAGAATAAATTTAACCTCAATCTAAATTCTAACCTCATTATTATACACCAACTATCATAACTATCTTTAGCGTCTGTGTAGCGGGAATTAAACTGAAGTATCGGCACTGCAACATAGATGTGGAAGGAAACCTTCGTGGCGGAGGTAACAGTTTGTGCTTTGTTGTGGTACAGGCTATAAAAAAATATTAATGCTATAATTATCCGACTAGAAATAAATCTAGTATCAACGGTGATGATCTGAGCACCTGTCGCCGCAGCGCTAATTCAGTCCTCGTTGAACCTCATTGTATACGTCTCTGAAACAACTGGGTCAAGGAAACGGTGCACACCTGCAGAGTCAGAGACGCTAATGGGTCGCTTTGCTGCGCAAAGAGCAAACGGTGCTTCATCAGAGAGCTGAAAGAGAGGAGGAAGAGGAAGAGGAGCAAATAGAGGACCGCATTAGACGTCCTTCTGAATATGCTGTTGTTTTGGACAAATCTAACAAGTCTTTCTGGGTTGCTTTTGTTTGATTATCAGTGGATTTACCTGAAAACAAGCTGAAATATAATGTAAATAAAGAAGTAAAAAAAAAAAATCTTCGGTTGGAATTTTTGTTTTTTTTTCCACCCAAGAATAAATTCTGTTGCAGATTTATAGACATATAAATGATGTGTAGGAACTGAGTCCAACAGTTTGCTGGATGTTCCGCAGCAGCGACGCTCCATGTGATGTGAAATATGAAATGATTGTCATTCAATCGATCCATGGATCCACCAGACTGAAATGATTTCTGCAGCTGGACAGTCAATTTTAATGTTTTTAGTCGATCCCCTGACTTTCCATGATCAATTGTTGACTAAGAAGGGAACAAAATGCTTTCTTCTTCTTCTTCTTCTTCTTATGCAGCAGACAGGTAATAAATTAATGTAGCTCAAACATGAACCAGGTCTGTCCGAAGTTTGACCTAAATCTAATCTAAGCTCTGTTTTAACCTTAAATCACCACTAGAGGGCGCTGTCGCGCCACCTATGAATTATATGCATGTTATTATTAATTAAGATAAATAAAAACATGACATTTTCTTACTTTAATTCACAACAGTATAATGATATTTCTAGTTTTGCGACGCAGGAGAACATTTAAGGTTTCCCGGTGGTTTTATTATTTTGTTTGTCACTTTTACAAACATGTGTTTTTGTTACTCAAAGTTTTGTAGAACTAATTTCCTCAGAGCCAATTCTTGAGATTTACTGCTCAAATTTCAGAAACATTCAGCTCCTTTAATTAATAATTCCGATCTCTCTTTAAAAAATGGCGTTATGACCTCTAAAATCAAAATGTCTCTCGGCCAATTGTGCAGAGAACTCAGGATTTTGTGTTAAAAGACACGTCCTACCCTGGAATGTCCAACTCAGATAAGAGATAAGAATTCTCTAACCGGCACAGCCAGGAATCTATTTGTCTAATTCACTAAAGGTGAATAACTAAAGCTTGTGGCAGCTCTCTGCTCCAAACCTTCACTACCATGTCGACCGTTTAGACTCCCAGAGAAACAGAAACATCCCTTTTGCTTTTACAAACCTTATTTTTATTTTTATTTGTATTGTTAAGTGTCGATGATTTATGTACGAAGGACTTTCAACGGAAACAAGACCGCAAGAGCTTTTCTGAAATGCTCCTCTTAGACAGGATGTTTGACTGTACTTGTACTGTAATACATGCTACTGTTTGACTGTACTTGTACTGTAATACATACTACTGTTTGACTGTACTTGTACTGTAATACATACTACTGTTTGACTGTACTTGTACTTTAATACATGCTACTGTTTGACTGTACTTGTACTGTAATACATACTACTGTTTGACTGTACTTGTACTGTAATGCATGCTACTGTGTGACTGTACTTGTACTCTAACATTCTATCTAATAAATGTATTCATCATCATCGTCGTGCACAGAGCACGCGCACAAACAACGCACTTGTCCGGTTTGACGCGTGGAAGTGAAACGTCTCCGACCCCCCACGCTCATTTCTATTGCTTTAATTGGCTGACCACGATCCAAAAGGTCCTTACGCAGGGTCTACATGGGTGCTGGTCCACAACCCCGGCCCATACTGGACAGGTGAGCGGTGCGTCCCGGGACAGGACCAACACCGACCACGCGATCCGCACCTTTCACCCACAGCGCATTTTGTTGGATCGTGGGTTTAATCCAGGGCAATCTGAGGGAACGCGCGTAAACAAACGCGCGTTCAAACCCAGAACCTTCTTGGCTGTGAGGCCGTTGGGACAAACACACATAAGGAAACATTATATTATGATAATATATAATTATGATGACTATTATGACTGTGTCTCTCTCTTATTTATTGAGGTTTAAATACTGCGCGTGCACAACTGACACGAGTTCGACTCCAGTGTGCTTCTTGCCCTTGAGCTCGCTACGACACTATAAATGTATAAATGCATCTATATGTTCATTCATCAGTAGTTCACTATATTTCGGTTCAGACCTCGGGGAGAATCGACAATCACCGGATTGAACGTAGAACTAGACCGAATAATCTGACCACTTTGGGATTGAATTCTAATCCCGATGACGTAGGACGCTGTTTGATGCCGCCCCGCGTCCGGCCCCCTCCCTCCCACCCTCCCCCCTTGATGATTCGGGAGGAAGATGCGCCGCTCGGATATTTCCGTTGACCTTCTCCGCTCGGCAGCACCGAGGCTCAGTGACGCGCTGCCGCCGCGGGAGCGCCTCGGCTCCGGTCGCCGCCCGACTCGAAGCTCCTGTCCTCGGTAGGCCCGCGCGCCTCGCCCCGGTGTTTTTATTTTTTAAATCTATTTATTTATTTATTTTTTACCGACCGGGAGACCGAGGCAGATGCCCCTCGTTCTGCCGCCTCGGCTTCTACTATGGTGGAGTTCCCATCCCTCGGTCCGTACTGGCCTCTCATCCGCTTTCTGGTGCCTCTGGCGATCACCAACGTCGCCATCGACCTCGGGGAGCAGGTAAACACCGCCGTGTGCGTGTGTGTGCGCGCGTGCGTGCGTGTTTGTGTGCGTGTGAGTGTGCTACCGGGTTGCTGCCGAACCGTTTCCACCCGGTTCGTACCGTATAAACGCGGCCAGCTTCTTATTATAGACATTATTATAGGAAGAGGGGAGGGGGACCCCCCCCCCCCCACGCCCTTGTTTATTCTCCGCTCTGCGCGCCTCTGATTAATCAGTAGATCAGATTCATGGTCCGTTTGTAGATCTATGATTATTGATTAGATCCGGTCCTTTCCCGACCTGAAGTGACATTGACATCGCGTTGCGTGAAGCCCCGGAGATGTCGTGCATTACGGTTATGTAATGGTGCATATACATGAGCGACTGGTATAAATAGCACACGCACACGCACGCACACGCACGGGAAGGGGCAGCTGGAGTGGGTGTTCTTAAGGTGAAGATGAATTGGGACTAATTCCACACGTGGATTCATTCTCTCGTAAAACAGGAAGTAGTCTCCCCCCCCCCCCCCCCCACATCTGTCCAGTCACGGTTGTCTCTTCTTCCGCTCCCCTTCCAGGCCCTCAACAGGGGCATCGCCGCCGTCAAGAAGGACGCGGTGCAGATGCTGGCCAGCTACGGCCTGGCCTACTCCCTGATGAAGTTCTTCACGGGGCCCATGAGCGACTTCAAGAACGTGGGCTTGGTGTTCATCAACAGCCGGAGGGACCGCAGGAAGGCCGTGCTCTGCATGGCGACCGCCGGCGCCATCGCCTTCGTGCTTCACGTCTTGATAGGTGTGCTGTTGCTGCTGTTGCTGTTGTTGTTGTTGTTGTTGTTGCTGTTGTTGTTGTTGCTGTTGCTGCTGTTGCTGTTGTTGTTGTTGCTGTTGTTGTTGTTGTTGTTGTTGCTGTTGTTGCTGTTGTTGTTGCTGTTGTTGTTGTTGTTGTTGTTGTTGTTGTCTCTGTAACGCCGATCTCCTTCCTGCCTCTCCAGCGTACACAGATTTAGGATACTACATCATCAACAAGATGCACCACGTGGACGACTCGGTGGGCAACAAGACCAGAAAGGCCTTCTTGTACCTGGCTGCGTTCCCTTTGCTGGACGCCATGGTGAGGATTAGCCCCCCCCCCCTCTTTGTGTAAAAGCGTTTTTGTTCTTTTTGACGCTCGCTAACGGTCTCCGCCCCGTCCGTGTTGCAGGCGTGGATCCACGCCGGGATCCTTCTCAAGCACAAGTACAGCGTCATAGTGGGCTCCGCCTCCGTCTCCGACGTCGTGGCCCAGGTAATGGCGGGGTTCTTTGGGGGGGGGGGGGTTGGCGTTGGCAGCAAACATTTTGAACGGCTGCTGCTCTTCCTCCCAGATTGCGTTCGTGGCCGTTCTCCTCCACAGTAACCTGCAGTGCGTGGAGCCGCTCCTCATCCCCATCCTGTCCCTGTACATGGGCGCCTTGGTGCGTTTCAGCATCGTCGGCCTCGGCTACTACTGCAACATCCACGACAAAATCCCAGACTCCAGCGGGCTCGACGTGGGAGTGAGCGCCGGCGTTTGAATTGTTCCTGGGAAAGGGGGCGGGGGGGGGGGGGCGCTTTAGAGTAAGGATGTGCTTTGTTGTCAGGGCGACGCCACGATCAAGAAGATGCTGAGCTTCTGGTGGCCCCTGGCCCTCATCCTGGCCACGCAGCGCATCAGCCGGCCCATCGTCAACCTCTTCGTGTCCCGCGACCTCAAGGAGACCTCCGACGCTACAGAGGTGGGCGCCGTTTGAGCTTAATCTGCGTCACGTCTTTGGTAGCGGTCGGACGCCAGACGCTACCAAAGCGAGTTTCTGGCTCCCCCTCCCCAAACCACCTGACGACAATACAAAGCTGTTTACCAGAATGAACTGGAAACCAGTGACAGCACCGGCCGCCGGAGGTTTGGGTGACTCACCGCGTTCGTGTGGAACTCGGCGTGGGGGGGGGTGAAAACCTCCCCACGGTGGGGAAGCGGGAGACGCGCGTGTTGGTCGTGTTCCCAGCGCCGTTGTTTTTGTCTTTCCAGGCCGTGGCCGTCCTCACGGCGACGTACCCGGTGGGCCACATGCCCTACGGCTGGCTGACCGAGCTGAGGGCGGTGTATCCCGCCTTTGACAAGGTAATCCAAGACCAAGCCCCCCCCCCCCATCAGCGGCAGCGATTCATTGATAGGCGTGTCGCTCTCTCCGACAGAACAATCCCAGCAACAAGCTGAACGCCGGCGGCGGCGTCACCAAGACGCACATCAAGAAGTTTACATTCTGCTGCTTGGCGATATCGCTCACGGTAAGACGAGGGAGGGGAGGCGTGAGTTTTTATGTCTGGTTAACGGGGCACGCTCAAACGCCGCGTTCCGGCCGGTTGCGAAGCCAAACGGGTTTTTAATGCGTCTCGAATGTGACGATTCTCGTCTTTTTTGTCTTATTAAAACAGCATGAATCCAAAGAAAGCTGTAACGTCTGGAGGGTTCGGACCGTTTGACCGGCGTAACGATCCCGTTTCCTCTTCTCACAGAGCGTTCGTTTTCATAAGAGGCGTCTCAGAGTGTTCGTTTGCAGCCTGAGGTTCTTCGCTGATCTCGGATCAGTCCCGTTCCAGATGCTTCATCCTGCGTCCATACGTGTGTAACGCAAACGGCTTTAGATCATATTGTGTTTGTGCGTTTGCGTGTTTGCGTGCCGAGCCGTCAGAGGTTTGGGTGTCAAAGGCTAATCTGGACGTGTCCCAGATTACGAGATGCCCGTTGCTGTACGGGCTGACATCAGAAGTGTGTGCGACGTGTTTCTTCTTCTTCTACTTCTTCCCGTCCACATCGATGCCGCGGTGCAAAGTGGACGCCTCTATAGAAAGTAGCCTTTGACCCAGTTAATCCTGAAAAACAGGAAGTCTGTGGTTGGTCTGGGAAGAGGAGACCGGCGAGGCAGATATGGAGCTTGTAAACATGCTTTATGTGTTTGTGTGTGTGTTTGCACAGACAAGCCTTCATGCAGGCGGGGGGGGGGGGGGGGGGGGTCATGCTCCGCCCCCCGGTCACTGAGTCCGTGGAGGTTGCTGGGTTAGTGTCTGTGGCCTTCACGCTGCTCTGCCTCTTGTTCCTCCTCAGATCTCCTGAGACCTTGTTGATCCAGACTGAGCACCGAGGCGTCACCTTGTTTGGCGAAACCGCACAAATGAGCTATTAGTAGTGCTAAAGTAATGATATATGGTGAGATGATGCTGAATGAAATCATCACCCGGGGGGGGGGGGGGGGGGGGATCCGTTCCTTTGTTCACCAGGGATATAGAACCACATCAAAGGCTTTTGCTACTGCCGTAAAAGAAAAAAAAGCAGCGAGGTGACGTTTGGCCGATTTTCGCACTGCTGAACTCTAAACCGTTTCAGTTCCTGCTGCAAGCATTCTAAAAATAGGACTTGGTTTTTGCTTTTTGTGATTAACTTCTAAACTAATAACGTGAATCCAGTTACTAAAGGTTTGTTTTCATGGTTACGGAATCTAAAAATTTCGGTAAAATAAATGCAGGGCCGTTATTTTTGGTGTAAATCACAATATTGGGGAAATGAGCTGCTTGGCGGAGGTCTGTGCTCCCCGAGTGCATAAAACCTGTCTTCATACAATTTTAAACAATTCATTGTTTTATTCATCAGCTCAGACGGGTTTGTTCTGTTTTATGCCCCCCCCCCCCTCCCCCTAATGGCTTTATCATAGTCATAGCTTGCAGATGCTTGGATAATGTCGCACGTGCCTGAAATGCGAGCATCAAAGGGCCGCATTCAAATCCGGAGACGCTCCGTTGTGTTGCTGAAAACAATGAATTTGGTTCCGTTTCATTTGCCGCCCAGCTCTGCTTCGTGGTGTTTTGGACTCTCCGCGTATCGGAGAAGATCCTGGTTGACGTCATCGGGGTGGAGCACGCCTTCGCCGAGCTGTGCGTCGTCCCGCTCCGGATCTTCTCCTTTTTTCCGCTGCCAGGTGAGACACTTTGATGTTTCTCCAGCATCGGCATCACCCCCTTGTTGGTTCGGCGGCGGGGTGCGAGTGTGTGTGTGTGTTTGTGTGTGAATGTGTGTGTGTGTTTTTGCAGTGACTGTCCGGGCTCATCTGACTGGATGGCTCATGACCCTGAAGAAGACCTTTGTGCTGGCCCCCAGCTCAGTCCTCCGCATCATCGTCCTCATCACCAGTCTAATTGTGCTGCCTTATATGGGGTAAGTCGCACCACCGGGGGGGGGGGGGGGGGTCACAGAGGTCAGCAGCGTTACCGTTATCAGGATGTTTAGGCCATCTCCAACCCCATTTTGTATTTCAGGGTTCACGGGGCCACGCTCGGGGTTGGATCCCTTCTGGCCGGCTTCATAGGGGAGTCGACAATGGTTGCCATAGCAGCCTGCTATGTTTACCGACAGCAGGTGAGAACACCTGGTTGGCTGTATTCACCAACGCGAGGGGGGGGGGGGGGGCGCGCTTCTTATTATCTGCTTTGTGCGTAGCTTGCTCTTGTGTTGAATTTAATTAAAGGGGAATTTTTAATCCTGCATACGGCGATAATTAAATAGAAATGCTCAGCCACCACCCCCCCCCCCCCCCCGAAGCATCACGACTCGGCACGCCGTATCTTTTTTAGCTTCGCGTCTGGGATGAAGCGTCGTGCATGTTTAACAGAACGGAACGTTCGTCTGCACGTTCCCACAGAAAAACTCTGAGATGTCCGATGAGCTGGCGGCGGAGGGCGAGGACGGCGCCCCGATGAGCGAGGTGTGCTCCAGGCCTCAGATGGACGCCATCGAGGAGCTCCAGGAGGAGGAGGAGGAGGAGGAGGAGGAGCAGGAGGAGCAGGAGTGAGACGGTAAAGTCGACCGGGAGAACTTTAACGGAGAGGAGTCCGCCGAGCGTTACGGTGCTGGAGAGGAGTGAGGACCCCGTTAAAAACGCACACTGTAAAGAAAGCCATGCCCCTCCCACTGAGTACATGCCCCGCCCTCCGTGTTCATGCCCCTCCCTCTGAGTACATGCCCCTCCCTCCGTGTTCATGCCACCGTCTTCCAGAGTCCTGAGTCCACATCACATCCACACTTTCATGTAAAGCAGGGGGGAAATGATGGAGAACTTTTAGCTCCTCCGCGGTGAGAATCACAAACCATGCAGAGTCATGGTGGAGTTGCCCCCCCCCCCACCGCGTCATTTTGTTATTTTAATGAGATTAAGCAACAAGGCCTTGCTCGAATTCAAATATAGAAAATGTTGTGGGAATTATTGGGTTGTGCAATAGTATTTTAAATACAACGGTGTACAGAGTATTGTTGTTTTCTATACAGGTAATGCATTGTGTGTATTTCATTTCCCACAGAGGGGTCGGGAATCCCTCGTTATATCATCGCGTGCGTTACAGAATTGGGTTATGATTGTTCACCTTCCGTGCAGTCTGGGAGTCTTACCTACTTTTGTTTGCCATGCATTTTAGTATTCAGACTGTCGTACGTACTGTATAATACACTGTATAGGCATTCTTATTTGGCAAATAAATTGCTTTATTATTAACCCTTGTTTTGTTTTCGTATTGCTTCTTGTTCCCCCCCCCCCGTCAGGTGGATGTAATCCATTCAGACTTTTGGATTCTCCTCCTGGTCCCACCTTTAATGCCAAACCCAGCCACTAAACTGAGGAAACTCATTTAGGCAGCTTGTATCCATGGCGACTAATTTTGTTTTCCTTTGCCTTTTGCGGGTTTTGCACATTTGATGGTGATAAACCACCAGAAATGAAACAAGACTATATTCTTTCTGAAAAAACAATAAAGACAAGGCAACGATCGAGTGTTCTTCTGTTCCCCGACGGTTCATCCAGATCTCCTGGTCAGTAACAGAAACCCAGATTAATTTGATTAAAACAAAAAAAATCAAATAGAGCGTAGGAAAATCTGTTTTATTCAATCAGGGTCAAGTCATTTTTGTCAAACATTTCAATTCCAAGTTCAAAATCAGGTTTGAATTCTCATTAAATTAGTAAAAGTCAAAATATCGAGCAGATAAATAAAAAAAAAAAAAAGTACTCCTTTTTACAAAAATTGTACTTTTGTTTTATCCGAATGCCAAAAGTCTGACAGTGCAAGAAGATTCTTGCGAGTGGCACGATGCGATGTTTCACTGTTTCACGTCGGATCACAAGTAACCAACATTCATTCATTCATTCTTATTGTGCATTATTTCTAAGGCAACATGGAGGACCAAGCAGGCTTTTTACTACTGAATCCAGTGGCTGGTAGTAAAACCAACAGAGCAGCTTGGTTAAAGGCAACATGTTACACACTGAGATCGTCATACACACACACACACACACACAGATCCTGATAAGGGCCGCCGTTCACCGTCCTCTGGCGTGAGCTGCTGTTGAACCCCATCGAACCCTTTGTTCTTAGCTTAATACGCACGTTTTGTACATGAAGAAAAAAAAATACACAAATCAAAGTGCAAAAGGCTCCAGTTGAAACGCTAACCGTCTCGTCGTTTTGGCAGCGCCGCTGTTCTTTGTTTTTGTTTTTTTTAAATCAGGACTTTACAGAGAAAAACGTTCAACAGAAGATCATACATAGAAACATGTACACACACCCGAATAGAAAACTCTGTATACAGTACAGTGTGTACACGACGTGTACAGGGTCTAAACTCAGCAGCCTTTTAGCTCGCGTGAATTTATCCGACAGCAACCTGAGGAGCGCTTCGCGTTCATGGCGGGGGGGGGGGGGTCCCTCTCTGCAGCGGCGATCAGCTGGAGCCGAGCTCCTCGCGTTCGGCGGCTTCCGCCACGGGCACGTTGTAGTGGCGGTCGTCCTCCGTCACCAGGCACACGCACGGCCAGTCGTCCTTGTGGTCGTCCGGGTAGAAGGTGACGAACTCCTCCGTGTCGGCCTTGTATAGTCTGTAAACGCGAAGGGTGCACCGCAGGGCGTAGCCCAGCAGGAACATCTCCACCTGCGAGATAAGACAATAGATGATTACACCGGGTGGGGTTTCATTACCCACAACGCACCCTGCTTATCGTAACGGGTGAAAACAACCATTAAATCCTGAAACTGCTTCGTCCTGCGGGGGTGAAGATATAAACACGGACAGGCTGCAGCATGTTTTAATGTTTAGCTTGAGAATGCTCCGCCCCACTCGGCCTGCCGAGGTCACCGGGGGGGTTGTCCTACCTGCTCCAGCCCGCCGCTGAGGCCCACGTGGCTGAGGTGGTTGGAGAGGAAGGCGTGGGGGCAGTCGGACGAGTCCCGGGCGAACAGCAGCCAGCAGAAGAGCGGCACGTCTTTCCCGGCCTGCATGCGGCCGTGCAGCTCCGCCGCCCGGCCCAGCATCAGCAGCTTCAGCGCCTCCAGCAGCCCCAGCTCCTCCTCTCCTCCCTGAAACGCTCGCTCGCACAGCTGCCAGCGCTCCGCCGCGGACGAGCAGTCCACCGCCGCCTGCCACTGGAGACAGAGGCGGCGGGATCTTCAGATTGCAACCGTGAAAAAAAATAGTTCCTCCTAACAGCTCAAAGCGTTTCTTTGACGCTCCATCCGTCACTGCCAATCCTTTTAGCGCATGCTAAGCTGCTCTGTTAATGGCAGAAAGGTCAAATAAAGGAAAGATGGAGCGGCGCCCCCCCCCCCCCTTAACATATGGGAGCAATCACATTTAAAGTCCGTGTGGTCGAGCATCAAACCCCTCGCTGTCCACAGACGGGACACAAATAGCGCAGCGGTTTGTTTGCTACCTTGTTTCGGAGGAGCTCCACGTAGCCTCTCAGCTGCAGGGCGGCGTCTCCCGTCCCGCCCCCCCGCAGGCATTCTCCGGGAAACGTCCAACGACTCACGAGACCTTCGAGCTGATTGGGCAACTGGCGACACAGAGGAACGCCACGAGATGGACGTCAGAACAGGAAGTTGCAACATCTGGAGTTTTCTCGGCTGTGGTTTCGTGTCGTTTAATTTAAACCGCTAGCTAGCTAGCTGGCTAGCATGGCAGGTCTTTCAAGCTGAGGATGAACGGCTAAAGAGTTTAGAAGGTATTTCACACAAGGAGAAACCACAGCAATGGAGACGTGGACTCAGGCCTCCCGGGAGCGGTGACGGCTCAGCTTGCCCGGCGAGCGGTTACCATGGAGACGGCGTCCTCCTGCAGCCACGAGGGCAGCCGCGTGCTTTGGGCGAGCACCTGGAACAGCGTGGCTCTGAGGGCGCAGTAGTTGTCCCCCCTCACCCGCCTCACGCCGCCGAACCTCTGGGACATCTCTTTATAACCCTGCAGCACAGCGGAGACGGGACGGGACAGGACGGGACGGGACGTCTCAGCCATTAGCGAGGACAAGAAGAACCTTCTTTAATGGGCGCAGCCCCCCCCAGACACGCCGACCTTTCTAATGAGAGCGCTCTTGGCAGTGTTTCCTCTCCATTCTCTCTCGCTGTACGACAGAACATCCACCGCCGGCGCCAAGCTGCACCTGTCCTGGGACGCCGCGGCTGCTCGGGACAGAGGAGGACAGGATGAACGAACCGACGCGGAGTCGAGGCGCGCACGTCTGTCTTGATGGAACTCGGCGATGCACTGACGCGGCGTTTCGAGCACGTGCGGCGGCCCTGGTTCATTTTCTGGCGCCGCCCACAGCTCCTCGGCTCCTCGGTACAAGTCGCCGTCGCTAAAGGAACAAAGAGAAACATCGAACAGGCTTATTTTGTCTCTTTAGTTTATGGACACTGAGGATCAAAGAGACGATGACGACAGACCTGCTGTTGAGGAGATCTCCAGCAGGCTCCTCCTCAGGGTTTCCACCGGCTGGAGGGCTCCCCATCAGCTGCTCCTCTTTCCCAGTCACCTCCTGGATCTCAGCGGCTCCCTCAGGCGGACCTTTGTCCTCCGCGGGAGCGTTCGCCGCCTCCTCCTCCGCCTCCGTTTCATCGATCTCGGCATGGCCGCGTTCCGTCTGGGTCGTTTCCCCACCGATGTCCCGCTGCAGGTTTCTGCAGGTCGTGACCTCCGTGCTGGTCGGCCCCCCAGGAACATCTGGCTCCGCGTTCTGATCGGCGCTGCAGGGAGAATTCACCTTCGGTGCTTTTTCCCTTCTCAAACTACGCCAATCAAGACTCTTCTGAAGCTGTGATCCTAAACAGGACAATGAGAAGCTCTCTTCGCCAACACAAACCGCTGGTGCTCACCCGCCCCCTAGTGGCCACAACGAGCAAAGACACCAGTCACGAAACCTGAACCCACTGACCTCTGGCTCGAGTCTTCGGCCGCCCCGACGGAGATCCCGGACCTTTGCTCCTCGCCACGGTGACCGAGTCCTTTGGGATCTGGTCCAGACGAAGACTCGGAGACATCGCGGCCTCGTACGAGTTCAGAACTGGACTCCTCGCACAGTGAAGACTCCGACTCCTCCGGCCCAGGACTAGGAGAGGAAGAGGGTTATTTCTAACGACACCGCAGACCGTGCAGAAGCAGAACAGCTCGCTACTTTATCTGGAGAGTCACTGCGGGAAATTCCTTCAATTATTAACCGGTCAATCTAACTTTAATGTGCAGCGGGGAGGACGGGAACGTTAATTAACTCAGACGCGACTCGAGGTTATCAAGGTTGAAAATGGGCGGGTCAGGCAAAGCAATCATTTCTTCATTACGCCGAGGGCATCGGATTTTTTCCCCTCACAAGATTCCGCAATGAAAACGTCAGAGCGGGAGGCTCGGCGTTTGGCGCTCGCCGTTTTAATTAGCAGGACGGCGTATTATTTATGTGAAGCCACGAGACAAAATAACCCCCGAAAAAGACGAGGAAATCCTGCCTTCGTCCCTCAACGGTCACGTCTGGGACCGTTTGTCTTCTTCTATAGTCATTCGTTTGATTTAATTAAAACATTCGTGCCGCTCTCTTCCGAGGCGGAACCCTCCCGATCGAACTCGTGACTCGTCGGTGCATTTGTTCCTAACCAGCATCCAGACAGGAAGCTCACAGTTTGTTTCCACGTGACTCACCAGCTCCGGGGCTCCGCCCCCATCTCCTGACTGACCACAGGGACTGCTGCAGGGAGGCGAGCGTGCGGCGCAGATAACGCGGCGTTCTCCTCGCAGCTGTCCCCCGACGGCTCCGTGGCGCCGCCGTCGACCTCGCCGCCGTCGTTCCCGTGCGCGGCGGCCGGCGTGATGTCCTCTCCTGCCGTCGTCTCGGTAGCAAGCGAGCTGATTTCGATGGCTTCGCTCTGAACCGAGGCGGCGTTCTCTTCTTCTGGTGTCGTCGTAAAAACCTCCCAGTCGCACGTGGGTTTTTGTTTTTGTTTCTGCGGGGAGTTGAAAGCGCATCGGAGGAGATCCGCCGGCCCGCCGGCGGCGGGAACGTCCTTCACGCCTTCGCCACGCGCCGCGACGGAGTTCTCCTCCGGCCCGGGCCCGTTCTCGGGAGACGCCGTCGCCGTTTTTACGTCGACCTCCTGCAGGGGTCCGTTCTCCCGCGTCTCACCACCGTCCGGACTCTTCTTCACCTGCTCGGCCTCGGCTTTCATCTCCACCTTTGTGTTCGCCTCATCGGGTGTCGTCCTGAGCGACAGAACACAGACAGGAAAGTGTCGCAGCTATAAGCATAATCATAGCTAGGTAAAGAACGAAGGGGTGCATCATGGGTAAATTCAGTTTCGGTTTTGTCACCGAGTTATAGAAAAGTTAGGCCAAAAGGTTCATCTCACCTGATGCCGACCTTTTCCGGGTCACATGACCCCATCACAACCTTTTCCCCCGTGGGCGCGGCGGCCTTCGAGTCTCCTTTCAGCAGGACGCTTTTCTCCTCCTCGCTGCCGCAGGGACTCTCGGCATGGCAGCAGCTGCTCCCCATCTGTGCCCCCCCCCCCCCCCTTCGCTTGGCCGGACGGAAACCTCTGGTCCGAATCGCCCCGCGAAGCGACCCGAGGAGTCGCTGAAAGATCGAGGCTTCAGGAGTCCATGACGACGGCGGGCTAGCCGCTGCTAAAGGCAGGAAGCAGCCATTTGTGTTTGTGTGTGTAAAAAACAAACAAACCCTAAAAAGCACAAGAACAAACGATTAAAAACAAATAGTAATAAAAGCGTGAAACTGAATTGGAATTTTAGCTGCACTGCCAGTACACAAAAGATCAATAAACAACTTTGGGTGTCGTAAATACCATCAAAGACTTTTGTTTTCACCTCTAGTATTTTTTTTTTTTTGCCACATTTGAAAATACTGAGAGAGACCAGAACTGGACCTGTGCATGTCACGTGACATAACCAGAGTTCGTGCCAGTCCATTGGGAGGAGGATTCCTGTTGAAATCAACTCAGACTGGGGCCAGGCTAATTACTGCACTGTAATGTTGTTGTTGTTTTTTTTTTTAACTAAACAAAGATAAGCATAAAAGTTTAAATGGAGATAAACGCGGGTTGTTCCTGCTATAAGACACAAACAGAATATTTGCTCAACAACTCACAGAAATATCTAAATATTGAGAAGCTACACTTTTAGCAACACCTGCCGAAATGTATTTTTATTGACATAAATCCCAGTTCGGCGCGCAGTAGTGGTCGCACCTGCTACTACGCGGCATCAACACACATTTAAGATTAGCCGACACCGTCCCTCAGCCTCCGGTAACGACACAGGCCAAATCACCGCCTCGCCCGAACCTACCTCGGTAGGCTTTAACTGGCGACGACGTCCGCGAAGCCGCAGTCATGGAGCACCGATTTCTGTTTCAGCCTGAAATAGCTAGCCAGCTAGCCGAGGGAAACTTGAAATACAAACATACTCGTAGCCCAATCGCGAGAATCGCTGCCGCCACACCGGTTACCGACTAGAATACGGAAATCGGTATCACGTTTCACGGACAGCGGGGCTTTCTTTGATGTATTTAACGCGGAATATCCGGTGGAACAGACCCCTAGCGTAGCGGGAGCAGCAGGTCACGGCACGGTCCGAGCGTATGACGTCATAGCAATGCGCATTTTGTGGCGTTCAATTGATCCTCGGAAATGTGTACTTCGGTGGACCTGGAATTTTATTTATTAGTTAATCATCAGTGCCGAGATAAATGCAATGATTGGCTGCTTTCATGTTTCATACGACCAAATTTAACAGCTTCAAACTTCATTTAAAGCACATCCAGAAACATTCACAGGATAATAAATAAATCGGTTAATTTCTAACAATGGTCAATAATAAATAAGATGGAACCAAAATGTTCACCCAGGTAGGCAATAAAATATTATGTTCAGATATTCAGGAAAAAAAACCCCAGCACATCCAATTTTATTTTAAATACTCTCCCAATTTGTAATTGGAAATGTACATTTTCAATACAGTATACAAATAAAATATATGTACACACACCTCATTGCTGCAAGAAATGCATAAAGAAACCTTTACGTCTCAGAGGCCCTTCAGAACCGGTGTGTTCTCTTGCTGTTAGATGTTCTTCAGCTCCTGTATGTGACCGATCAGCTCCTGTGGCAGTCCGAGTTCTGAAACTAGATCCGTGCAGCGCTGCACGAGGTGGTTCAGGTTTTCACTTCTGCTGAAGGAGCAGTTAGTGAACCCACAGCGGGGCTTTGGCTGTTGTTGGGGAACGTCCAGGTCCATTTTCTCTCCTCCCCTGCAGCAGTTAGCTTCTTTACATTCCTCTCCACGGCAACCCGGCTCTTCCTGCTTCACCTCCAGATCCTCCACGCTGTCAGAGATGGAGCTCACACTAGGAGGAGGATTTTCCAAAGCCTTTCCGAGGCCGTCCACGATCGAGTCTTCATACAATGAAACCTCCCGCAGGAGATCAGACAGCGAGGCTGGAATGGGACTTTCCGGATGTTGGATCCGGCACCAGCAAGACAGAGCACTGTGACGCGTCACACAAAGAGTCAACAACGTTAGACACAATGCCACAGAACACAAAGAAGGTGAGTGAACATAAAAGAGCCTCAATAATGACCAGAACATTAGGAATCAGGATCTTTCTGTGCAAGGTAGAGGTCGAATTATTACACAAAGGACGTGTTTTTTTTTCAATGATGTAAGGACAAACTGAAAGGCAGAGGAAAACAATACCCTTTGCCAAGATATTAAATTAATATTGGAAAGAAACATGTTTATCAATTACAACAATTGAATTACAGTGTGATTAATATTTTTTTTTAAATAATACAAGTACAAACGCCAAGTTAAACTGCCCATGCCTACTTACATAAAAAAAAAATGAATATCAGAACATGTAAGCTATTCCTCTCATTATGATGAGTTTAAAATTAATGACATTTACGGAGGAAAAATAAAAAAGACAACACAAAATGTTGGCACCTTATCTTAACTTCATTTAAAAAAGTTCTATCAGGATACATGTTAGTGTATAATACTGCAATAGATGATCTTAAAAAGGTATCACGGGGCTAAAGGAACTGCTACTTCACAAGGAAACTGTTCGAAAGATGCTTGTTTTTAACATGGCATAGCTTCACCTCAGAATTCCTTTGAGACGGCCAACAGCGGCGGTCAGAGCCGCTCCCTCCAAGAAGCCCATTTTAAACCCGACCTGAAGAAAGGAGTCCTCCCCGACGCCAGCTCCGTCGACGAAACCATCCTGCCCGGAAAAGGGGGTTAGGATTAACAAAAACAAATGCAATCTGTCAGATCCATCCAACACTTATAAGTAATAGCAAGTCATTCTAAACAGAACAACACGAGGTTTACCCGATGTCGCCTCTTCATGTTGTTGGACCACTCTTTGCTCATTAGCTTCAGATCATCCGCGTTCTCATCGAAAACATCCCCCCCGCTGTCCGAAACGGATTTAACCCAGGCCATCGGGACCTTACAATAAAAACCACCGCTGCGTATCAGCCGTTAACCATGTTTGACTGCGTGAGGCAACTAAAAAGACTGGGTGACACGTCATCATTCTGCGACGTCACTTCTTCTATTTAGAATTGTGGGCGAGGGCCTTGGTAATAGCCTGTTAAGGAATACCGCCACCTACCGGACCGGAGTGTAATTCATTTTGATTTGGTTTACTGTACACAAGTCCGTAAATAAAATACAGTATCTTCCACTTCGTAATTTTTTTAAACACCGAATTAATAATTTATATAGTTTATATATGTTAAAAATGCAATTCAGTTTTCATATGATAGAAGTTAAAGTAATCCATTCAGGCCCAATAACACGACAATTAACATTCTTTGCTCCCAATTGTTGAAGAAACATTAAAAGTTTGAAACTTTGATATTTCCTGTGCTTTTGACATAAAAAGGGCGTCGGAAAGGATTAATCTGGGTGCTGCCGGGAAATTCCAGAATGAGGTGGACGGAGTTGACACGTCAGCTGTGATAAAAATTAATCCTGCAGGGGGCGCGAGTGACCCGCAGCAAAACTGGGCATAAGCACCAACGTTGATAATCAGAGATGATCGATCGCATTCACCATTATTATCATCACACACCAGGTTTACTGCTCATCATCATCATCATCATCATCATGCTGTTTTTTCACAATTTAGGAGACTTGTAACATATTTCCATTCTTAAAAAAATAAAAAATAGAATATGAATTTACAAAATCCAACAACAACAACAACAATAATAATAATCATTTACGTGTTATTGGTGACCAAACTATTTTTTAAAACGGCAAATAGTGACCAAATTAGTTTGTTTGATCTAAAAGCATCACACTGAAAACTGAAAATAAAGAGATAACTGAAAGATTTTCTAAAGTCTTTTAAGATGTCCTCTGGGTGTGGAATGTGTATTTATATCAATATCTATTTGATGAGTGTAACTGTAATAAAATCTAAATAATTAGCATTCATCACTTTTAGTCAGATAAAGGTTGAAAGTCCCAATCTTAAAACAGTTCTGGTCAGAGTTGTGTCGTCAAGGTGTCAGAAATCACGGCAGTTGTTCTTTTTCCTGCATGTTTGGTGCAGCCTGAACGCCTCAAATCGCTGTCCGGTGCATCTTTGCAGCTTCCTGTTTAAGTTCTTCAACCAGAAAAGTCATCGGTCATGACAAACACATTATTCCCTTATGAATAATACATCCTCCTGCTTCCTTTTCCCTCACTCTTAAGTAAAAAAGAAAAGAAAAAAAGATTGGTTTTATTTACAGATCTTCTCATTCTTCATGCCATACTTTAGGGAGCACACAGGAGGAAATGGCTTTCACCTTGTTGGAAGGCATTTGCAGCTTCTGGAGACGACAATGGCCTTGAGACCACTCAGAGGCCACGGCGGAGCCGCCTCTGTTCATTCACGGCAGCCGCACCTCGAGTCCCCTCGCACCAAGAGTCAAAACAAGCAACCGGGGCAATCACCTGACACATTTCCATCCAATTTCCACTGCAGAATGTGTTCATTTTCAGCCTAATGGCATGTCATTTTGCTGGAGCTTTTGGTCAAGAATTAATCCTGGAATCAAAACAGATTTTCCGGGGAGCAATCGTCCATCAAGTATTGATTTTTTTACACTCACGGAGCCTGTAGTCCCTAATTTAACCTGACAGCCAAGCAGCACAATGGACTGGGAGCACCTTGGCATCTCACAGAGGGAGCTCTCCTCCTCCTCCTCCTTGTCTCCATGAAGTCAAAGAGAGATGGGGGTGGAGGGAGATGGGGGGGGGGGGGTCTCCCACATGTATAAAACAAAGAGCAATGCTTACAGAAAACATGGAGGTAAAGCATCCGTCCCTCAGTTTTACCTCTAATTATGTTCTCTAGTGCGGCGCGACTTGGGCAGGTGAGGCCGAGAGGGAGGAGGGGAAAGCGTTCCGGGGCCATCAGCTATCATTATGTGCCTGTTGACGTCTCCCTGTCTTTGAGTGATTCTCCACTGTGATTTCCCCTGGCCATTTTCCACAGATGCACGAAGAGGGGTTTCATCATGACCCCCCCCCCCCCCACATATATATATATATATATAAAAAGACTCTCACTAATAAGAAAGCAAAGATGTGTCCGATCATGTCTCTCCTCTCCCATCCATATCTGCTCTCTTAGCGCCTTCAGAGATGCAATCACCCCCCCCCCCCCCCTCCTCCCCCCTCTCTGCATGTGCTGTAAGTATACTATACTGCATACGCAGAGGTCAATGGGATGAGAGGATGATGAAGGGCAGGACCAGTCATTTTCCTGCAGCTCTTGAAGCAGCGGTGACCCGTGTGCGGGCTGGGCGGGAGGGGGGGGGGGGGGGGGTGCACTTTGCCGAAAGGGTTTTACATGAGCTACTTACAAACTACCTGACAGGAGGAGAAAGTATTTCACCTTTCATCTACTTTTAAGCTGCAATTCTCCATTTCAGGAGACGTGAGTTGTGGCCGTTGTAATATTTAACATTTGTGCAGCTCCTTTTCGTGACAGTAATGAGCAAGCATGGGAATTTTTCCAACCCTTAACTGAAGTTAATCCTTCATATTATCAGAAAACGGAATCACATCTGGATACACTTGGTGAGCTCTGGAAGAGAAAGATGCCAAAAGGCATCGGAAAAAGGCATTTGAGGAAATCCGCGAGCCTCAAAGATGCAGATTATTCTGGAAAACATACTTAAATCAGATTAATTCCAAGTTCAATATTGTGAATTATGCAAAATCAAAGCTATGCAACCATATGAGACTGGTTAATGGCACCGACCCACATATGTTCCCTGCTCCTGACCTTTGACCTACCCATAGGCCTGCATCCAGACCCAAAGCAGCTTCAGATCTTAATCGGCTCATCGCGTGATGCACAAAAACAATCACGCAACGAGGTGACAAACAGACAAACAAAGCGCCGGTGGTCACTCCAGCAAACAGAACCCCCCCCAGAAATGATGCTCAAGGTCCAAAAAACCGGAGTAATAATAGTTTCTTTACTACAAGCATGAATATATTGACAGAAATAACTTTGACTTTAACTATTTAAACTATTCACCGATAAACAGTGTGCTCCTTTCAAATTGATTTTTTTCTTGTCCTTGTGTTCCTCAGAGAATGTTCACTTCATTCAAAAGAATGGAATTCAGTCTTTTAAATAAAGTGTTATTGATTACTTTCCTTTATCTGCCACATTAGAGATCCGGGTTGTCGATTGCGTGCGCCGGAGGCCGGTGGAGCGCCGCCGCTCTCACGGTCTACGTTGTGCGTTTGTGCGACTTTTGGGAACAGATTCCTGCGCAGGAATGCCGAGCGGAGTTCCGGCCACTTGGAAACTGAACCATCACAGCCTAAAGACACGCATAAAAAAAAAATTGTGCTGCTAGAAACTTTAATGGGAACCGATGCAATCAGCTGAAGTCAGACATGTGTCTAACTCCTCTACGTGCAAACACCTCGCACTGTGTCATTGCTAATAATGCTGAAAACAACAACAACAAAAACAAACAGAAACAACGGTGAACGCAAAAAGGGGATCACACGCGTGACCAAACCCGATTGCACGTGAGGATGTGGTAATTGCACCCCCAGAGGCATCTGGGTGTGCAGAGCAGCAAAGTGGGAGACGCCTGAGCGGCTCGGGCTTCACAGCCAGCGTACCCGACATCTCAACCTTGAGCTGGGAGTGAAAACACGAAGGCGTCGGAGTGGGGGGGGGGGGGGGGGAGTGGGGTGAGGGATGCACAGACAGTTCATTTACCCAGAACATCAGTCTGGAAGATAAGGGAAGTGAATGCTTCATGCCTGATGGAAAACAAAGGCAGCAATTTAAAACCATCTGCATCCAACACATGCGGGCGTCTCCCTCCGCCTGGTGCTTCTCTGCGTCCTGACTGATATTGAAACATAATCCATTTGGAGCTCCAACATGTCAGAATATTCCCATCCCGCCTCCCTCGCCCCATTCGGGACAAATTCCACGTGGTTGCAGGTGGGAATGCTTTATTGCGACAAATCAGAGGACTGGGCCCACAGCCCGGTTCTCTGACCGGAGGTCAGCTGCAGACTGTCCCTGCCTGCCCAACACTCACTCATAGGTGTGAATTATCTGTATCTTCTTACGATCATTGATTACTAACTGGTTTAATCCAGAAAATGTTAAATATTGATCTGAAATGTATCTACAGCTTTCAGATAAATGTAGTGAAGCGAGACCATAAAATGTTTCATGGAATAAAAGATAATATGTAATAATAATAACAATAATAATACTGTAAAAAAGTGTAATTGAAATCTAAGTAAGTCAAAAAAATAAAAAGTTTTTTGATATAAATTGAATTGAATTAAATGATTGATGTGTAGCTATCAGGCGCCTTTGCTCGGCAGGTCGTTTGTCTTTTATTCTTTAATCTTTCCTACTTTAGGAAAGGTAAGTTGTGGCTGCATTGATGTAGGCCGAGCAGAGGAAGGGAACTTCCTCAGGTGAGGCCTGCGGATCCTTCACTCTGCCTCGCTATCGCCACAACTCTTCATCAAGGCAGAGAAACATCAAAGACGATTTTTGACTGCTGTTGGTTTTTAAATGATCGACGTATTCATATCTGTTTGGATAAAAGAATAAAAAAGTCTTCAGGGCACAAAGTTTCTAGGATTTTTGTCTTCTGATTTAACTTGGAAAAATCATGGGCAACAAAAGGGGCGGGGAAAAAAAGTGCACAAATAGGGAACAGAAGTTTTGTGTGTGACAGATTCAGATTCACACTGAAAAAACATGACTGACAGAAATCTCAAACGGTGACGTTTACTCTGTAATTCTCTGTCAGGATTCCTAACTGCTGCGGAGAAACGACGGGAAGCAAACTTTTTCATCAGCGGCAGCGATGCCAACAGCTTGAGAAAACATATATGGGTCAGGAGCTGCATCTGCACAATTACATTGTTGATGGGAAAGGCAATGAAAATAGACAACAGAAGAACATCAAATGAGTCGGTTGAGCTGCGTACACCTCAGCCATCACCGCTCAAAATGATATGAAGGGTGGGAGAGAGGGCTGAAAGGCAGACGAAAAAGCATCTTGAGCATCAGTTTCCAGTCTAATGTTAATAATTTATGTCGTCTGTGCTTTTTATTTATTATCATTTATTTATTTACTACTTCCTTTTCGCCAGCCTGCCGCTTTTTTCAAAGGCAATCGCGGACACGGAAGCCGTATCAAACTTTTGAGTTTAGTTTCAAAAGGCTCTCTCCTCCGTTATTTATATATTTACTCTTCTTTACACTTGTCTCGTTGTTTTTTGGTGAAGCAAACACATGAAGCTTTGATGAGAAGCAAACCTGACATGCATTCTTCTCCACTGACCCCGAGGATATCTAAATAAATAGCTAAATATTGAATGCGAGGCTGTTTTTGCAGCATCTTCTCTCATTAGCCACAGCAAATATTCTGTTGTTTTTTGCTCATCTAAACACAATCAATGGGCTACGTGTCAATTAATACCTTCGATTTAAGGATGCGGATGCTTTGTGGCACACGTGCAGAAAGTTTAGAAATGTTTGCCTTTTGATTGGAGTTTAAAAAGATGAAAGGAGTCAGTAAAAAAGCGGGTGTCGGGTGGTGGAAACTTCGAGATCAGAGCTGTCCTTGTCAAGTAGAAGTTTAAGTTTATCTACTGACTCATCATATATAATAATAATAATGAAGTTAATTTCCAAAAGTGCGGCTAATAATAGTTTAATATTCAATTCAGTTTAAAATGTAATTTAGAGGCAGCTAATCAATAAAAAAAAAAATCATTTAAATTCCAATACTGCTGAATAGAAGCTAACGGCTACTCTGCTGAAATCCTCAACAAGCAGGAAATAAGCTAGCTTCTGTCTCATTGGATGAGCTATCGCGTCGCGTTATTGATCATCATTACAGTTAATTGCGTCACTTCCTGAGAACAATGCGAATAAACTCTCATGATCCCTCTGTGACGTTTGCTTGACCAAATATGCACTTCCTGTTTGGGTGTGAATATATTATATATATATATATATATATAATATATTTCAACATATTACCGCATGAAGTAGCAGCAAAGGTCGAAACATCTGTACTGTATGTTGAAACTCCTGCTCTAGCTAGCAATGGGTTCACACCCAAACAGGAAGTTTAATATTATATATATATATATATATGTTGAAATAATAATAAAAAAAGCCCTAGTGTAAACCTATTTTGTCTTTGTTGGCCAAAATTAAGGTTTAAAATATTTTACCACTAAAAACAGGACACAGTAATCATGTCAAACAATTGTTTATTACTAATTATGGTACAAATCAATGTGACATACTCAAAGCTTTTTTTCTTCTCCCTTTTCTTTTTTGGAAATACACAAAGTGCTGCTTAACTGACCAAACAGATATTGCTCTATAGATTAAGTACAATTTTCAGTCTATATATATATATATATATATAAAAAAAAGAAAAGAAAACCGACCACTGCAGGCTCTTCGGCTTTGGCTTCAGGTTCTTGGATGCTAAACTAATGGTCAACCTAATTTGTTTGTGTTAGTAAGATTTCACAAAAGACATAAAGGTGATTTGGAATCATCCTAATCGTGCTCAGAGCACTATTACCATGATCTCCGTCTCATCTGCGCGGGCCTGCAGGTCTGTACGTCACAACGGAGGAGAAACAATTCAACAATAAAAAAACAAAGAAAAAGAAACAGAGGACCGAAGAGCCACGAGCGGCTAAGGAAAACACGTCACATAAATGAAATAATTATGTGTCACATAATAAATAAAACACAGGCCTCTCCCTTCACATTAAAGGTGAACACACAGACACAGTGCAGAGTAATCTGTCTTTTCCGACCTGCTGCTGCTCGCATGGCGTCCCGATTCTCCCAAGAACAGCACTGAGGTAAACCTTGGATGAACTACTGTACACTTCTACTCTTTAATTCTTTTATCGCGGATTTTAAAGATTGTCAAACACCGTGAATCTATTTCTCTGTACAATGTGCATAACTATTAGAGCTTTGGTCCAGCATTGAAAAGTTGAGCGAAGGCAAGACTCTTTTCTGTCTTCTTGTCTTTTTGTCTTTTGGTTTTGGTTACAGCTTTATTGGTTAAGCCTCAGAGCGGATCCTTGGACTGACTTGCAGCGGCGCCTGCTGCCTGCTCGTATGTTTCCCAGGTGGGTGGACGCAGATGTGAACATTTATTGGCCCAAGATATTATTTTCCTGAATCAATTAAGTAACATTTAAAAAAGAAAAACTCATTTGAGGCGTCAACAAAATAAAAGCACGATGACTCCCGTTTCTGAGGATTTGCAGGTGAAAATTCAGCTCGGATACTTCTAAATGGATGAAAGGAAATAAATGTCTGTTTCTTTTAAAACACGTGAAGCTTCTTTCTACGTGTTTTGCAGGCAGTGAAGAAGAACACAGCAGTGCACGGGGATAAACCAATGTGACATGGCAGGACAGATATCGAGCAGACACATGATTCTGAATAAATTGCATCAAATTTCAACTCACTTCAAATTAAGTTCACTCGTTCTGACATGTGACACTTATTCTCAACACTCGCCTGTTTTTGTTTTTTTCTTCTTCCTGTCCTGTGAGGGTTTTGGTGAAAGCCAAATATTTGCAGCGACACTTCTTCTCTGAAATAGTGAAATATCTCTGAGCGATACCCGTTGAATTAGAACACAGTAGAACACAGAGCCAATTATTGATTATATCACTCGCCTGAAATTCATTTTGTAAACAAATAAGTACAAATGCTGAGAGAATCATTTTAAAAACAACCCTTTTAAGTATTTGACTGCAATAGAAATCAATTCATAAGTAAGGGCAAAAAGAAATCCATTGATTTTTAACATCTGTATACCTTCATGTAGCGTAATGTGGGCGCAGGATATAAAGGAAGCAACATGTTCATGTGCAGAAAAGCATATGTCAGTTAAAATATTCAGGTTTTGTTAAAATGTGATCTGCAGAGTGAAATACGTGAGAAAAAAATTGAAGAAAGCAAAGTGACAAAACACAAAGAAACAAAATAACAGTAAAAAGTTGACCAGTCCTTGAGCTGAAATTCATGAGTTCTTTGGCTATCAGGCTTTGGCAACAAAAGACACAGTAGCTAAAACAAAGCTGCAGTAGATGCAACAGACATTAACGTCCTTCATCATCCATCATCATCATGTGAAAGTCCTTTGTTTCTTCACCTCTGAAACAACAATCTCATGACATTATTAATAGATACCTGTAAAAGTTGTAAAAAGTGACTGAAAATGAAACACAAATCAGAGGCGAACATCATTATTACGTAGTTGTTTAACAGCTTTTTTTTTTTTTTTGTCCAAAAGAGAACTTTATCGGTGTGATTTCAATTCAAAGACAGCATTTTTTCATTTGTTTTTAAAGATATTTACATACAAACAATCAAGAAAAAAAGCGAGACAAAGATAAATCGTACCTCACACATATAGTTTAGGATTTGCCAGTACAAATGTAAAAATTTAGAGCACATTTACATTACAAAATTATTCTTCGTACTCAGATGCAACAGACTTTGGTAAATAGTGTTTTGATTTGGTATGATCTCTTACTAAATCCCTCCTTGTGGGAACCAAAAGTTTAGTCTGGTCTGTCAGGCCAGAATCTGAAACTCTTTGAAACAGCACACCATATTTTTTCTTCTTTTTTTTTTTACATAATTCTCAGACATTAAATCTCTTTTTTCATGTTTTTTGGTTTCCCCAAGGTCATTTACAGAGCTGTGATAATCACACTGAGGACACATCCTTTTTGTTTGCAGACTCATAACTTGCCCGCCCAGTCGACTCTGGAACACTTTCAGCCCTCATTCCAACTTCATCCACCTTTTGTTGTTTTTAATGGCTGCCACTTTTCCACTCCATTTTTTTTTTTTTTTGTTCAATTCGGCAGGTCCTCCAGAGAATCGGTGAGAGGGTCCATCGCTGCGGCCGGGCCGAGGTCGGGTGGCTTCAAACGTTTTATTGTGTTTTTCAAGGCTTGCCTCTTGTTGCAGAACCAGACGCGAACCACCTCCCTGTCGTAGTTCAGTTTCTCTGCTATTTCAGTCATTTCCTGTCCAGAGGGGTGTGTGTTCTTCTCAAAGTGGCTGTTGAGGATCTCGAGCGCCTGCGGGGTGAAAGAGGTCCTCCGCTTGCGTTTTTTCGAGGGCTCGCTGCCGATAAACTCAGTCAGGTTCTGCATGCCGGATCGGTGGCGGGCCTCAGCCTCGGCCATCCAGCGCTCCAGAACCGGCTTAATCTTCTGGGCGCTTTTAGGGGTGATGTCCAACTTCTCAAACCTGGCAGGATATAAAAGGCCAGGGTTCAGTTTGCCTGTCAGACTGCTACCTATAGTGTTCTCTTGGGCTTCCTGTGGTAGGAAAAAGTGGCTTCTCAGGATGGTGTGTCTGGGGAGAATTGAGAAAAAAGAATCTTACTTAGGTGCCCTGCCAGAACAAGGGATAAGCTGCCTTTCTCTTTGTCTCCTCCACCAGAATGCCACAGGGACTGAGACTAACATCCAGGTACACAATCCAAGCCCAAACTCCTCTGTATTCTGCACCTGGAAACACCTCAGCTGCAGCAGCTGCAGGTGAAGGTTGCCAGCGGTGGGTTAATTTTCTGGAGGAGGTTCTGGTTCTCTGTCCCAAATTGGCAATAGTGGAGCAAGGAGATGTTCCAATAATTAAAATCAGGTCCAGCTGGACCGAAAACATAGCAAACATCTACTTAAATGTTTTTAAATGCTGTAAAAAAAGAAAAGAAACAAAAACATTTTGAAAATAATAATTTCTTTCATCAGGTGAAAAACAAAAATCCACTAATGCAATACGGCACCATGATTTATTTACCAAAAGCGCTTGCATTATTCATCAAAATGTACATTTAATACATTTTTCAGGCTTTCTTTCATCCCCTAACATTCTCATCTCATTTTATATTTAATAAGAATACATTTGCACACTCTGATCCTTTCTGCAGTTTCACTGATGGATATTTCTGACTTCACCTCTTCCGAGTCCTTTTAGGAAGTCGCAGAATGAAGCGCTACATAGAAACGCTGCAACTCGTTCAGGCGCTCTGACCCGACACGGTTTACACAATTTCAAATTCTGTTATTGTCTTTAGTGGATTTCTGAGGACAATAATAATGTTAACTTTTGAGAGGAATTCTTTTCTATATTATTTCAGATATTAATTGATGTCCTTATGCGATATCTGATGACGTAGAGGCCGCAGGAGGAAGGGATGATAAGCCTGACTGTCACCTGAATGCGCCACCGGGTCTTTAGCAATAGCTCAATCTTCAATTATAGAATAAAAAAAGTTTAGCTAATCTCAAATGCAGACCATCGAAGTCTTTGTTGAACATAGCATGTGTTTTCATTACTTTTTTTTTAACTCTGTGGTTCTGGGTCAAACCTGAGTATGATGCGTTCGAATGCTTTTAGTAAAGTAGAATAACTGAGCTCTACCAGGAGTCGCTGCTCTCTGCGGAACAAGCAACGCACACGAGGCCTTTTTAATGGCGAGATGCCGGCGCGCGCACGAACCTCCTCTGCTTCTACACCTCATTGGTGCTCCCCTCCTTGTCGACAGGAGGTATTATTTATAACCCTCCTCCTAAAGACGAGGGCCTCGCAGGGCAGGGAACACATTAGTAAATATGAGGAGTCACCAGAGACAGGACATTTCATGGATCAACAGGACGCACAGATACTAAAACGAGTTTTAGCTCAGCTTGGGTATGCAGGAGGAAGTGGCCCTGAATGCACCTCCAGCCTCTCCGGCTTGTCTTGCGAGTATTTTAGGATGCTGCCTGGATCTCTGTGTTCCACAGCTTCTATGCACCTTACAATACACTGGAAGAAGAAACACTTTTTTTTTTTGCTTTTGGACTGCAGCACAATCAGTTAACCTGAACGAACTGATGATTTGCTGGCTGAGCTTTGGTGAAGAGTCACGGCTCTGTTTCATTTTGTCATAAAGACGTTTATTGAAAACAGTCAGGCCATAAAAATACAAGATAACATGATTGCATAACACTTTGAGCCATAAACTGTTTATATGGTGACGTTTTTATGACCACATCTATTTATATTACTGAAAGCAATTTGATATATGAAGTACTGTTACTTGTCAGGTGTAATGGGATTACTCAGACACGTTTATCTGGTTATTTTATGCTATATTATAGTTTTAAACGATTTCTAATTTCACTGATTTTATATATTTACATAGAGCAAATGAACATTTCATTCATACTGTTCAGCCCGACTGAAGCAGTGAGTGGTGGGATAAAATAAAATAAAAAAAATATTTGAAAAAAAATAATATTTCTTTAGCTTTTTAAAGAAGAAGAAATGAAACCTGAAGAAAAACAACGTGTTAGTCTTGTTTTTTTGAGCTGTTTTTTATTTGTATTTTTATGAAGAGATTTCAGAATCAAAAATCGGACACACCTAATTTAATCTCTACCTGCTGACTGCGGGTTTGAGCTCCCATGTGTGTTTGTGGCTTTGAGAGATTCCCCCAATGAGAACAGCGATCTCAGCGCTTATAATGAACACACGTTATTACATAATGAATCATTTTCTGATTATTTTCTCTCTTTTTTAGATTCATATTAACTAAACCCAACAGGTGGACCTTCAAGGGGCCACGCTGGTGGATCATCGGTTTGATGATGCCCTCATGCGATGCCTCTTGCCTGCTTAGATAAACTAATAAAGTCCCCGGATGACAAACGGAGCAACGAAGGTAGACGGAGCTGGAAGCATCTGTCAGTGTCTGTCCTCCGTCTGGGTGAGGAGCCGGCGCCCCAGAGCCACCGCCGCGTCCTCATCCAACTTCATGTCTGCATTGACGTTAACTAAACTAAAGCATGTGAAGTCCGCCTTGCTACTTAAAACATCAGGATGTCATGTCCGACGTCCGCAAAAAAATAAAAAAAATTGTCTTAACAGCCCCGCTGAATGTTTACTTTTGAAGCTAATGGCTTTTAATGTATGTTATAAATATTTGAACTAATTCCTGCCGGTTTAATATTTAATGTGTGATTTCAAGACTTTAAACATTAGCTGGAGACGGCCGGCTCTTCTGTACCGCTTCACATTTTATCGCCTGTTTGATGTTGATGTGATGAAAGTTTTAACAGTGCGTGGCAAGCGCCATGTCACATAAACAGCACAGGTCATCAGCAAAGCACACGCATTGTAGAGGGACATTAAAATGAACACGGGAACAAGACCTGGAGTTCTGTAGAATAGGGGATGTGCTGCTATAGAGGCTTAAACGTATTAATTCATCTTTTAATTACACTTCTTTTTTTTGTGTGTTCCCTTAAAAGTATTTATATGACGACAAATGATTGTGTCTTCAAACAGAAGCGGCTTATTTTGCATCCTCGGGCAAAATGTTAAGTCAAGTGGAACAACAGGAGGGATGATTGTCTCATTATCTCATGAATATATGATGCACCATTTATGATTAAACTGTCCTCACGGCGGCGGGGAAACATGGCAATCTTATTAACAGATCGTCTCTGTCGAGCTCTCTCATGTTCGGGCGGAGCGGCCCCTTAGTAATTATTAAATGCTTTAAGTGCTTCGTGTAATACTTGCATGTATTTTGCATAAGTAAGGCGCGGATGTCATGTCGGCGGGCGAGAGGGAAGTGACAGGGAGGAGGCTAAGTACAGACGTGAATGCTCGATTTGTCAGGGTGGTGATAGTCAATTACAAATACTGATATCTTCATAATGTCTCTTAAAGCGCGGCATGAAAAATAGATGGCAGCGACGAGAGCTCTCGGCGAGGCCGCACGCCTTTATCGGCTTTCATCTGACATCTCGCGCTAACGAGAAACCCGGAAACCGTTTATTCTTAGAGGTTTACCCTGAATGTTTGGTCTTACCTGCAGATGGCGGACTGACTGTACGCCGGCCCCTCGGCGGCGCTGAGCGCCTGGCCCACCTGAGTCTGCGTCAGGCCCAGGGACAGCCGGCGGATCTTGAATGCTTTGGCGAATTCTCGAATCTCCTCCAGGTTGACCCCGTCCACCTCGCTGGGGGCAGTCTGCGGATCTACAACGCACGCAGACACACACACACACACACACACACACACACACACCTCATTTTATTAGGCCTTTGCTCCCTCGTCGCTCGCCTCATTGTCCAGAAGCGGATGAAGCAAACACTTCGGATATGTAATCACAAGCGTCCTGCTGCGGGGTCAGAGCTGGCTATTCCTCTTTGCCCTCGACGCATCTGAGCAATGTTTGGAAAAAGATAAATAATCTGAGGTGTGAAAGCGGGCAAGTCATGGCACTGACTCGGAAGTGTCAATAATTAATCTCACATACAGAAGCAATATTGGAAAAAAAAAGGCGACAACACAGGTATGAATTCTATAGTGAGCTAGATCCTGGTGATGCTGTCCTTTCATATTCTCTAATTTCCTCTTTGAGTACATGCATTCTGAAGCTGCCCCCTCTCAAAGACTATATTTGATACGTCTGAGCCTTCCAACCGGCTCTTTCTGCGAATGAAAGCTGTTTGTGAAGATCTCCTCTTTTGAGCACATCTGAAAAAACTCGAGTGAATCATTTTGAAGTATTTCTCCGCTAATACAAAATGATTCCACATTGTACATCAATGTCAGATGTCCCGGGCGTCCTGCTTACTAAAGCAAAGTTTGTGCCGCTGAATTATTCATCTCGGTCATTATCAATGAATTATTAAAGGAATCCTCCAAGCGTATTTAAGCAAAAATCTATGAGGCTGCCATCTCGTCGTGCCTCTTAAGCGACGTATCGTGAATGCAGCGAGTTCCGGACGTGTGAAAATGAGCGGCTAAAGATTTAGAACAAACAGGAAGGACGAGAATGTGCAGCTGTGGGCCCCGCCCTCCTCTCATTTATCAGCGTCTCTTCATCTTTCTCAGCAGAGTTTCTAAATCTGTTTATTGTTGGTGTAACATCCAGAAATATTTGTGTGCAGACATTAATCCTAAACCCGGTGATTTATTTTTTGCAACAATGAATGGTAAGGTACCAGGACAAAGTTAAAATAATGACAGTCTGAAAGGGACGATGAGCCTACAGAGAATCATAATGTGAATCTGCTGCTTCCAGTTGCTTTCCTACCATCTGAAATGCAGTCGCTATGTTCAGAGCAAATGTTTTCCGACCCATCCCAGCACCCCGGGAAGCGTTGGTCTTAAAACGAGGGGGGTCAGGTGCGTTTTTTGGCACATTGCTATCTCGAGGCAGCAGAAAGTGACTGCGCCACTAAAGAACAAAAAAGTCAAGGGTTCAGTGGTTTTCCTTCTACCCACATACACTGGCACTTTTCTCTGGTTTATCCTCACAGAAATATTACTCTGCACGCCTACCTGTACCTCAAGATGCAGGACAAGTAGGTGCCTTCCTCAAAACAATTCAGATTTAGGAGCATGAATTGAGTGTTACCTTTTTTTAATCATTGAAGTTCAGCTGTTTTACCTCACGCATAAATGGCACAGACAGCATGGATGCATTTGTGGATCTGGATCGGGATCACTGGCTTATTACGCCTTTGGACGAGCAGCAGCCTTCCTCATCAACGGGTTAAATATCGCTGCTTTTACTCACATGCGCAGGACAGAAGAGAGGCCGTGGATATAATTCAATGCACATGCCATTTAATAAACAGAAAGGAATTAGCCATCAAACAATCGGGCAACATGGATTCTAGATCATTTAAATGGGCCTTTTTTCTTTTGTTCCGTTTGCTGCATTAATGTGTGTTTTCATACAGATTTCATGACATCGCCTGTAAGTAAATAAATAAACGCCACTTTAACCTCTTTTTGTTCCAGCAGAGCTGCGCACTGAAACCCCCCAAAAAAAATACCGTGACTGCGACGGTGAAAGAAATGCTTAAGTAAGACGCTGGTGTAAAAACAGTTTAAACCCAGCTTACTTTGTCTTGACAAAGATAAAAATAAAAACATATTGCTGACATTCTTCTTCCTGACTGACATTTTCCCATCTCATTACTTCAAATACCAGTAACAGACATGATTTTCTTTCGCTTGTTAATCTGTTTTCTGGCACTTTGTTTGTGGCCAGTAAATGCAGTGACATTTCATCTCTCCGCAGCAGAGGATTGATTCTGTCATGGGGCTTTTGCTTTGTGTATGTACGCTGTAAGTGATATCGAGAGGAAGTGCTATTTACTCGTACTCAGCGCAAAGCATTAATTCCATTTAACCGAAGCACAATGATTGCGTGCAGACTCAAACGCGGTTTATAAGATGTTCTCCGAGCTACGAGTAAACACAAACTAAGCACAGTGTCTACAACATTGTTGATCAATGGCAACTTGTTTTTTTTTATTAAATTCGGCGGCATTGTAGCTGCCTTTGAAATGAGTATACATGGAGTTTAGGGGGAATCGACTCTGACAAATGAGATTTATCTAAATAAAAGCGGGTTTTTAAAGGCAATAGCTTTGTGCTGACAGCCTGTGGTCGGGTGATTTATAAGGCTCCGAGAAAGGCGGCTTACATTGGGAGAATGAAATTGATGTTCATTATACATAACACACGCCACTTTGGATCGTCTAATAAACCAAAGGATTGGCAGTCAGTAAAGAATAACACAATAACAGGAGGCAAGGATAAACCAAAAGCTTTCCATGCGGAGAGTAATGTAGATATGGAGCATCCGCCATGTTGAACCTTTAGGCAGGGGATCCAAACATATATTTATTCTCGTAGCTCTGGTGATATCAGGGCACGCAGATTGTTTTATTTACCCTTTTGAGAAATCCGTCTTTTGGATTTTTGGAACACCTAAATCCAAAGGAGGGCTACTGGGAGATCGAAACATCCACAGATTGATATTTCTGGATAATCCCCAGAAGATGCTGCCTGCAGCTTTCACTGGGACTATTTATTCACTAGGTAACAATTAATGATTGCATTGTCTTTACGACATGAATGAATGGAGAATATCCAATTTTTCCATAATTGTTTTTCATTATTTTCTTTTAAAGTAGAAACATTTGAACCGTTTTCCGGTAAACTCTGTGCCACACTGACGAGACAAAGTTTACTGAAAGTTATTTTGAGTCTAATAAACCAACTCGCTGCTGTTTTTACTGCATGAGCACCAAATCTGAGTTAATCCCCTGCTGAAAATAGTCGCCAACAAACACACAATTACCTCCTGTCTTCGTAATGTTTGAGTCCCCCCAGGTGTTCTGGGTAATTACGCTTGATCTTACACTTTAATGCACAGGCGCTCATTTGGCTGAATTTCATCCGATGCGTTTGAAGGCACGTTGTGTCCCTGTGTGAGCCGTGTCGGACACTTACTGCTGACCAGCTGTCCCACGCTGAGAGCCGAGGAGGAGGAGGAGGTGGAGGAGGAGGAAGAGGCCTGGTGGAGTGGACTCTGTCTGTGGGGCATGTGGAGGAGGTTGGGCTGAGAGGAGGCGGGGCCTGTCTGACCCTGCTGCTGGACACACAAAGTATCGACAGCGTGAGATCCAGGAAAGTACTCATAATTCCCTCATCATCACAACAACAATCATATGATCATGTGATTATACAATATAACACAATAAATCAAACCAACCCTTCAGCGGCTTTTAAAATAGCTGATTAGAAGATGATTAAATGAATTTATTTTGTACCAGGTAATGAAAAGCTGCTAACAGAGCAGCTTACAGAGCAGAATATAATATCAATACTCTGCAGCGACGGTTTGCTCCTGCAGGAGGCGGAGAGAATCAGCTCAGGTGTGTCACCGTTGCTATGAACTTGACAAATCCTTCTCTGCCGGGTAAAAAAACCAACCAAACAAACAAGAAAAGCGTTCATGACAATTAGAGTCTCCTCTCTCGTCATCACGCTCGAGAGGACGCTAATAATGGCAGCCTGGGATAAAAAAACATGTGGACGCAGCAGTCCCCGTATCAAACATAATTCATGAACCGCGAGCTCGGCGCTCTGATGGAGAAAAAGAAAAACGGATGTATTTTCATGTTTTATGCACATTTGAATCGCTTTTACAAGATCAAGATGCTACGTCTTTACTTTTAAAGTGAAAGGCTGTCTCTGCTCCGAGGCGGGCCGGCTTCTCCTCTCCGTCTTCGCAATTAATTATATTCTCTGTGGCATGTGTTTGTTTGGATGGTAGGGGTGGGGGTGGGGGGGGGGGGGGTGTCAACAGCGATGCACACACTGTCAGGACTGTTGACAGGCCGGGAAAATTATCTGGCTTCAGTGGAAATATTCCAGACTGCAGGCTCTGACAACTGTAAATTATGCCCGTGGAACAACGTGGGCTTTGAAGTGGAGACAAAACATTGTTAGAAATGCATTAATTCATTCAAGAGTGTGATCTGGAGATAACAGGAAGCCAAATGAGTTGTCCATCTGCGGCGAGTTCATCCATCCCGCTCGCTGCAGGCCTGCAATGTACATTTTTACCCTGTAATTCCGCGCTGACATCGCTATTATTGCGTCGATGCACGGGCCATCGTGGGCCTTCAAATTGTTTGGACTTGAGTTTCTTCACTCGCAGATGAACTCAATCGGAGCAGGCAATACAAACAAGCAAAGAAATGGACGGAGGATCTTGCGTGTCTCACGCTTTAACAATAAAAACCCTCATGTTCAGGCCTGACAGAACAAATCATAAGGATGGAGAGGGTGATTGAGGAAGAGGAGGAGGAGGAGGAGGGCAGTCAAAATGGAAAGATGTGGAGAACAGATTTCGGAGTTTTATGTGAGGCGATGAAAACTGTTGTTTTGTTGTTGTTTTGGGCTGTGGGGGGGGGGGGGTCTCGGCAGCCCGAGAGGTTGGCTGACAAGCGCCTTCCAAGCATGCACAGACACACACAGACACACACAGACACACAAATTGTAAGCAATAGTCCAAAAAGCTCAAATTTTCCAAGTGGAATGATGCAAATGAGCGCTATGAGTGTTGAAGCCGGGAAAATGGGAGGTGCTTAGCATTCATTCAGATCCGACTGACTGCACTAACTGCTGCTCATTTATCGCTGTTAGGTATTGATCACTGTTTATACCTTCCTCTATGTGTGTGTTTGCGCGTCAGCATATGTGTTACCTGCTGTCCAGGCTTGATTGGTGACAGCGTGATTCCCTGGGTGTTGATGACAGGCAGGATCTGATTACCGATCACCGTGGCGATGATCTGGCCTTGAGCGTTGGTCAGCAGCTGAGGCGTAATTGGCTGTACATGCAGTGCCGAGTTGCCGCCCCCTGATTGGCTGGAGGGCACTGCGGAGTTGGGCATCAGTGGGATTGTTCCAATTATCTACAAAGGGGGGGGTAGAGTGGAGACAAAATCAGCTGGGCAGGTTCAGAAACGGAGACGGAGGAAAGGAGGGCGGAGGCATCCGCCTTAATGATCTCTGCCACTCGGCTTTTTTGTGTGTGTGCGTGACCAGAACTGGCTCCCAGGTTAACGCGTGCGTGAATCACACACACACACACACACACACACACAGGCCGGAGCCACTGAAGCCAAAGCAGACTGCTGGGAGCGCATGCAAAGGTCAGCGCTGAGTACCTGTGTGTGTGATGGTGCACACCACCGACTGTATTATCCATCACCAGGATAAGACTGGGATGTTTGTGTGTGTGCCAAAGTGTCTGATGAGAAGGAGTGAGGCTGCTGAGAGACAGAGACCCCCCCCCCCCTCCCCCCCTTTTCACCCTCCCTCTTTCTCTTCCAGGCATGCACACAAGCAGACGGGAAGAAAGAGCAAGAAAAGAAACAACAAGAAAGAGGAAAGAGGAGCATCAGAGAAGGAGAGAGGGATTCAGCTCCCGGGGTCCCAGGGTAGTTCACCCCCCCCCCCCATCCTCCCCTCCTCCAGCGCCAGCTTCCCTCTCCTCTGTGGCTGTAATCAGGAAGGGCAGATCAAAGGGGGTGACAGAGTGTCACTTCAGCATTTTAGCTCTCAGAGCTGCCAAAGTGTGGCCGAGAGTGGCGCTTCAGGTGGGCCTTAGCGCCTCTTCGCCGTGATGAAGGTTAATGTCATCCAGGAGCTGCGTCTGAGCATCCGTCCCTGCCCGCCCCCCCCATGTGTGGTAACACCAGAGAACGTCTCATCATGGATGAGATGCTCATCATTAGACATTCCATTTGAGCGCTAAGAGCTACTTCTCTAAGGGGGGGGAATAAAATGTACTCTTCCTCTCTAACTTTATATTTTAGTGCAGCCTCTTCCTCAAAACTACAAACTCCGTTCACACCGAATGAACCGAGCCATCGCTTACGTGCTGGCGTGTCGGCTCGCCTCCCCCTCCGCCTCCTCTCCCTCCCCCTGTCTCTTTGACATAATAAGGAGGGATCGGCGAGGGAAGGTGGGCAGATAATCTGTAATTCATCCCTGCCACGGCTCATTTGCTTACGCTGCCTTGCATTAGGGGCGAGATAATTTATCTCTCTCTCTGTGCCAGCTTTACAAATCCCCCGTAAGGCTCTCCTGCCACTTAGCATATTTTATTGCCCTGCCTGATGCTCTTGTCTCCCGAGTCCCACTGATCCCGCTTTGCATGCCGCGGCGGCAGGGAGCTTGTTCCGCTCAATTATTCATCGTCACCGGACTAAGTGGTTGTTCTATAAGCCTAATAAAAAGAGCGGGCGAGTGACAGCTCAGATCTCGTCCCCGTCCCGCCGCGCACCATCCGGCTATCCCAGGCAGATGTTCCACAGAGCGTTTCCCGGGCCCGGAAGCATCGGGTCTGAACAGCGAAGAGGAAAAGCAACAAGTTTGTTCAATGTTTTTGAGGTAATAAGTAGTGTGAGTTTATAAATTAAAAATGTGATGTATGTCTCATTATTTTACACTGATTTGGCAGTTTAGTATAGAAATGTAAAAAAAAAAAACACATTAAGATGTTAATTTGTACAGTTGTGCTTGATTCAAAGGTTTTAATTTAATTGCATTGACATTTGACCTCCTCTCATCCCTCATCTCTTCCGTTGTCTTTCGGTCTCTTCTCCTCCGTTCGGCCTCCTGTTTGCGGCGCCCTCCAGTCGGTATGACACGTGTGCGACACGCCTCTCTCCACACAGCAGAACTCATTAAGATTATGCTGCTCTTGTTTCCACAGAAGTCTCATCTCATCCCTCCAGCCAGGTCAATCTGTGTCTTTAGCCATGGTCACCAGACAATATCGCTGCCCATTTTCGCTCCTCCGCTGTTAACGCAGTGAATCGAAAACCCAAGTCGGAAGATGTTTGGGAAGTTTGGAGCAAAGTCCTAAATCCGAACAGTCGGCCTCAAACTGCATACTCAATACGGTGCGGTGAACGGAAGACGAACTGCTTTTGTTCTATTTTCTCAAAAAAGATAAAGATATAATTGTCTAATTGAGTTACAATGAGGCTTTTTTTTATAACTTTTGATATCATATTAACCATCAAAAGGGTTTATCTGACAGAAAAGTCAAACGTGAGCTGGTTGCTTCGTCTGAAATGCGAGAAGCCGCTGCTTTTATGCCGTAATGAACTTTATATCTGTTTGGATTGCTGGTGGGAAAACGCAAGCAATCCCAGATCTTGTAGGGCATCAACAGATTAATTGATGGTGAAGCTGATCAATAGTTGGAGCCCTGCAGCAGATTTACAATTACAGGGTTAATAGCAGTTTACACTCAGGTTACATGTGATCTAACGGCTGGAAGATTCCATTGACACGTGGCGCATGCATGTGTCTTTCAGCTTTCATCACTTGATAGGCTAAGGGATTGAAGCCTGACAGCCAAAATTCAGGGGGATGTAGCCCATACAAATGATAACATACTAGAAAAGACACTTTTTACTTGACTGGGAGTCACCATACATTTAAAGGATGCTTACCGGACGTTGTTATCGCTGCACTAAACCTTCTGGGGGAAAAAAGAACTTGAAGGAAGAATAAAAGATTAAGTAACAGAGATTCATAAAGTGGCAAAAAAATATCTCCGTTATCAATAATCTGGCTTTTATCCACAGTCCCTAATCACCGCTGCAGAGGTGGCGAGGACAAAGGAGCTTCATTGATTCTCCTTGGAGAATAAGAAGGCTGGGGCCAATATAATTAAGGTTTAAAAACATATTGAACTCCAAGCGCTCATCAAACCTGGCACTTTTCAAGGTCCCCAGAGAATCAGGTTATGAAAAGGCCTTCAGACAGAGATGCCGGAGACGGTACACCTTTGTTTTACTCCTGCAGCATATTGATGATGCACACCCCGGGGGCCTGAATTGTAATTAAACACCACCTAGAATGCATGAAAGCATTTTTGTGTGTGACTGTGACAGGAGCTGCTCCTGCTTTTGTAGCTTTCCGATGATGACATAAGTTCTCAGTGTTTCGGCGGCGGAGGAGGGACCATCTGATAAGGGCGGCGCGCGTTTCAGAGCCCTCCGTTTGAATAATGCTGTGGAATAATGAAGTGGGGAGCAAAAGGCTGTAGCCCAGGGCTTTGACCGTCTCTGTGACCTGATTATGTCAGGGGCTGTCAGCCGACAAGACACTACAAAAGCACAGAGCGTCCCGTCAAGTCCATATCCACAGTGATCTGTCCCCGGCGCTCCGGGCACCTCCAGAGCCAGGGAAGTCCATACTGTCTCATTAGTGACATTTAGCATCCGACGCTCAGACGACACATTACCGTAAACTGGTCACACCGGTGGAACTGGAACTCCACTTGGGTAAGATAAATGTCAAGTGCAAATAAAATGTTCGCATTTTTAATAGCGCAGAGAAATGCCAACGACTATTTCTATCTCGGTATGTTTTGTGTTTAGTTCGCGTTAAAGGCGGTGCAAAGTGCTGAGAATGAAACGGGGGTTAAAGCGAATAACCCGGAGTGGCGTTAAAGGGCACGTTGACCGTACCGTTTTCACTTAATGTGTGCTGTGTGCACCTGTGATAAGATGATTCATTAGATAGGGTCCCGCGATGACAAGCGTCATCGGTCAAACCTCGGGCGACTGATGGAACAATTCCGCAGCCGCCGTGTGAATATGGCAAGGTCAGCATTTTGCTGCGACGCAAGCATACGGATAAGAGAAAGGAGGGATTTGTTTATTCCCTCCCAAAAAGCTTAACATACAGTGGGGGGGGGTAAACACAGAGGAAAGATCGCAAATATTATTTGGATCTGCACGCTCATACATGATGGATTATACAGCAGGATGTTTCCACGGAAACTCTGGGCAGCATCTAATTAGTTGCACGTATGATTGATCAATCGGAAAAAGAATTTTCGGCCGGCAACACTCACCTGTCCTTGCGCGTTGGTGACCAGCTGTCCGGTGGCTCCCTGGAGATTTGACAGGGTGTTTCCAAACACCTGAGAACCGGCGATGGATCCCATGGCCGCCGCCGCCGCCGCCGCTACCTGGCTGGCCAACGGATTCAGCTGGCGAGGGGCAAGGAAGACACAAGATTCTTAGAGAGCAGGTTTAGGAGTGCTCGGCACCGGGGGGGTGATTCCATCCTTTCTAACCTAACTGCAGTGAGGTCTATAAAGTCCAGTGGCGAGGGCCGTGCGGTCCATCATGCAGCTCCCAGAGGCCCCTGCTGCTGGACCCAGTGGGAGGCTCACCAGAGGGTGGGGAGGTGCAGTGAGAACACAAGGGTGGCTGTGAATAAGTGGCCATTTTACCACTCTAAGTGCTTCCTCTGGCCCCTCAGGTTCCCCACGGGCCTTGCTGAGTCTATCTACCCACGGCACCGGCACCGACAGCATCCCACTTGAACAATAGAGCCATGCATCACTGTATCGCCAACTCCTTCGATAAGGTTCGACTAAGAATTCCTCCTGCGTCATAATGCACTAGCGCGCCGCTACTTTTGAAGGAGAGGAGGGTTAAAATGACCATCTTTACCCTTGCTGTAATGGCCTCATCTGGGCTGGCCTGCGGTTGTGAAAAGAGGCTCCTTGCTACCGGGGAGAGGCTGTAGAGCCCCCGCCACATCGACAAGATTACCCATATAAATCAAGCTAACCACTTATTAGGGGGCTGAAAATGCACTGCTGATTTGGTTGTAGTGCAGCAGAGCAAAGTCTTATTAGGTTGAGTAAGTAGATCAAAGACCAAGAGGAGACAGGCGACCTCCCAATTACTCAGCAGAATAGAGAAATAATGGAAACAGTGCGTTGGAGCAGCCGGCCCCTGCTGCTTGTTGGGTACACTCAAACGAAAAGGTGCTGAAATTAAAGGCAGAGCTTATATAAAAGGTTTAAAACGACACGTCTGCGCGCTCAAGCTTCCAGAAAACGCAACCCGCCATACGACGAATCCTTCCTCTCCGCCAGCCCAAGGGAATTCGGCTCATCCCAGATCATTCAGACGCCATTCATCTTTTATCGTACCCCCCACGCCACCATATATTATTACTCTTTCTGAAATCAAATGATGGAAAAAAAAATGCCACGGAGCGATCAATACTTTTTCATTGACAGTAAAGGTTAAGCACATTAAGAATGACACCGCATTTGTCTTATGAAATCATATTTCATGTTGGTGGCCTCAAATTGGCCGTGATTGATATTACCTCCTCTCGTCTGAAAGTCATCCAGTCTCTTTTTCTCGATAATCGCGAGGCTGTCTTTTATAGGTCCAGCAAACGCCCTTTGGCAAGTCTTGAAGTCTCAAATATCGGAAAAAGTCTCGCGTGCAAAAAGTACGTTGGAATTAAACCTGTAACATTTGACGGCGTCCTCCCTAAACCTCTACAAAGTACAGTATAAGATGTTATGCTCTTAAAATAAAGGACATAGCTCTGTACGGTCACTAAACTCTGGAGGATGAATGCATTGGTTAGGTATTGAATTGCAGTTTGCATTGCATCAAGTCATCAATAATAGATCTAGCGGCACGATAACAGCAAGGAAAAACAAATAAAAAGGCTTCAGCGGGACATCCAAACACCAATTAGCAAAGAGATTGTTTTTATTTTTGAAAGTCTCAAACCAAGGAGGTTCTGGTTTTGCTGGAGTTTATCTGTCTGTTTTCAGGAAATGTTGGGAATGTTACCAGGAACAGATGATTACATTTTGGTGATCACTTGGAATTTTTTGCAGTCAATTTGTCAGGAACCCGGCTAAAGGTTCCTGCACTGCGTAGCTCCGCCCTCCTGCTCAGGTCACGCCGCTCCGCCTGCCACGCCTGTAATCAGCTCCTCCACGTCACCTGCGCTGCTCAGCACACCTGCTGCTCGTCTCCTCATCAGCCTCACAGCACATAAACTCTCTCAGTCCTCACGCGGGGGGCAGTTTGTTACCTTCACCAAGGAGGGTTTGTGTTAGCAATGTGACAGTAACAAGTAACAGTAACATATAACAGATCTTGATTAGATATTGGGAATGTTATTGGAGACAGATTATTAAAATTTGGTGCTGATCCAGAAGAGATCCTGGATTCTAAATCACTTTGAAATTTTCATTAACATTGCAGTCAATGGAGCGTCAAAATTTGTTCCTCAATATCTCTGTTCATTATTGACCGATGTTTATGGAATTTGACACAGTCATGTAGGGTGGGGGCCTCTATCTCACCACCGAATTTCATCCAGATCAGATCTGGATTATGGATATTGAGATTTTTTGAAAAATATGTTTCGGCCTACTGTGATTTTAATATTAGAGGTACAGATTTCTAACAACTGAAATTGAAAGCCTCATTTACAGCACCAAAACGCACATCAACTCTGATTCACTTTTACTTTTCATTGTTGGTGATATCTGTAACAAACAGCAGCTGTCGGGATGGTAATGGAGAGACGAAGGAGTTTTATTCTCATCAGGCCAGAACTGATATTTTCGACAGTAGTGGACAGGAAGCAACGAAACATGGACCAGCCAGTGTGGTCGTTTAGTAGCTTGATTATTGCACATTAAAAAAAAAAAAAAACATCCGAAGGGATTATAATAATAACGGCCTTTAATCCATGCTGCTGAAAACAGCCCGGCTGGATGGCAAAGCCAGTTAAGCAGATCAACACACAGATAATGTGACGTGCTGCAGGCGAGCTCACCCTGCAGATCTGCTGCGCTCGGCGTCCTTGTGTGAGCGATATGCAGTTGGTGGATTCTGTGAAATATTATCATAGCGTTTCATTCGATGACAGTCCTTTTTTTTATTCTGGTACATCCAGGTGAAAACAGAGCCGGCTTTATTGCTATATTTCCCGGCTCTGGCTAATGTGGAAAGGACTGCCAGGAAGGAATAAGGAGAGGCGAGGCTGTGTTCAACACCTAAACAGGTGATTTTCCGCCACGGTGACTCCCCTCAACGCCTCAGCAGGAGGCACAAAATGACATTCGTACTGATTGCATGTGTTGGGAAGAGATAAATGGCGATCTTATAGTTTGCAGAGCCCACATGTTAACCACTGTGTTTCTTCCCAAAGGACGTCATGAGGATTTTGAGTAGCCGATCGATCGATCGGATATCGCAGACGCAAAAATAAACTGAAGCTGGGATTTCTGTTGTTGAAAGCCGAATTCAAATCGCAAACCGCAGCGCCCCAGCTACCGCTATTATATCGTTCGCTGCAACTGCTATCACTTTCTGCACGAACACAGTTTAATTTTGCCAAATACGCAGGGCCAGACAGGGATCAACAAACACAAAGCGAATGTCTCTGAGGGCGCACAAAGCTTGCAAATTGTTAAAAATGCATCTTTTCTCCGGACGGCATGAAGGGGAGGGAATCTAAACTCCGCCAGGCTTTCCTCCGTGTGTTTGACCATGAGGGTCACCTGGTGCAGCAACCCGTGTAATCTCAGAGAATAGAGGGGGACAAATAGCATCCCCGCGAACCGTGGAGAGACCTCCACGCGAGCCAAAATTGTCTGACACAAACTAACTGGAGTATTCTTGGCTCTGTTCTTTTTTTTTACGTGACCCTTTTGGAAACTAATTGCTTTTTTTTGTTCTGGATCTTCACAGGTTCACAAGAACAAAACAAAAACAAAAACCGAGCAGAGATAAATGGATGGAGAGGTGAAGACAGGAGAGGGTTTGTCTTATCTAAACTTATCTAATACAACTGGAAAGACAAAGGAGGGTGACGTCATGTAATGCACCAATGCAGATGTAATATGTACAATTACTCCTTTTAACCGAGTATTCTCATGCAGTTTGGGACAGTAATGTATTTTTTAAATACACTTTGAGTTATTTCTCTTTGGAAGCAGCCGATGATGCTTTCCTCTCAACCATTCATACCTAAACCTGAAGTCAACCACGGCGTTGATTCCGAGAGGAACGCCCTTCATCTGCGGAACAACATGGAAGTTTCCTTCATTCCTCCCAACATGTCTGTCTCTTCCCGCTCCTTCCTCACCCTGGAATGAATGTAATCAGCTGTGACACAAGAAAACACATCCTCTGTCTGTCAGAAGTCTGCTAGTCTCTCTCCTCCTTAAAACAGCCCCCCACCCCCCGCTCCCTAGCTCCCCCTCCCTTACATCCGCCGTGCTTATGAACATCAAAATGCTATTAGGTCCTCCAAAAACACCTCTGGTCCCTCGGCTAGAGGGGCCTCGCACTGTGGTCGTGTACTCTGAGCCCTCCGAGCGCGGGCTGTTGCTCTGTGCTTCTGCTGCAGTCGTAAAGAACCCCCCCCAAACAAAAGCGACTTTCTTTAGGAGAAATATTGGGAAATGAAAGATGGACAGAACAACCCTGCATCCGGTGACGGTCAGACGTTGTAACTGCTCAAAGCTGGGGGACGGCGGCACGGCGGGGGCGCTGAGGGAGTGATGTCATACGAAACGCCAGCATGACGGCTCGCTAACCGAGGAGGTTTGACTAATCAAATAAAATGAATCAAGCTGAGGAGATGGATATCGCAGGCAGTCCCAGAAACGGCCATACCTAATGAGGCAAAATGCAAATGAAGACGGGCAAAGAGTGGTGAAGACGTTGAAACTGTCTATAAAGGGGATGATGGAGTGCCGGACGGTGGCCGTCAATCTCCCCACTCACTACCTTCATGTGGAATTAACAGCAGCTTTGATCATTAGCCAGAATCTGTTCCAGCCCATTCGTTGATAATTGTGAGCGGGTTCAGAACGGGTTCTTGGTCATCAATCACAGCAGCAGTATATTTCCTATGGTCGGGGGGGGGCATGGCGAGTAAAAATAAGTTATACCACTATTCCTCTTCCTGAGGAATGATCTATAATATTTAGCCGGTTCCAGATGTATTACATTAGAAAATTGGTGATTAAGCGTCTCCAGGAAAGTGCTGACCGCCTCGGCTCTTGACGTATTTGGCGCAGTTATTTCTGCACCATCCTGGCGTTGAACCCGAGCTGTAGTAAAGCTGTTGCTGCTCTGGCTACTGGTTACCCACTCATTTTTTTGGTTTGTGAGGAGAAAAATGAAGGCAGGAAGTCGGATAATGAATAAATCATCCAATCATCTTAGGCTTTTACCTCAAAATATTCAATATGCAATAAAAACATATTTCTGAATCATCTGAGTTCCTCTTCCTGTTGTATCGAATACATGCCATTCATTCTCATTGAAGTGGAAATGCCGCCCGTTTTCATTCTGCTGTTTGTTTGACATATAAATATAGCATTTGAATGACTTTAATATCCTCCTAATCAATGTCCGGTGATCTTTTGATGTCCTCAATTCAATATAGTAAGGGTCAACCATGCCGCAGCTTTATAAACACAATAAAGGTAAATGATTACTCTCTACTGCGGTGTCCAAAAATACAGCCAGTAATGAAGAGAAATGGAGGGGCTTGGGGGGGGGGGGGCGCTTTCATTGGCTGACTCTAAGACGTAAGATTAATCACAAGAGAGGGGCTCTGTGGCTAAGATGTGGTCACCTTTAATCAATAACTCCTCCTCCCTTCTCTGGCTATGCCCCCCCCCTTCTGCGCTTCACTGTCTCTCACTTTTCCCACCCAAATATACATAAACGTTAGTGCAAACTAAATAAGCATAAGTGGGGAGAAGAATTAATGACATTTACAGTCGTATTTGTATTGATTAGTCCGGGTTTGACTTCTGCGGCATCTCCTCTGAGGAGAAGACGCACTGCGCTTTTAGTTTAGTTGATCCGGTTTAGGAAACCATCAATTGCACATTCCCAGCTTCTAATGAAAAAGGGCAACAAATCACCAAATATATATATATAACATTTAAAATGCATATAAAATGCTCCTCAAAGACTTGAGGTAAGTTTGGAGGAATTTAAATTTGCAGCCTGCTATGCCCGTATTGAAAAATATACAGAATCAAGACTCCGCTGACCATGAAAACACTGTGGAGAAGAATTTCTGATGAGATTCTGCAGGGGATCACAAATGGGACTTTTGGCTTGGTCTGTGAGGAGGGCATAATGCAGTAACATTGCATTAGAAGGGTCTTTTTTTACCGTGTGGCAGAGCTGTGCGGCTCTATTCCTTGTGTGAACCCGGTGCTCTGTTTGCGGTCACTAATGGGCATCAGAAATTACAGGCAGTAGAATCACGCCCCGCGGGGGGACTGGCCTCCTTTAGCGGAGCAGAGCACTTAGACTGTGTCTGGGAGCCTGCTGGAGGAGGAAGGGGGGGGGGGGACTCAATGTCATAGCCCTGTCTCATAATTAAAGAAACCCTATTCCTTATCCGCTGTTAGGTGAGCCCGAGCTTGGTGGGCCCCCCGTGGGCGTCTGATGTGTGTTGCCCCCCCATGCACGTGCGTGCCGATCTGGGATCTGTGCCCTTCTGGTGGGTTGTCTGAGCGGGAAGGCCTTTGCCCACCGCGAGAGCAACACGGCGAGGTCTACAAGAAACGCGGACCTCAGAAAGCGAGGAGAACATCAATTTGGTGAGGTCTGAAACCCGACAAAAAGACGACACGAGGCACGGCGTAGGTGTGATTTGAAAAAAGTGAAAGTACCCTCAAAGTTTTTCAAATGATGTCACTTAAAAACTGCAAATTTAAGTTGCCCTTATTTATGAATTCAGGGCTCATCTTTGGTCCTTAAGTGTGTAGATATTCCTCCTGCCTAATCCCTCATTTGAAGTAAATAAAAGTAGTAGAGCTGTCATGGTCAGGTTGTTTTTCCTCATCTAGCTCCCATGCTTTATAATTATTCATACGAAATGTGGTTCTGTTGATGGGCAACAGTCTTATTTTCTGCTTCAGTCAACAGTGCACATTTGTATTTCTAAATTGTAGGGGGGGGGCCGCCGGTTATGTAAGGCAATTTTCTGCCTCCTTAAGAGCCGGATCTCCTGTGCATTAATAAGACGCTGGGCTGAGCTGCTGGAGAGCTGAGGGGGGGGGGGGGGGGCAGTTCACGGCCAAAACCAGCAGCAGGACCAGACTGGCATCCACACTCAAATATTTTAATAGGAAATTGTGATTTTAAAAACAAGCGTTACTGGTTGGGTGTGTAAATGTTTCCAGATTCCACATTAAAACCTCACCTGAGGGAAACATTTAATGTTAGACAACAGTTTACCAGAGCTGCAGCCCAGATTTGGTGAAATTCTGACCATGAATGCACCACAACAACCTTTTATTTGGCAGATAAAAAAAAAAAAAAAATCTCATTAATTTACTGTTCATTATTTTTCCGAGACATAATAAAAGAGAATAAGTCAGGAAAATGAGAAGGGGAAAAGTCATTTATTTTGGTTGGGAAAACGTCTGCAAAATGAGATGCCCTTCCAAACCACAGACACCACGGTTGAGTTATGGCACACAAGGAAGATAATGGACTCTTTCCTCAACTTAAGCGTTGCCAGTTTCATCGACAACCCACAGTATGAGCCACTGGCTGCACGTTTCAGCGTGTCATTTTAATTTTGATTTAATACCTCGAGGAACTATGGCAGCACGTTTTACGCCAAATTGAGGATTTGATCTGGAAAATCAATTAATCGTTGTGCAAGGTTCATTTAATGCACATGTTAATGCAATGGGAGCGATGCCCATCGCCTGCGAGAGAGAGGCGTTCGGAGCAAATTGGACAGCGGTGATTTTAACAGCGGTCGACTTAAGCAAAAGTGCACTGCAGCGGAAAACAGTGAGTGTGTGAAAGGGCCTCAGCTGGAGACAAAAGCGGCCGCGATAGACCTCAAACTGCAGGAGGATTGTGGGAGGAGATGGAGGGGGGGGGGGGGACCGAATGCGAGGAGAGTCGGAAGAGCGTAGACAGCCGGGCTTCTGAGAGGCCGTTGTGGTTGGCAGCTGCTGACCTTGGTGACGATGGGTTTTCACCAGAGGCTTCTAATGAAGGCTGATTGCCAGGGAATAGTGACAGAGCCAAGGGCTAGAGAAGGGAGCGAGGGTGAGGGCGAGAGAGGGAGAGAGAGAGAGAGAGAAAAGGATAAAGGAGAGGCTCAGGTAATTGCAGCACTTGCGGGTCTAAGGCCCTGCGGTCCTGTGATGTTGGGGTGCAGTCGGGAAGAAGAGAGATGTCTTTGGACGCTTTGGTGGTAAATTGTGGAGCACGGGGAAGGGAGGCAGGCCTCTAGGCTGTAATTACCCCTATGAGTGTGCGGATGGAGAGTGGACAGGCCCAGTATGGGGCTCTGACAGCGATCAAGGAGACAACTGCGTAGGGATGCAGAGACAGACAGACAGCAGGAGTCTGGCGGAGGAGGAGGAGGAGGAAGAGGAAGGGAGGACGCCTCGATCTCCGGCAGCCCGCTGCAAAAACCATCCAGCCAGACGCTGGACCAAGGTCAGAGGCTATTAGCTAACGTGGAACACGCTGGTGACAAGACGGCGAGACAAGAACCGCGGAGACGGGAGAGGATGCAGCTCCGGGATGGAGGAGGAGACACTAAAAAGCAAGTCATTAAATGAGTGCCGGAGAGAGGAGGGGATGTTGGAGCGCCGCTGGATGGCGCAGCTGGGTCAGGCGGGTCCGGGCCGTGCGAGCTGGAATGAGAGTTGATAGGCTGGCCTAAGCTTCCCGCTGCCACGGATCAGTATGTACCGCCTCTCCTCTCCCCGCCTCGGCTGATGTAACTCACTGGAGTGGCAAATTACACCAGACCTACAGCTGTAGCCCGACATTATGATTAATTTGATCAGTAATTTCTCCTGTTTTTCATTTTAATCGCTGCAACCATTCTGCTGTGGCAGGCCCTTTTCAGATCTAATTAAGATCAATTCCAGTGTAACAGAATTGGGGCACCTCCCCCCCCCGTCAAATCCCCGAGCTCTCCGGGCGTGGAGAAAACCCGCAGCTCTAATCAATCAACTTCCAGCAAAATCCAGCGGGCTCTGACAATCAGCACATTAACACACTTAAGCAAATTTCATAATCTCTCCCCCTGTATATTTGTCATCGCTGAGGCGCCGGCTGTTTCGGGACCTGTGGGTGGGGTAGAAAGGTTAATTCTTTCTCCATTCAACCAACTGAGCTGCAGCGATCTGAGGTTAGACCGTTGACTCGAGGGGACGCAGTCTGTCGGGGCGTGATTTGCGTTATAATAGGGATGTTAATGAGCCAATTAATGCTTTCTATGTCTCTGAAATTAAAAACACAAAGCACCAGGGATGTAACGACCCGCACAGGATTTCCTTACTGTGGGTTTACACGCAATATCACGGGGCGCAGAATGTCCCACGAGAAGACGATTACAATGAAACATTAATTGGAACATAATGAGCGTTTGTCTGTCTGCAGCTCTGCGACGTGCCGTCGGAACGGTCGACGTCAGGAGGAAATAGGTGCGTTATCTGCTGGCGTCATGGTAATTATGACTCTCCTCGACGGTGCAGAACGGTTCCTCTGAGAGAAGTGTGCAGAAAAAAAAAAAAAAAAACAGAAACGCCCTTTAGCGTCTTCGGCTAAAACACACAAATGCCAGCTGACAGTCTGAGAGAGTCTCCGCTCGGGGAGGCTCCTTGATTAAAAACTTATGTGAATCTCCCCCCCCCCCCCCGAGTTGCTCAGTGATTCCGGGCCTGGAAATCCAATCACTGACCCAGGCTGCCGGAGAGAGGCCGACCTGCTGTTTAAATCCTATTGCAGCCTCGAGAGGTGCCGAGGCTGCGGCCTGTCCTTGGGCGAGACCCTTGCCGGGTGACACTCTTTGATGACCTGAAGAAACTAAACCTTTTACGGCCATTTTGCACGCGTGTGCACACACACACACACACACACACACGCACACGTCCCCTAATCCTATTTGATGAGGCAATATCTTAATGATACTGATGTGGCCCCTTCGGCCCCCCTCAAGGAGGTCTCTTCTCAGTCATTATAATCAACTTCGCCGCTTCTTTTAGAATCTATATAGCTAAGGGTCTCTTATCGAAGCTGCGTTTTCTCTATAGCAACCCCCCCCGAATCCAGAGCCTGAAAGGCCGACCGGTCTCACTGCGGGTCTTCGCTCACTGATTCTGTTGGTCAGCACCCGTTGTACCCAGTCCGGTTGGACAGTGAGTTTGTTGCGATTTAGCAGCTAGCCTTTGGATCCCATTAAATCCAGAGACTGTTCCCCCCCCCTGCTGTGTCTCACTAGGGCTGTGACAGGGCCGGAGAGGGCTGCAAGGGGGGGAGAAACAAATAGCCCAACTCAGCCCGGCCATAAAGAAGGTTGCGCCACAACCCAATAAGGACCTGACGCTGATGTATGTGACCAGGGTCGAGAAGGCAACCCGGGCCGGGCTCCACCAGAAATGAAACCGCAGGGATATAAAATAGGTTATTATCCTTGCACCGTGACAGCCAGACGGACGGAAGGGCAGAGACAGATGGACGGACAGAGTGACTAAAAAGGATGTTGAGCAGGAGCGAAGATTAAGGATAGAGGAACCCTCTGTGCTGCGGGAAGACGCGAGCCAGGACTCTCATTCTCGTTCGGTTCCCTGTGCTCGAGTACGGCGAGGTTTCGGCAACCGGATGCAGTCATCCCAGTCAGAGATGAAATACTCCCCCCTGGTAGGATGACTTCCAACACACACACACGCGCGCTTGGTTCTAGAGTACGGAGGATTTAACATTTGTACAGGCGCGGAAATACATTTGGTGTTTGAACACTGATCAAAATGGCGAGCTTTATAGCCAGACACAAATGCGACTCACCGGTAAAGGCATGGGCGGGGTGACGGGCGACGGGAGGCTGCGGGCCGGCGACTGGTTGGGCCTGTGTGGGGGGGGGGGACTGCTGCGGCTGTCCGGAGGTGGAGGAGCAGGCGGAGCCCGGAGACGGAACGGAGGTCTGCTGCTGACCGGGTGGGGTCATGCGGTGCTGCGTTGGCAGCTGGTTCTGAGCGTGGGAGTGGGTCTGGTGGTGGTGATGGTGGTGCTGCTGCATCTGCTGGAGCTGCTGCAGGTGTTGGAGCTGGGAGGTCAGTGACGAGGTAGCTGTCGATGAAAGGACAGTGAGTTGTTTTGCTCCCCTCTGACCCGAGCTCTGGAACTCACCTAAGATTTGATGCCCCCCCCCCCCCCCCCCATTGATTTATAAATATAGTCACACCTCAGATTGAAATGCCTGCACACACAAAGGTGTGGGATGCAAAGGTTGAGCAGGGAGATGCATGTAAATAGCACTGAGACACAATGAGGTCCTCCAGGATTTCCAACCGACGTGATGGCATCAGTGAATTTAATTCAGCTCGTTGGAGGACAAAGCCATCAAGCCTGATATAATTGCTCTCTCTCTCTCTCTCCAGCCAAAACGCTTCATTGTCACTTGCAGAATCTCCTTTTAATGGTCTGAAATCTCTTAGGAAAGAGACATTCATCATCATTGGAATACTTCAGAAATAAACCCATTAGCTAATTGGAAATAAAGGCACGCCAGTAGAACCCCGTTCTACATTTAAACTTTCATGCCGTTTAACACTCGGGCTGCAGCCACAAACGCAGACGTTAAAAGTGTTGAAGTTAAAGGATTTCCTCGATGGTGTACATAAACACATAATACTTTGCCTTGCTGCAGCTCGCTATGTGCAGCGCTACGTCCACGGCTTCCCATCAAGATGACCTAAAACACAAAGGACCGACGGTCTGATTGATGATGCAGCCGAGCGATTGTGAGCGAAGGCGTGAACAAGCTTGTATACATGCAGAATCAATGCGCTTAAATAATTGAAGTATGATTGCCTTATGAAAGATAAAACATCAGGGCGGACAAGTCTTTGATTAGCGTGGTCACTCGGACTCCAGGACGGGCACAGATGAACATTTGATGAAGATCAGATCCTCTTCTTCCCTCTCTCTGCAGAGGCGCAGACAAAGAAAGCCAGTAAACAGTACACTTTTTACTTTTCTTCTACCTCCTGACACATTGACACCTCTCTCAACCCCCCCCCCCCCCCCCCCTCCCCCTGCTATGAATTATATATCATCTGTGCAAACAGCAAGAGTCCAATTCTCACTAGAAATGTTGGGGGCAAGTTGTCTAGCGAGCGCCGAGCCCCCTGACAGGACCGGCTCTTTTCCTTTGCAACTTCACAGCGACAAAATGCTGAGCCCTATTTCAAGGCGGAATAAGAGGGGCGCGAAGTCCGAGACGATAAAAGAAAGTGTGTGTGTGTGTGTGTGTGTGTGTGTGTGTGGGGGGGGGGGGTTTAAAACGAGAACTGCGTGACAAAATTATCGAATGCGGGCAGAGATCAAAGACGATCTTAGAATTTCCTCCAGCGCCGACCATTACGCCGCAGAACAAGTCGGTACAACAACAAAAATCTGAGGCAAAAGAAAACAAATACAGAGGGAATATGGAAGAAGCCCCATGTGGCCTTATTATAAGGGCTACAGCGCAGGTACTATATTCTTTAACAGCAGTGCTTTATAAATTCTGTCATCTTGTTAAGGCTGTCAGGACCACTGACCCTCCCTTCCTACGATCCTGAGGCTCGTTCTTTTAACCGAGGCTGTCTGATTGCTTTGGTTGAGCACGTAATCCAAACGGCTCGCCTCGGCCTAATTGTTTGAGCTCCTTCCTCCAGCAGATGCGGGGCAGAGAACGAGAACCGGAGCTATACATATGACGGAGCGAGGGCAAAAAGAGTGTCGGGGGTTCCTTTCGCGCTCATTATATCTCCCGCTGTCTCTTTGTTGCGTTTCATATTCACCAGCTCTGCGACTGCAGAGCAAACAAGAGCTCCTACTTAGTCATCAGGCCCGAGGGGGGGTGCGAGAGCACGGGTCCCGCTCTCGCTGCTGTCACAGCTCGCCTATGCTAATGCTGGTAATGAGGAGCAAGCCGCCTCGTAAAGGAGATTCACGCAGCTAAATGGCCAGACGGAGGCTGAACTCTGGCATTCTGCGCTCCGCTGAAACATTTAACAACAATCATCTGGGAGCATGAAAGGCTGGCGCGGAGGAGTCTGAGGCCTCCAACCTCAACGCTTTGAACAACTGCCTGCCTGCCACTTCTTCTTCTTCTCTTCTTCCCCCCCCCCGCCCCACCGCCCCCCCACGCACACACTTTTGGTGCCACAGAAGAAATCAACTGTTATCTTTGACTGCGCCGGCCGCGGCTTCTGAAGTACCGGAGGACCGAGCGAGACTGATTGTCAGAGGTCGAAAAGGCTAGGTCAAACAAAATGCTATTTTTGTTTCCTGTGTGGGGAGGCAGGGGGGGGGGAGGGCTGCGCTCTCATTACCAGCGCTATCTCAGTAGTCCCTGCCACCCCCCCCCCACCCCCATTAGGGCACTTTTCTCTCTGGGGGTGGATTCAAGCTTGTCTCCTTGTTTTCCTCTGGATGCGGTACGCCTACATTCACAACTCCACACCCAGCAGGTATCTTAAATATCGTTGTGTGCGTCCATGTTTGCACGTAAACCCGACACTAAATATCCAGCAGGACGTTCATGCTGCGCGTGTGAGCTGTGGCAAACGCTGAGAACTAGCTGAGCTATGAAATACCCGGCTGTACTCTCGTGTTGCTAGCGTCCGCTGCAAATTAAACGCACAAATAGGAATACAAAAAATATTTTTTGATGCATTTCACCGAAAGCATATGTGAACGGCTCTGCACAAAAGGACTTTCACGCCATAAAACTGTTTGTGCATCCAAAATGTAGGGTCAGGAGGAGGTGGAGAAAAATTCTAGTTCGCAAACCTTGAAGAGAATGCGTTAAGCTCAAAAGAAAGAATAAAGTCTATTCTGTGTAAGACCAGTAAATTATAAGCACGTGTGCATGCACGCGTTTAGATATCGCCTTCAAAGCGGGTGTCACGGTTGGAACGAGCGCATCACCTCTCCGACTCGGCTCAGATCCATAATTCAACCGAGAGCAGAAAACTGTCAACTCAAATCCTCCTTTACGGCTGCTGTACCGTCCTGAACGTCTTCGGCTTCATTTAGGACCGCTGAAAGTTAAGGAGGAATTCAGGAGAAGCCCGACGTGAGCCACCTTGTGTTTCTTTTTCAGGAGCTGCTCCGCTCTAAACACAGCTGTCATTCTCTAACAAGGGAGGTGAAGAAGGGACAAACACGTTCCCGATTACTGCTCCGCCTCACGTTCCGCTACGGGAGTCCATAAAACAGTGTCTCAATTGCCTTTTCAGAGAGTCGCGCTGATAATTACTTCACTGGCGGTGAGGAGATTTAGAATCTAAGAGATCTGTAATTACAGAGGTGGTCAAAGGAAGGTCGTTCTTACTCAGCGGATGAGATGAGGAGTGAAATCGCTGCTCTTCTTTTTTGTCATTGAACATAAAAATAAAGTATAAAAGTTTTCTTAATCTCTTTATTTTTTCTGTGAAATTGTGGGAATACAAATATTCAAGAAAGTGCAAACACTGGAATGTTAGTCAAAGGTGTTCCTAGGTACTCGAGTAAATGTACTTAGTTACATTCTGCCTCTGCTTGTCACTTCTGCATGAGAAATAAACTTATATTCCTGAAGAATTTCATTGCCAAGAGAAAAAGAAGAGGAACAAATAGAGTTTCCTACAAAAAAATAAATAAATAAATTTACCAGCAAACCCTCACGAGTGGTAAAGTTAAAAGAAATGGGAAATATATTACTGCCTTGGAAATGGTTGGGATAAACACAGAGAAAATTAAATGTTACAGGAAGTAGTGAGCTATTGAATAGAAACACTACTCGGAGCCACAGCACACGATATCACACATCGAGTCCTGCTGCAGGAAGAACTCAGCGACCACTAACAAATAAAGGCACTTGAGATTTGAGCAGAGCCGTGGAACCGCGGGGTTTTAGAGAGTAAACCGCATCGCTTGTAGGGATTCCCAGATAATGCTTTCACTTTGGGTTGCAAGGCAATATCAAGCCGTGTTGCAGATTTCTCACTCTGGGGGAATCGTTTTCAAAGAACAAAACCCGATCCAGAGAGGTGTTGTACAAGAATCTGTGATCCGTGTGGATGTGATTCTGCTAGATTGAAAAGTTGCGTGTTAGAAGTCAATAAGATAAATTAATTGATCTATATCTGCTTGTTATTAATCAAAACTTTATTCAATAACACAATAAAGCTTTTAGTTAACAGCAAACTTAGCATTCCTGCAGTGAAATGTTAAAAATGACTGGATTTCTTTACATATTATATTACATCAACATGTGGGTGTTGAATCATGTTTCTCACTATATTAAAAGTTCCAGTGCTTTATTCAACTTTAAAGAATGTTCTCTGAAAGTATAACATTTTTAAAGTTAACTATATTTAGCTATATAGCTAAATACATCCTCTCAGATCGCTTTAAATGAACTGAACCACTAAACCAGCCCTTCTTATTCAATGCACTATGTGGACGGTGTGTAATACCGCCAAGACCAGTGAGAGGTCCCTTTACGTTTCTCCTTCAGAGACCAGAAGCTCCTCCTCCTCCTTTCAAAGAACCCGTCTGCCTGCCAGGACAGACTGGGTTATTACTGTGTGCTCACGGTCCCATCGTGTGTCGTCAGACCAATGCGGAGGCCGCGAATAAAAGCCTCATGCAAAATTTATGTTCATGCGGCTGTTTCAGTGGGTGGAAAAATCAATATTGTGGGCCTGATGCACGGAGATGACTGAGTGCTCTCCGACTGACAGTAAAAGCTGAGAGAGAGATTGAGGGGCTGCATTTACTGCTCCACAAATGGAGTAGAGTTGGCCTAACGGTCTGGTTCACCTTTAATTTCAGTTTCATTGTAGTTTATTTCGGCAACAACTTGAAGGCTTGAACAAATTATATTATCGGGTTTGGTATGGGGGGGTCGAGTATAACGCTCTTATTTTGAAACCGTCTAAAACACATCTTACACTGCGGATTCTGAGCTCCTGTATTATGGGCTCATTAAGCCTTTCCCTTCCGTCCCAATTTGCACAGATATGAAATTGATTGTAGAATAATCAAAAGACAATGTGGGCACGAGGAACGACATCACAGGGCTTTTGTTCTGCGTTGCGCTCTGCTTACATGCGCGTTTGATAGCACGCTACATACCCAGAGTGCATTTGGGGAGAAACGCGAGAAGACAAACGAGAGAGAGTGCAGAAAAAGAAATTCGGCGGGATGAAATAAGCCCAAACAATGGGATTTGCTTTCCATTCTTCTGCCTCCATCTTCGGTCTTTAATTATTCCCTTTGGTTGTCTGAGGGAGCGTGTAAAGCACTTTCACACAGCACAACATGCCCAGCAGCACAACACTGTCTGCCTTGGTGATGTGGAGACTTCTGAGTGACACGGAGCCTCTTGTGATTATTAATGCTGTTTAATACAACACAGAACAGCCCCTGTGATTGAGGAGGGGAGGATTTCAAAATGAATGCATTCAAAATGCAATAAGAATGGAATTATCTTCTATATATGAACTCCACTTGAGAAATAGTCCTCCTGCTGCGTAAACAATGAAATGAGGGTTAATATTTTGTCGATGCTGAAGACGTGTGTTTGATAACAACCGCCGTGTCGGCTCTGTTTGTTACCCAGTGTTTAATGGAACCCCCGGCTGATCCTGGTGGATCACATCCCTTTGTGCCGGTTTAGTAGTTTCTTCCTGAATCGCATACGAGCTGTTTGAGCGCACAGGACGATGTATGATGAATGAAGTAGCGTGCTACTTATACGCTTATCCTGCTCGCTGACTAGCAACAGGTTCGGCAAAGGGCAGCCGCAGTAAATGAAATTCCGCTACCGGGACAATATATCATCAAAAATAAATGTGTGCAGCCGAAACTTCCAAGCCTTCTCCGGATGCGGACAAGGTGCCTGACGGGGCTTGGAAGGAGGGGGTTAGGACGGTACGGTAGCATATAGGGAGTAGGGGGAAAGGGGCGGGGGGGTGAGGGGGGTGTTGCCCGATGGGTGAGGAGGGAGCAGATTCTGTTGAATCGGTTCTATTTTCATACTGGCTGATCTGTGTCTTTTAACCATTTCACCGCAGCTGGAAAATGAAAGAACCGGGGCTAATTTCACAGTGAGAGCTCACTGAACAACACCCCCCCCCCCCCCCCCCCCACGGTCTGTGGAAAAAAAGGGGCTAAGTCTACTTTGTCACTGTGAATTACAGCATCGTAATTCGGGAAAAGGGCTCGTGTGCATGAGGAAGGAGAAATGGAAACTAGAGTTGGATAGAAAGGCGTGAAAAGCCCTTTTCCTCTGTGTTCTAGGGAGATATCGCTCCCCTGAAATCTGCACCGCTGCCACTGCATCCATCTGTGATGTATCTCTAGTTTGTATGGATATAGCACCCAAGGGGGGGCTTACACGCTCCTCAGGCCTCCTACGGGACCTCTTAAGCCGCACTGATACAGATAAAAGCCCCCCACAATTCTGGCCCCCAGATACCTCGGCCATTAATTAAGGTAATTAGGCCCTGGTCAGCAATTAGTAACCACAGATAGCTTTTAGCAGCTAAGCACCCCCCTCCCATTGAGGGGTTTGGTTCCACACCATCTGCTGACAAATGTCACCGCGGACTCTTTGGTTTCCCAGACGGGGAACCGGAGAGCCGTGTTTAAAGATGACCTCTGTGTGATGCGGGCCGGCCCCAGGATTTTGTTTGTTTGTTCTCTCTTTGGTTATTTTCTCTTTTAAACGTTGATGAGCGAGCGCTCGGAAAATCCATACGTGCTGCACACACGTGGCCAGAGTGGGAATAGGAAATATTCACTGAGCAGTGTATCAATCAAAATTAGAACATCTGGTCCGAATGTAAGCAGTATTGATTTGAGCGTAATAGCACATTGCTTTGCTTGTGTTATTAAATCCATGGTAGATCCATATCGATAATGCGCTACTTCACATTATAATTTTATATACTGTATTATTTAGTGAGAATATTCCAGAATTATGTCTTAGATGGAGCAGTTTTAATAGACTTTAACAGGTAACCCCCCCCCCCCCCCCCACTGCACATTTATACCTCATTGACACCTCATTATATCTTTTTCTTTGAGTATTTGTGTTGCAAAACTACAGGAAATCACTAACAAGAGCCTAGACCTGCAGAATAAATGTGAGAAACATTTACAAACGTGGCATTTAATACGAAAATGAAAATAAAACGGCGCTTCTATTCCATCCTGTGACATGAGTGTGTGTGATATAAGGTGCTGGAGCAGGATGAATAAACACCTTCAGCCTTAGAGAACAGATCACGCAGTAATTCACATCACTGGGGAATGGGAAATAAAGGATGCAGCTGTGCCACTTTACACAATTCCACATTTGAAGCAATTGGCGATAACACCATTTTCATCCCGGTTCAGTCCCATAAAATTACCATTAACATTACAACTCATGCAGAACACAGATAAATGTGAAATGTCACCCAGTTCTGCCAGGCGGGGATTCGAGTTCCACGAGATTAGCATCTGTCTGCTTTCTCCCACTGCACCTTGTCTAATATTTCATTTACAACATTTCATAAGTTCATTTTCCCCTCGCTGACCATGTAAATCACAAATCAATTTTCATTTGCAATGCTTGACTCCAGATTATCGCTGAAAGCGTCAAAGCCTCGGCGATGTGGTGGACCTTATAGCAAATCTGGTAGGAGAGCAGTGAGATGTCATTTCTGCAAAAACAACCCCGGGGTCAGGAGCTAAAGGCTTTTTACCTAGAAGCCTTTAACGAGTAAAAAACAATACGTTATACTGTAGAGTAATTTATATTACAAACGCCGCGCACTCAGACTCGCCATCGACTGGTTTACCCAACAGGAACAATGGGCTGATTATGTGATGATGAAAAGATGAACTCCATTGATTGCTGGAGAGCTTTGATCAATACTCGCAACAAAAACGCTGAATATTTTTTGAAGGCATAAGTGTGCAGACATTTACTTTAAAAGGGTAAAGACAATTGTGGTTTTATTTTAAAAACAAAAATGCACACATACATTTGCAGCAAACTGCTGTTATACGGGAATAGAAGTGGAATAATTTGAATGGTCCTAATCATTCCTGTAATTGGAAGCTAATATGAAAAATACTCTCATGGTTGCATGACTCCTAATTCAGGAAACCACCATCCTCTTTTCCCTCATCCCTTTAAACAACTGCCTGGCAGCGCAGACTTGTTTCGTGGCTTTTGTGTGCACGCTTCAGTGTTTACCAGTGAGGGCAGATGTCAGGGTTTGCTATGGAGGAGCAGGCACAGCCACATCTGATTAACAATAATATTGTCCCCCCCCCCCCGCTTCGCCGTAAAGACTCGCCCTGTTCCTTTCCTCTTTTCCTTCCTTCTATTTAAGGCTCTGGCAGCATGTCCTGTGGCGTGGCTGAGCCGGACTGACACCGCCACCATCTCCAGAAACGCAACGCGGGTCAAGAGCCAGAAGGTTTTGACAAGAGCACAATTGTATCCTACCAGACAGGAAGTACAAAAATATCTCAGGGTATACCTATTTTTATTTATTTGTTTTTAAATGCACAATTAAGAAATATGTGCGACTTGAATTCGGGAACAAACCTTCAGCGTGTCTTGCAACAAGTGCAACGCCATGAGGTTGGAAATGCACTTGGAAATGCATCTGAGCATCAAAAAAGTGATTCTTTTTCTTCTTCCCGTTGCCAAACTGCCACAAAGGCGGTAACCTCGCACGTTTCCGAGCTGCTCATTGAAGACAAACAATAATAAACTACTGCCAGATATCAACGGCAGCGATGAGAACCTGGGTGCTGCATCTGCTGGGACCGCCTCTGCCCGCGCTTCATCTCCGGCAGCACCTCTCATTCTGAATTATTTGGCTGCTGTCACAACAAATCAATCAAATTACTGCTCCAGGACTGTGTGCAGCTGCTCCTATTGCACCGCTAGTTGCATTAGCTTTGAAATGTATGAGGTCTACATTTTTATCACTGTTATTTATTTAATGTGGCCACCCCCCCTGGACGAGTCATCTTACAACCACGGCAAAGTTAAATCATTAAAGGACGAGTAAGGGAAGCCCGCTGCTTCAGAATGCCTCAGATGAAACGGCAGAAAGGGAGCGGGGATGGCTTTGGCCTCTATTGTGTTAAAATGGCAGATGTTGATGTGAGGAAATGTGAACAGGCACAAACAATAGCTTATTTCTTCCCTTATCCTAAAATGATTCCGCACCGACACACGGGGGGGGGGGGGGAGTTGACCACGAGCAACCGTTGTAGCTAAAAACAAGGCCGAAATTCTCCAACTATAATAATATAGCGGGTAAAAAGGGACACAGAAGCATTCCCACGGCAGAGAGAGGCCAGGCCGGCAGCCCGGCCCGCTGAGCTAACCTTTTAAAGCAGCAGCAGTCAGCTGAGGCCGAAGAGATCCAGTCTGACGTGCCTAACTAGTGTGGAAACATTCAGGTCTTCCCCACGGAGCCCACCCTTTGGTGCCGTAATGAGCACAGTGATTTCCCTAATTTGTATCGCGCCAACACCTGCGAGCCTAAGGACGACGCCGCTGAGCGTTTTCATCGAAACGGCAGACACGCCTTTGATTGGCTTTGACGCCGGGTCTCATTACGGCAGTCGAGTGGGTTGCCGACCTTTATCGGGGAGCTTGAGTGCCGTTTGGAGTTTCCAGAGGAACAACGCTCCTCACCTCAGCATTAGAACTCGCTCCTCTGATGTGATGCGCCGCCTGGCTTTCTGCGGAGCGCAAATAAGATGGGATGTGCTTATTAATATGAAAGAGCCGCAGTAAACTAGGCTCTGGCATTACCTTTGAGGGAGTCATAGAGAAGAGGGGGAGACAGGTGAGACTTTGTTCTGCTCCCTCCCATCGGGCATGGCGTGTTCACTGCTTTGATACAACTAGTTTTACAAGTATGGTAATCACGGGCCGCTTGTTATAAAATCAAGTGAGATTTAAATCTATTAAAAATACAGCAGAAAGTGAGCATCGTATCTAAAAGGGGAAGCCATCAACCGAACGTCATGCATGATGCTTCTATTTCTGCGAGGCGTCATGGTTACAGACCTCCGGCGTGACCCCAACCTAGTTTTTAGTCTCTGTGAAGTCAGCTGGAATTCTGCGCACTCTGTCACAAAAGATAACTTTCCTCCCTTGTTTAGTTTCATTGTGAATTTGTTTTTTCGCTGCGTGTTTGCAGGCATAAATCATTGTGACAAATAACCAGTTATGCCGGCGCCTGTGTTTACTGAGTTTGTACACAGGATGCTGCTCAGTTTTTATTTCAACAACCACTCCAACTTTACAGCACAACCCCATTACAGTGCTAGTTATTCATCACCGTCTGAGGGAGCTGCCTTCCTGCAGCTCGCTGGCGCTCCGGCCCGGTTCCCTTCTGCAAACATTCGTTCTCCCCTGAAGAGCTTTGATTCGCGGCGTCGACGTGTGATCAAATACGCTGCCGCTCCTGCTATTCCTGGTTTTGTCTTTTCACTTCCCCACTTATCCCTCCGAAAAAGGTCAAATACAGTACGTGGTTCTCCGCAGCCACTAAACAAACGACTTTACGTGTGATAGAGCTATATTTAAACGCTGGGCTCTTACAAAGGCGCCATTCCTGCACACTCAGCTGCCCATTCCCCAAGACAAACAGCCTTATTAGCTGGTCATTAGGCGCCTCATTACATTTAAATGCTTCCATTGCCTGGGCTCCTCCTGGAGTCTCATTATGAAGCCTCACAGTTGTCTCATGTCTGATCTGACGCTAATTAGCTAGCAGCGTGAGTGCTGTAAAACACACTCTCTCTCCCGAGGTCGTGAAATGAGATGACTGCTCCCCGGGCGACAGCGCAGTCTGCATTATACGTGTGATTAATCAGGACTCGAGACCCGGAGGAGGTGGGGGGGGCTGGAGTTGCAGTTGCCTGACAGCGGTGCTGTGCCAGCAGGCCTCATTCAGCGGCGCTGTGATGAACTCGGACAGGGGAGGAGTGGAGGAGCGCCGCGTGGCCAGAGGGGCCTGGACACAGTCAAGACATTTAGCTTCACTCGTGACTTGTGTCACTTTCTCTCCACGGAGGTCCCTTCAATGCATCCCCTTCAGATAAGAGGACGTGCGACGAGGGAGTCTGTCAGTCCACACGCTTAAAAAAAAAAAAAAAAAAAAAGATCTGTCACAGAGGCATTTTATTTTCCTGCACTATCTCTCTTATATGGGGAATGTTTTTATCAGAACATTGGATTGCAGGCTTTTCGTCGTGGCGTTTTGATACCCTGGCTATGAGTTCATCAGATCCCGAACCCTGCTGGGTCAGGCCCATGCATCAGGAGGAAGATGTGTTGAAGTGTGAGTGAGACGGGCCTGCTGGGCCCATTATCGTCCACGACTGATGGATACATTGAAGGACTCGCCGGAAAGATGCAGGTTTATTAAAAGCTCTGCCCACAGCGATGGCTGCTGTTATTTATGCATGTTTGTGTCCATTAGGCCTCTACCTCCATATTTCCTCACTCAGGGCATCTGTCTATCCATTTCTCCACATGAAGGGAGCCTTCCCTGCACTTTGTGCTGCACTGGCATTATTGTAATCGGCATCCTAAAAAACACACTGCTTTACATGTAGCCCGGGCATCTTTTTACATTAGGAGGCCTCTCTCATCTAAGATTCATGACCTACGGATTCCCCCCCATCAATCCCTCAATCTAATGGAGACAATGTTTTAAACATTAAAATGAAAACCATTTACAACTATGATCAAAAGAGAACACTTGGACATTAAAGTTTAAAAGGCACGGATAGGTACGGCCGTGTAGATGGACAGATGAGGTGGAAGTAGATAAAAAAAAAAAAATAGAAGCATAAAGTGTTTTTTGCGCCGCACTGCGAAACGTTGACCTGTTATTAATACGGTTGCTCCTCCGGGCAAGTTGAGGATACCGGCTTTCTGGAATACAAAGCCCCAAAGGACACTTACCTGCTCGGAAGCTTTGTCGAGCATTTTTATTAAAGGAAAAATAAAAACAGCTTCATGTCAAGCAGTGGACTTCCTGTTAGAATCAGAATGTATTATATCCATTAAAAATAGTTCCCGATGTCAACATGATCAATGACTCATCATGCGCTAGTCTCACACGACCACGAGACCGGCGTCTCTTTAGAGTGTCCATCGGCGCCTGGATTATTTTTGACCTTCTCTCTGGGCACTTTGACATTTCTGTAGTCTGTGTATTTCTTAGCCCTTTTTTCTTACCTTGCAGGTTCTGGAGCGGGAGCGTCATTATGCCCCCTGCAGCAGCAGCAGCCACCAGGCTTTGGATGTTGGCCGTGGGCAGGGAAAGAACGAGCCCCTGCTGCCCACCCAGGTGCCCGCCCGCATTGAAGGGGATGAGGATGGGCTGGCTCATGCCCGGCGGCGCCCCGGACATCACGCCACCGACTGCGTTGGCCAGCTGCTGGGCCACCAGGAGAGACTGCAGCAGACGCACACAAAAAAAAAAAAAACACACACGGTGTCATCATCATCATAATTTAGAGTCTCTCATGTCACCAAAAGAATCATCATCGTTTTATTATTCACCTGCCCATTAATGCTCTGATTTGACAAAATATATAAGAGAATTAAGAGGAGATATTTGTTGATGGACACAACACTCCTCACGCATGTAAATTTTAATAGCGTAAAAATAATAAGGACTTGGAATGTAACTTGTGCATGCGGCAAAAAAATCCACAGGGCATCACATTTAATAAATGTATTATTTATATTAATAAACATAATTTCATATCGTGGGATATTCAAGCGAATAAAGCCGTAGCCGATATCGACCCACTAATCAATACGTTTTAATACAGTTGTTTTGCAGATGAAGCCTGTGCTTCGCAGCGTGACAGAGTCCAAACATGCTGCCGCCGACAGAGATAAACCCCAATCTTTGTGAAGAAGCTGAAGTTTCCCCCCCGTCTCAGAGATGCAGAGTGATTTATGTTTCATCCCACTGAACAAATCTCTGGTACCACACGAGTGTGTAGCACCAAAGCAGCAGTACTTCGCTCTTTTGATGAGGGATATAAAGCATCGCTCCGTTCATTCACATTAGTTAAAGGGGAATCTGTGCAGTCATACCAATAGAGGAACCAGATAAGTTATCAAACGCATCGCTCTGAGATATTTTACACAGCAGAAAATCTCTTCAAATGTATTTTTCGATGAAGTGGGTTTGCAAAATGCTCGCCGACACGTATTTTTTTTTCCGTCGAGAGTTTCGTGCCGTGGCTGAAACCTCGACGACTACACGCAGGGAATGACAGCTTGAATTTCATCCATTCTGATGAAACCTTTGTTCCAAATTATGTCAGTGGGCATGTCAAACTGAATTTACACAGGAGCGATAGAGGAGATTCTGCAAAAACCCGGCAAAATGACTGGTTAAACATCAAATTGAATTCTTCGGAATGAGACAACTAAAGGTCCATTTGTCACTTTGTGTTGTGTCCACGGCAAAGTAGAGTTTAGACGTCGCCGGGTTAAGCCTGGCTGCACTCCCACGCCGCGACTTACTCTCTCGAGCCTTTAACTCCAATTGTCAGCTATCTGCTTCTGTTTTGCACGGCGTGTCTGCAGCTTCCACGGGATACAGAGTGGGCTGACTGGTGCGAAGACTCCACTGTACTCCCAGCCCCGGTGCTGCTAGGTGACACGTGTGTCACCGTGATGAACCCTAGCATGGTGCAAACCTTCTGCACCCACACACCGACACGCAGTTTAAAAGGCGTGAGGTCATGCGGGTTTAAGGCCAGAGACGTCTCGGGGTGGAATATCTGCACCGAGGGACAAAAGAAAACCTGTTTGCGTTTCTAAACCGTTAAAAGAACAACGCAGCGATGGTGGCGCTAATCACACGCGCAATGTAGGAATCTCCTTTCTCAACATTTGCTTTGATTTGAAACAACAGCGCACATCATCCGACGCTTCTGAGAGCATTCAAAATGACATTTGCCATCAGCTTTAATGTATGAATTAATGATTTGGAAGCTCAACAGAAACCCCCAAAGGACAATAACAAAAGCAAGCCTTTTGCTGGCGACGTGCGACACATGTTTAATCTTGAATTTTGAACAAAAACGCACATAGAAGCGGCGCATAATCAAAGAAGCGCTTTGAACGTCTCATCTCTGAGTCAAACGAAATGAGATCGCCAGGCTTGACGGCCTCACATATGAGGGAATAGCATTAAAAGACAATACGGCAAATTACGGAATGTCAGGCTGATTTATTTATCGAGGAGAGAAAGAGGCGGTGGGAGAAAGCATTTCAGAGAGACCTTCGGGCTTCTAGTTCTGGAGAGATCGTGATCTTCTGCTGAGGTGTGGACACGCATGTTCCAGGCCAAACATTGAGCCGTTGCTATGTGAACGAGCATCCCTGGTCCAGAGTTCCTCCTCACCATAGGTTTCGTAGGAGAGCTGCCGTACGGTGCTTGGCAGGCCTGACAGCTGCTGTTGAGAACCCATCTCCTGGGGGGGGGGGGGGCCACGATCGTACAGACCGGTTGTGTGTTTGGCTCCGGATGGGGGGGAGCAGCCCTCAGGAAAAGGGATGCGGTACCCAGCCTCTCTGCCCATCAGGGGGAGAATAGGCCCTTCTATCTGCTTGGCAGCTCTGGCGCTGAGAAATTGCCTATAATCACCCAGATCGCAGACTTTTGTCATCCTAACTGCAAGTGGGAAACGGAAGGAAGGTGGATTCATGTTGGGTAAACTACCATCGGGTAATGGTGGTTTGAACAATATCCGGCTCCGGAGCGAGAATCTATCAAAACATATTGATCCTGAAACAAGAGAATTGGCCACGGCATGCGGAGCGCCTTTGTTTCTCCAAAGTGTTGGCTTCACAGAGACTCCTCTGACAGCATTAATATATTAGATGGGGACTGTTGAGAGGCGCCTGCTGAGGCGCGGACTCTAACTGATGTCTGCCTGAGATGCTTTCGTGTTTGCTCTTGCACCCGAACTGCAGCTCTGGCCAGCGAGAGAAACCTACGATCAGAAAAGCGCTTTTAATTAAGCTCATTCTTTATCGGCGCTTACAGCCGATTGCCTCTTGCTGGGGATTTCCTGTCCAACCGGCTCTCATGTCTCCTCTTTTGTTTATCCTGATGAGGATCGACTGTCACTGAGAAATGCTGAGCACACGGAGAACGGCCTTATTAAAGAGGGGCGGTGCAAGCCCGCGTGGAGCGGTGACATTGAACGGCACTAATGAGATGGATGTTCATTAAACATTGCCGAGCCACCAGGCCAATAAATCCAATCAGATAAGGCAATTACTGATTGAGCTATTAGCGGGGGGGGGGGGGGGGGGCCATAAGGCTCTTTGCTCCTCCCGCTGGATTTGACAGGGCTGGAGCTGTGAACTCATTAGTGCATCGAAGGATGATGTGTGACGGCGAAATCTTCACAACGTCACGTTTGAACTATAAATGAATCTGACTCGATGAAGGAAGGAGGAGGGGAACATTGTGGAAGGAAAAACGGACTAAATTTAAGTGATTTCATTTAAAATATCTTCATCTTGTCATTATGGCTGTCTAGAATAAGCCGTCTCCACGCTGGGCCTCATGCATTGTACCCTCCTCCTCTTTCGTGGCCGTCCTCCGTTCCTCCGCAGGTGTGGAAGCAGGTGCTTGAAGCCGAATGACGCTGGCGGCTGTCAGTCGGTTCAGGACGCAGAGATTTTAGAGACCGACGTCACTCGGTTTAAGAAAAACTTGTGCTTGCTAACAAAAACCAGACAAGCCGTCCTGTTTCAGGACAGATGGACTCACAGCCAATCAAATCCTCAGATCTACAGAATATATATATATATATTGTTTGATGTACTGTATTTGGGTTCAGCTTGTGGCGGGTCTCCTCGCTAACCTGTGGACCCATCGGGTATCCCGGGTGGGACTGGCCCAGTTGACTCTGGTCAGACGGACTGCTGCTGGTGTCAGACTGGACCGAACCATCTCGAGCTCCTGTGGGGGGAAAGAAAGGCGTCAACACCGACAGATAAAAAACAAACAAAAAAAAAAACCCCGACACAGACTATGTTGTGACGCAACAGCGGAGATTATGGAGCGGCGGCGAGGAGAAGAGTTGGGAATGAAGGGGAATTTGTATTTAAGTGCTTTATCAATAGCTGCAGTAACAGTGAATAAATTACCGGCCGGCGGAGCGGCTCATTGATGAAGGATGATACTGGTGGGTCCCTGACGGCATAGATTACTGCTGAGAGATAGAGCCAAACCGCAAAGCTGGGGCCATATTATTCAGCCATTTACATCACTGAGTATCACTCATCTAAGCCCCCCCCCCCCCATTCCACTCTGAGCCTGCAGCCGTGAGACACAATTAGATCTGTTTGCTATGAGGGCAGAGTGGAACCGGGCAGACAGGGACATGATAATAAGCTTGCTGATGTGCTGCAGGGAAAATAAAGGCCACCGACAACTGGATATCCTAGCTATCCATATCTGGCTAAATCTTAAAGCAGCGCACCACCTGGACCCCCCCCCCCCCCCCCAAGAGGTTCGAAAATCCGCCCCGATCCTCAGCCTTTGACCTTGATCATATCAAGTTCCAGTGTTTCATTGGTGACAGAAAGGATCAGCTCGACAATGCCAGAAATATAAAGCGTCAACCTAACAGATTGGAAAAAAATCAGGATTCAAGTGCACAGCGTGGAAAAGTTATGGGAACACCAGGATATTACAGTCACATACTTCTCTGGTAGAATTTCATAATGAACTACGCAGAGTTATATATTTCTAAACTTTAATGGCTTCTTATTTATCTGCTACATGTTCTAGAGAAATACCTGAATACCTGAAGTTATTCTGTTTCTAAAAATCAGCATTAAAACACTTTTTGACTGAGCGTTGTAATTTAAATAATACAATTAAAGCACAGACAAGCACAATGAACTCTGTCAAGTCAACCTAGAAGTATAATAAAATGGAGTGACTTGTTTAAAAAAACACCAATTTTGTAATTTACCAAATTAAAAGGTCATGTGCCATCTGTAATTTAATAAGCATGATTGTGTTCTGAATGTGTTAAGAAAAGTAAATGAAAGAGTGTTTTTTTTACTGTGCTGTCACCTTAATGAAGCGGCTCTTGCCCTGAATAAAGTGGATTTTGCAGATGAAGTCAACCCAATCATGTGGAAAGCGTTTGAAGGGCACGCAACCTTGTTAAGGAGCACAATCTTAGCAATGAATTAGAAAAATGTCATCACGTTCCCCCCTGTGAGATCGATTTTCTTAAATGGAATATGGCAGTTTTTAAATAAAGGATAAAGTCCTGCTGCATTGTGTCGTTCTATTCATAGATGAAAAGTTTTTTTTTTTTTTTTTTGTAAAACATGCAGCGGCCTTTATAAAAGCTCCAGACAAAAACGTACCGCCCAACAGCAAGATCTCATCGCCTGTCAAGTATATTTAAGTCCCGTCCGCCAACAAAAATCACTTCATCTTTACATAAAATCCAAATAATTGGCGAAAGGCACGAGCAGGAAACCTCGAGCATTGGACGGTTGATGCAGAAGCCCAAGGGGAAGCCTGCTTTTCTTGCTGGTTTCCACCTCTGTCTGGCTGGCGCTGTGAAGATCCACATCCTCCCCGCCCATCAGCTTCATAACGCAGGCTACATTTTGACAAGCCGGGCTCTTTCCACCGATTATTTCACCCATTATGGATCACTAGTTCACAATCCCATGGCTGAGTATCAGGCATTAAGATCAGATGAACGCTTAAGGGCGACATCTTCATAATTTGCTGTATAGTTTCACATTTATAGTGAATTTAACTACAGGTGTTGGGTCACTTCTTTCCTGTAGCTTGAAAGATTTCATTTACAAGGACTTTAAAGCATTTCTCTGAAGGAAAACCCAATGGCTAAATTATGATATTCAACGCTAATAAAGCAATGAGACTTTATAGCGTGACATCACTCATGATTACGACATTGGTTGTGAATAATTTATTCTGATAAAACAAAAAAAGCTCAACTGAATAAGAATTCTTTGATGCCTTTCATCGCATCATTTCACAATATCTCAAAAATGCCTCCAAAGTTAACATGTTTATAGCAGGGTGGGAAATCAATAATAAATAAATACACATGCACCCCCCCCCCCCCCCCCCCCCAGAGGATTTGTGTAATTTCTTTAACTAAATTAAATAGCTGACAGGAGAAATATCCAGTGAGTCAATCTCCAATTCTTTTTTTTATTACTAGTATCTTATCGTATGACTTGGTTTTTCTTAAAAAAAAAAGGAAGGATTTTAAAATGAATTTGCTTTATATATGCGTGAAGGGTTAAAAAAAATAGAGCAAATTTACAAAGAAGAGTGTTTTGATGATGTCATTCACACAGGTTACATTGAGTACAATGGAATGAATGGCCTTATTGATGAAAGAAGCGGCGGACTCGTATCAAAAGTGGTTCCACACTTATCTTAGTCATTCTTCCTAATTATATCCACGCTGCATGTTTATCATGGCCTTGACCTGCAGCAGTGAAAAGTGTTTCATTTCATGAATTAAATCAGATGACATGATGCGGATTTCGGGGACAACCTTCTTGTTGCAAGTGAAATAATTATCTTTATCGCCTTCTAATGTCACCAGACATACGTCAGTGAAATATAGCCGATACTCTGCCATTGATCACCAAAGTGGTCACTGCAGAGCGGCTTTCAATGCCGCACAAGGCAAGCGGGTCTGTGTGTGCGCATTGTGCGGGTGGTTAAGTGGGAGTGGGGTGCAAAGAGCGATATTTATTTGACTTCATTGGGCCTGTCTTAATGCAGGGTTGCCCCAAGGACCGCAACACAAAACAATTGGCCTGGATTTCATGAAGCAATCAGCACGCCACCTTGTCTAATGCAGCCGCTTCATACATTGACAGTCTGAATAAAATAGAAAGCATTGTGTTCGTGTTAGCTTTTGCCTCGGTGCATTCATGAATCAATTTTTGCCCATAAAAGAAGCTTTAACACTTAAGCTATTTTAGTGGAAAATGCATTATGTAAGTTGTCAAATGTAGGCGAGAGGCCTGGTAACGATTCGGCCTATTCAGGATGAACAGCCAACCCCCCATCTTCATAATGGCCCTTTTGAAAATGTCTGGCTGAGTGCATGTGTTTGCTATTAAGTTGCTGTCAATCATTTCGCTGCTAAAAAAAAAATCTAATCTGAGGGAAATCATTTCAGATGTGAGCACATTTAAAAAAAAAAAAGACAGAAGATTACAAGTTCGTCCCTTTTAATTCCCATCAAACTTCGTGTTGTGCTGCAAAAGCAGTCGTAGCGTAACAATGTACCACGCCACGCACCAATGGTCCCAGATTGTCTGGGATTTTGTTGATGCCACATGGAAAGATGAGCGAAAGAATAACTCAAGCCGTAACAACTTATTCTAAAGTTAGAAGGCAAAATGACAAAAACTGCCCTCCTGCAGATCATGATCTGGATTTGGATCTGGATCGTCAGAAAATGTAATCACCTCTAGGAAATGCTGTGGTGCATCTTTGGTGAAAAATTTAATCCGTCCGTTAGATTTTGCGTAACCTTCAGAATAATCAAGCTGAACCGATTACAAAACCTCCTTTGTGGAGGAAACTAGAAAGCGACAGAAAATGTTCCTTTGCATTTATCTAACGCGGCCCTGAAATAGAATAAAACGAAAACAAAAAGTGGTGTTGTATTGAAGAGCGCAGCCTTTGTGGTGTAATGTGGGCTTTGCATTACTTAACTGTTCAGAATGAAAGGGAATTTAGCCCAGCATTTCATTACTCCCACCAAAGCCCTCAACAATATCACAGGGCATAACAGCTGCCAATAACTCCAGGTGCTCTTAGTCAGACGGCTCCCTCCGGGCCGGCAGAGAAGACTCTGAGTGGAGAAGCTGCTCGAGCTCAATGGTGTTTCTGGGAATAGAAAATCTCTGGAGACGGACTTTGGAGTAGCTGCCTGTATCACTATTAGTTACATTATGGATGCCGCTGCCGCTGGGAGGGCTGTCATTTCCTTAATTAAGAGCCCAGTGCGGGGCAAGAGGCAGAAGAGGCCAAAGCGATCCCCAGGGGGGGGGGGGTCCTGAGAATTAAAGCCTGATTCTTCATCGCACGAGGGTGCAGACCCTACGGGGGGAGAAAAAAGGTCTCGTTCAGTAGAAGTGACGAATGGGTGGAGAATCTGCGTGCAAATAATACATAAACTCGTGAACATCCAGCGCTCCAACACTCGTGCTCTTGTTCGTGACCACAGATCTCCAGGCAAAAGGCTCTTTGACAGGCTCTTACCTGTCTCTCCCTTGACGCTGGAGTGGACATGGAAGCAGCGCAAAACACAAGAGGGACCGGGGGGGGGGCAATGCCCATTTCAAAGGTCAAGAAGGAGAGATGCGATGGAGTGATGAGGACGGAGAAGGGAACAGGGATGGAGGAGACGGAGGCTTTTGTGTGGCATCCTAACAAGGCGATTTGGGATAAGGCATGTCTCTTATTCCTAAACCAATGCCAACATCATGAGACGTGAGCTCCAATCCAAATTATTATTCCTCCTTTTACGGCCATCGGCGAAGGAGGGATTCAAGGATGAAGACTAGCTCTGGAGCGCTCTAAGCCTTTTAGGAGACGCCTAATTCACTATTGCTCCGCCTCTTCTATTACTTAAATGTTTTTGGCTGTAAATAGGATTCTCCTGCCGCCTGCCTGCAACCCTGCGCTGAGTACAGGCCTTCCCCTCACCTCTGTCGACCCACAGCTCTCAGGGTTAGAGTTCAAATCCTCAAGTTATTCGTCCATGCAATAATAAATCATTTTTTGCTTCGAGCATTTTTATTTATTTATTATATAACATAAATAGATTTGCATTTTGGTCAGTGGTTTAAGTGGTACCTAACATTTGTTTTTATAGAGCAATCATTTAATCAATTAATCAATCCAAAATATAGCTACAGCCGTAATCGTGACTTCAACAACTAAAATAATCAAATGTAGGTGCGTAGACTTCTGTGGGTTTAAATCATTTTTTGTGACTGGTGCTGACAGTGACTTATTCCATTCGTCGACAGAGGATGAACCGCAAAGACATTTTTCAATTTGAAGCTTCTAACAAAGATGTCAGTCGCTGTTCAGGATACCGACTGTTTTACAGCACGTCGTCCTGAAATTTAAGGAGGAAAGTCACATTTAAATAATCTCTAATCAATGTGCAATATTTCATGGAGTACTTGAAAGCTTTTAAAATTATTTATTGAAAGTCTTGACGGGTATTTTTGCCACAATTTTCCAACAACGATCTTAATCTAAAACTGGATTATCTCATTGATCAATAACAGAAACGTCCATAAATTGACCTTCGATGATGTTGAAACAGCGTCTCTTTGTCCACGCTGTGTTGGGAAACTCCTGGACGTTTAGAAACAGCCAGTGGGGTGTGTTTGTGTGTGGGGTGAGACCCCCACATGTCCCTCCTGACACATCATCCCGTGGCCCCCAGGCTATCTGGCGCTAATGCTGCCTATGTCCCACTTTCTGCCCCTTACCCCTCAAAGCCTCCTCCTCTCCTCACCGGCTCCTTCTGTCATAGAGGTGTAATAACAATGGATCACCCCAGTGCTGCATCACCACGGGGGAGGGGGGGGTCATCTTTACCTAGCTTTACCTGCCAAGCTAAACAGAGTTTATCCAGAAATTAGTTTAGCAGAGCAAATATTCATTGTTACTGCCTCGCAGTGATATTTACAGAACGGTGGGAAAAGGTAGAAACAAGCAAATAATCCCCCCCCCCCCCCCCCGCCGCCCCTTCGAAGATATCATTCTTGTAGAGCAGACAAATAGTGGAAGGAGGGATGTCGGGAAATGGTATTGCTTTGAAGCACATAACTCTATTCTGGAGGAAAGAATCATCACAGTGTTATTCCACTTCCTCAGATATAAAGGGAAAAAACATAATAACTTCTCAATAGCCTGGATCTCCACTGCCCTATAGTATACCCCCCCCCCCCTCCTCACCAACAACGTCCCCCACCCATGCATCCTCCACAGTACACCCACTTCTCCTGCCTCAATCTTTGGTTTCAAAGGAAGCGAATCAGCCAGAAGGACAGAAGGTTATGCATTAGTACTGGTCATTGCTCAAAGAGCGAACGTTATAAATAATAAAGGCTTGTGAAGGACACGAGGGCCGTGGCATGCATCTCTGGTTCCCGCCACGCAAGTCAAAGACAAGACGGTAATTTCTATTTCGAAAATGTGACCCTTGCTAGCTTCAATTACGTCTCAACACCAGCCGCGGCCGTGCCGGGAGATGCGATGCCTCTGTGTTAGCTCTGCATGAAAGGCTTATTGATATTGGTTATTGAGCGCGACAACATGCAAGTTTTTTTGGGGGAAAATAACTTCACAACTTAAAGAAAGTGCATGACTGAAATGATTGCATATTGAAATTCAATCTGTTTTCTCCACAGCGACAGAACCTGTAACGCACCTTTTCTTTGGAAAGGCCTCTATCGAAGCCACAGATGATTTTCTTAGCTTTAAATATAAGTTCCTTAAAAAAAATAACTTCTCTGTGTTGAAAGTCATTCTTGCACATTCGGGGGACGTGAAACGGGACGACCTTCTGCTGATCGAAGACGGCCTGTCCTCCGTGCCACGCGGCGATTGTGCTGCGGTCGCCATGGGCACCGTGGGCGCATTAGCAGATGTATCACACCTGCTTTATAAAGGCACGCATTCAGCTTGATTTCAAGTTCATGCAGACGGCTGAAATCCTCATAATGAGATCCATCTCCTGGGGAGAGACCTGTTCTCCCCCCCCGTCTACTTTATCCACTCTTATTTACTCGGCGTGGCCCATTCAGAGCTGGGTTTACACCACTTTATTACTTAACATCACCACACAATATTACGAGGCTCTTTGCATCAGCAGGCAGCCTATCCCACCATGCATCCTGCTCACTAAGCTGATTACACAAAAATAATAACAACTCTTGCCTGCAGCAGTGAGCGCATGTGTGTTATTCTCGCTCTCTCTTTCAGTGTGTGTGTGAATTCTGCATGAAATATCTAAGCCATAAACTAGCATGCATAATATCTAATACATGCTGTAAATTGAACTTAATAAAATGGAAGAAAGGATTGACGTAACGTCTCGTCTTTGGTTCGCGTTCTCCTTCTGTGAGTGTTTACAAAGGAATCAAACATATGCAGCACAAAAACTTCTGATTTTCAATCAACTGCATTTGATCTCTCATGTTAAACACTGGATCATAAAGATGCAGGTAAAGCAACGACACGGGAGTCCGACACGTTTAAAGTCTGCGGAGAAAAAAAGAATTCAAGGAACTTTCAAAAAGGTAAAAAGTGTTTCAAGCTGCATTAACACAGGAAACAATGAAAAAATAATAAAAACAAATTGTCTTGTATGCCTGACCAGTAAATGATTAGTCCAGATTAAATCAAATCCTGAACGTACTCAAGCGCTGAGCAGCAGATGCTGCAATCGCTCGGGACGTTTTGCTCTGAATGACCTCCTATACAAAGAATCATTTTAGGGGCGGGGTGTGTGTGGGGGGGGGGGGGGGGGGGGTTCTCGATGCGACCTTTGAGAAAATGCTCCACCATTTTGGCAAAATCTGTATAAGTGCAGACCATTTGATGCAGACAGTAAGTGTATAAAATGAGCGCTGCTGTCGTTCCAGCCCGGCTCGCTCTGACAGCGTGATGATAGAAGCGTCACATCCTTGGGAGAGTAAATGCAAACTGACAAGAGATGAGCCTTTGGTTGCTGAATATAATACAGAATTGTGCCCTGAGTGTCTTATTATCTTGTCTGTTGATGTTTGAAAGGGGGAGATTTGCTTGAGAAGAGAAGACAGAAACTGTACACAGCCAACACCATCTTGTCCTCTAAAAAAAAACAATTGCTTGCCCTACTAACCACCGCTTTCCCACCTAATGTCCACTTCTGCTCGGAATAAATGCAAGGCGGCAGGATGTTTGTGGTGTCTCGTAGCCCCTGTTAGCTGGAGTGGAAGACTATTTGCGCAGGCAAGCTTTTAGGAGGAGGACGACCCTTTCACCGCCGCGGTAAGCATTAATTGGGTGTGGAAGGTGGACAATTTAGTGCACACAAACATGACTGCCATTGTCATCCTCTCCCTCTGACTTTTAAAGTCACGCCTCAGCTCAGTGGGGAAGAAACGTTGGGGTGGACAGCAGGGCCGACGTAGACGTGCAGCTTTATCACAGTTCATAGAGAACAGGGTTGCATGCTTGTCACACCTTTGCAAACAGCCCTGCCGGGACGTGATCTTGTTCTCCCGGGAGTGTCGGAACTTTTTCGATGGTTTCTGCTGTAGATCAGACACTTATGCATTAGATTGCAAGATCAATTAATCCTTTAAAGAGTGGGAAGAAACTCCAAAATGTTATGTCTGACAGAAATGGAAAGATTTAACGTTTAGGTAACAGAGTGTGGACTTGCTGATCGTTTTTTTCCCCTTTTTAAAGTTCCTTTTGTCCGGCTAGGAGCAGCGTGGGTGTTGTGTTTAGGCTTCTTTATGTTGTGTGTTTTGCTTTTTTTGTCCTGTAAACACGAGATCCATGAAAAACAGAGTGACCTGCTCTCTTCGGCCCACCCTGCACAAATAAAGATTGATAGCCTACAGGTAGGCTATCCCCACAGCTGTCATGAATCAAGAAGTGCATGTTCTCTGCTCGGTAGAAAATTCAAAACGTGATCAGTTTTCACTACGATTCACAAAAAGGTGCATTCAGCAACACGAGAGTGGAAGGAGATCAGCAGGATTCGCATGCATCCTGGAAGCGATGCGCCAAACCTGAAGCCACAGCTTCCTATCAGGAAGGAATGCAATTTTCCTTCATTCCTTCTTCGTCACAATGTGAGTAAAGAATAACATTTGTTGCTGCACAGTTCAAACCCACATAGAAAAAGACCTGAACAGTGTTGATAATGGAGCGAGAGGAGACTTTTACTTTAGACACAAATACACTCAAATGTAAAACAGACTCAGAGGGACAGACCTTCAGATTCATTTCATCAATCTTTCCAGTTAAATGTATCCAAAATGGGAACAATGGGAAAAGTCTCGTTTGTCTGGGAGTAGGAAAGACGTTGGGTCTCTTCTTCAACCCTAATATCCACCCACCCAATTGCCTCTTCCTTCCTACATCCAACGCCAAAAGATACGTCTGCTCATACCTCCCCCCCCCCCTCACAGGTCATTTGGGAAGCGTTCCCAAACCATAGCCCCCACCGGCAAGGCCCGGGGCTCTGCCACCGGAGAGACACCATCAAGCCCAAAGTTAGCCGAGAGCGGCTCCAACCCAGTCACATGCAGCAAGCACAAAATAAGAAACTAAAACCTAAAATAGTATTATAAATAATGAGTAAAGCATTTATCAGCATTTAAATTAATGCTAGCAAAAGGACAGGCAATGTAAAAAACAGCAGGAGTCAGATAGACGATGCTTATTAAACTACATTTCAACACTTCAGCAGATCTTGTGGGACTCGCTTCTAGTTTAGAGGCTGCAGCTTTGTCTGAAGCACATCTGAACTCTCGCTGATGAGGATTAAAGGTGATAATTCACCGCTCCTTATTTCATTTAGCTCACAAATGTTTGGCAAGCTCAGGATATGAGCAGCGTTACACACACACAGTTTACAGAAAGTCAGAACACAAGCAGAGGCATGATAGTTTGATATTCAAAAGAGATAACGGCTAAAGCTGAGAGCAGGGTATTTCTCCTGCCACGTCATATCCCCATAAAAAACAAAAACTTTAATAAGCATTTCAACTTCCTAAAAAAGGTTAGTATTGACAATGTGTAAAATAAATAATCTCTAATAAATGTGCAATATTTCATGGAGTACTTGAAAGCTTTTAAAATGATTTATTGAAATTGATACATTTCTCAAAATAAGTAATAATTTCCATGGCATTAAATATTTAAATTCTGATTGGTTAACATCTAGTTATTTCTCATGACAGAATTTCAGCACAAATAAAAACTTGTAGACTAGATTGCCTTTCTGATTACCAAAGATAATTTGCTCAAATGTTATAATTATGCATGTTGGTTTGTAACAGTGATTAAATTGCTGCACATGACAGCTAATGATAAACACACACACACACACACACACTGATGATTTAGGCCAAATAAAGTGTGAACACTGTTAATGAGATAAAGACAAAAATAATGCAGCTCCCCGAGATGGATGTTGTTGATTTTAAAAGGTAATTTGCAACTAAAAATGACAAAAAATAAAAATAAATGACTGCAAGAGGAAAGCCTTTATAATAATTTAGAAAAAACAGCATTAGCTTTTTATGGGCACGAGATATATTCCTATAATATGTGACACTAAATAAATTAATAAGATTTTACATTAATTCTACTCAATCACAAATATGTTTTTTCTCTGCTTGAATGAAGGGAAATGACCAGGATTGTGAAAGTGGTGCAGAATCGAATTATCCAGACAGTTTAAATGCCATTTAAAAAAAAAACGGATATTAAAATATAACAGTTAGGCACAAATACTTTCGTAATGGACCGCAAGATAAAAATGATCGCATCTTTTAAACAATTACAACAACAACAAAAAGTTTTTTTAAACTATCTCATCTGGAAGTTGCAAATAGGAATTACAGGACGATAACGAGGATGCCCGGGGCTTTAGAAAGAACCAAACTGACTCGTTCCCTGCACTTGAACTTTGCTGCCTGACGCTGCTCACACCTGTCCCAGCACCGGAAGCACTCTGCTCCCTGCTGCACAAAAAGAAAACGCCACCTCGGCCAGCAGCTGTAATAGAGGAGAAGGGTGAGCAGGTGGGAGGCGCGAGCCGACTCACCGTACAGCTTGTTGGGGGTGCCCTCTCGCTCCGCGGCCTCAGAGGGCAGGAGCAGGGGCTCGTCGTTCAGATCGCTGTCCGGGGTGGCCGCTTTGTCGTCTGCCCGGAGTTCCGCCACGCTCATGTCGCTGCGCAGGGAGAGCAGCGGCTTGCTCAACTGCCCTGTAATCATCGGATCCTGTTGGGAGCTGGGAGCCCAGGTGGGAAACAGGGAGGAGGGGGGGAAAAAAAAGAGAAAACACCCCTGGTTAGATGTGCTACGGTGTCTCACCCTCTCCGGCTCCTTCTCTGTGTCTCTACTTACTCCCTCTACCCAGCTTCTCCTTTCTATTGCTCACTCATCACTCTCCCTCTCTCTCTCTCTCTCCTGCTCCCTCCCTCTCCAGCTCTCTCTTTTATCTGAGGCTGGTGCTACCCCGTTGATACTGCCGGCCGCTGCCTGGTGAAGAATTGTTACGGATCGCGTGGCTTTACCATTATACCCTGCAGTCCTAAAACAGCCATGCATCCATCTCCAAGGGCTCATTACCACCTGACATGCGCCTCATCTTCAGCAAACACTAAGCTGACAGCAGCCTACATGGAGCTCCGTTGGATGTGCACTGATAAATAAGTGATATAAATATAATTCTACATCTAGAGATAGAAGCAAACACACATACCGGTGATTAGGGTGAATCTCCATGCAGCTGGGGACAGGAAATGGGATCAAAGGTGACAGAAACGTGAACTTAAGGCCTGATTTAAACCGAAGTCACCGATGCTTCCGAAATTTCCCCCCAATTATTTTCATTTTTGTCGGCACTTAGAAGCCAGAATGAGCAGCATCCACTCGATTAGAGCCTGGAGCGTTATCTGTAGGAGCATTTTCAAATAGAGCTTTCCTCTTTTAATTTTTCAGTCACAGTAAAAAAAAAAACAAATCAAGCATGGGGTTTAAAAATCAATTGGTTTTTTTTAAATCTACATTTGTGAGGATTTTATGAATGCCATTGGAAATATAAATGTTTAGGATTGCATTTTGGCCATTGCTTGCAGATCAGAAGCACAATTAAGTCTATTGGTGTAGACAGGTATTAAAAGTTGTCTTACCTAAACAAAGCTCCAGGAGGAAAGCGTGAAATAAGAGTTTTCAGAAAGTCCAGATGAAGCTGGTCAGCTAAATCGCGCCGCCGCGGTGCAGTGGCATGCTTTCTTCTGAACCAGAAACAACCAACTCAACCTTCGTGTGTCTGAACGTTAACCACAAGTCCAAGGTTTCTCCCAAAGCGAGCGTTGGAGACGCCACCTCCTCCCTCGCTCCCTTTCTGCTACACACCAGCGTAGAACCCTGCTCCCTCCCACTTTCTCTGCCCCCCCCATCCTGCACAGAAGGGGAAACCTGGTGGGTTGAGGTCTGTCTCGTCCCAAAGCCAACTTTGGACAACTTTGGTCAATGTGTTTGTGCCCAAAGGGGCCTTTTTACTGTGTTCATCACTGAAATGATCCCTGTTTGATATGACACATGGTAATCTATGAAAATGTTAATCAATACAAATAGTTTAAAGTGTCGTTAAAACCCTGGGCCGGCTGGTCAATACTTATATTGCTCATAACAATGTCACTCGTCGTCAGGGCACTTAAACGTGGGACAATGCGCATCAATGCGCCTCCCTGCCTGCCGAGGTAAACACATTTTCCCCTCTGTCTGAGCCCGGCCACGCTGCTCGCATTTGGATCCACTCCCCACCCCCCACCCCCCAAGCCCGGCTCCCATCCTTTGAGTCGCTTGATAGGTCCACTGGAGGGCAAAATTAATTCCTAATTGAATCTTGCAGTCATCAAAAATAATCAATAGTTTTTTATTATTTATTCTTCACAGTCTGTTGACTGTTTGAAAGCTCAGAGGGACAGGCAGCGCTGAAAATTCCACTGTTTCACAATGTAATCTTCACCGGGGCAGGACTGTTTGCAAGACCTATAAAGAATGAGAGCGGTGGTTTTTGTTACGGGGGGGGGGGGGGGGGGTATAAAGGAAAAATAGGAATCTTTGCCCCAGCAGCTACGATGAAAAATACACTTCAGAGAAGGGCATGGTCCTTTCTGTCCATCCCTCCATCTTTCCCCTTTTCTCCTTATTTCATCATATCAGGAGTTTTGGGCGGAACCTCTCTAATGCTGGCATTTCTCTTCCTGACAGACTCCAAACAAGTGCTGGGAATGAGATCAGAGCTCTAATCTTCCCTGCGGCCTCTGAGGCTCCGGGATAAGAGGGCAACACATCTCTCACCATCTTTCATTGTTGTTAATTACTTAATTTTAAAAATGCCAGCTTCGCCTATTTGCGACCGCGCCGCCGAGTTGGGCGCATTTATTAATTTAAGCTTGGGGCGTAATGCAATCTCGCATAATGGGATAACTGTAATCTGATTGTCAAAACCCTTAATAATAAGAAAAGGATATTTAAGAAAGGTGAAATTGGAGGAATTGCATTACTCTTAGCAGCAGGTGTGTAATGGATTATCTTTTAAACCTGACCCTCCGACCTCTGGCGGGAGCCGTAATGCCAGTTTGTGTGTGTTTGTGCAAAAGGGGTTGGCGGAAGCAGAAAAGAGGGTCGCATTTCTCATTGGGCCGCAGCCCAGGAGCCGGTTGCAGGAACAAGAAAAAGCACTTGATCCTCCCTTTGCCCCCCCCCCCCCCCCAGTGGCTGAACGACCAGCGGTGAGCAGAGAGGCCTGAACGTCGCCAGAGTGAGGGTTTCCAGCCTGAGCCTCTGCTCCAAACGCTCCCTTGATCCTTTGGTTATTAAGAAAACAAGAATCAATACTCATTATTGATGTTGTAATGCTTATTACAATCCACCTATAATATGTATAGCAGCATTCATCATGGGCTTACCAAAGCAGTCTGAACACTAAATGGCTGTGTTTAGCCGTTTATGAGCGGTTAAGTGCAGTAATATTCCTACATGTGAGCGTTCTGTGCATCACATCCACTGACAGGCGTCATTAGTTTGTGCATTTGGGTACTTTTTGAGATAATAAATATTTAACTAGCCCCAATACAATGACATTTCACTATCTTCCATAAATATTCTGCATATTTTTTCAAAAATCATTCTCACGGGTTTATGTGGCTTAATGTCAGACATAATTGGATTTTTTTCTCCTGCAAACTTGTGAGTTAGATTCATTAAAAAAATTCAAGTAAGCAGCCGGATAGTCCCAATATAACATTAGTATTGACCATAAGAAATTATGTTTTTATCCCTTCAGTAAAATGTAATAATATATTATGATGTGAAGTGCCGATAATAAATGTTATTTAAAATATTTAAAGACAAGCCAAATTGTACATTAAATCAATACTTTGTTAAATGTTAGTGTTGATTTATACTTATAAGAAAGCTGAAATGAATAAAACTGTAACTTTATCAAGAACTTTTAAGTTTAGAATTCACAGAAAAATACTGCTGATTGTTAAATCTAAATCTCAGGTGGTTGATGGCATCTTTTACTGATGCTACAGAAAACTCAACTATAACACAATATATGATTAGGTACATTTTTATTTACACTTAGTACTCGTTTCACACTATTTTAATGTTTAATGTTGAAAATATCAAAGATTTAATCTTTAAATATTTGCGCTACTACAACAAAAACATCACTCATTCTGAAACACAGATTTTATCCCATAATGTGCTATGATAGACTATGATTTGTCTCCCCCTTAGGGTTATTAACCAAACTGTTCCCCTCTCTTCTGCTCAATGGATCCGCGATAGTTGCGAGAATTTCACCTAAACGCTTTAATTAATGCAGATGCCTAATAGTGTAATTAATAATAGCAAAGATTTAATCAGGAAAAAATGCATTAAGCTTGTGTTATTGTGTCTGTAAAACTATTTCAACCTCTCTCTCTGGAATCTGGATGCACGCTTCAGGAATAGCACACCAGTGGGTCAACATTTGACGTGATTTCTTTTCCGTGCTAATTAATATGCTCAGCCATTATCCTCCCCTACTCAGCTATAAGGCTAAAATGCCCCCCCCAGTGAATGGTTGGCTGGTCAGTGAAGGCTGAGGGCTATCAAAGCAGTGTATTAAAAGGAGCCCTTTGAAGCTTGTAAACCATGATGCCCAGCAGGTCCTCAGCAGATAGACACCTCTGATTGGTCAGGTGTGTGTTGTGTGCATTCGAGATCGATCCACGGCGCTGACATTCTGGAGCATCAAAGCTTTCAGCACACTAATCTGACTCCTCCTATGAGGGCAAGAGTTGTTTTTATTATTCTCCTTTTTATTCTATGAAATGAGCAGAGGGCCTCCCGCATGCTTATGATATGAAAGCGGACACGCCGCTGTTTTAAAGGCTCAAAACGGGATCAAATCATATTGAAATCAAGCGCAGACGCTAGATTTAGCAAACAATAAATAATGCAAAGCTATGGAGTGAGCGGCAGAGGATCAGAACCATCCACTGGGCATAACAGTGGCAGCATTGGCGTGACTACGCAGAGATTCACACACCACTGGAGACCCGCGACGCACACACACACACTCATGAAAGGTGTGAAAATCTGATTTCCCAAAAAGGATCGGTAATTCTCTGTGAGGGTTGGAAGCCACAATCAATAAATCATTGCTAAGTAGATTGTAAAGGGGAAAAAAATGATTCCCCCTTGGTATCAGTGCATTAGGATCCTCCTGAGGATGAATGAGGAGAGATGGAGGGGTGAGACAATCTCAATAAAGAAGAGGCGAATCCTACCGTTAGCATTCATCCGGACTTTGGCAAGCAGCTGACAGCAAGGTGAAGAAAGACCAGGTGGGGTTAGTCTGAGGGATTCCAGGAACGTCTGGAGATGCACAAAATCAAGAAGATGATATTATGTGATACCTTTAACACATAATAGGTAGTAATTGTTTGATTATTATTTGTGACAGACACTTTTTATCCAGGGAAAAAACAAGGTACAGTATATTAGTTCAAATATATTGCATCATTTTTTAGATTAAAAAAAATACTTGACCGCTTACGCAACACTTTTCTGACATTCCCACTTTGCAGTCAAATTTTATAGAAACTTTAAAAAAAATGAACTCAAAGATGACAATGCACGGATAAAATGTGCTTAATGTTGGCCATTATATTCTTTATCAATTTAATTAATATGTTTGATTACCCATTCATTAATTTTGAATGACCTCAAGGAAAGACTCGATTGAAGACCTACATTTGTTCAGACTCACCTCAAAATGTAATTAAATCTTCCTTAACCCATCTCTTCACAAATCCGTCCTCAAAATCCATCCCCATCTAGATAATTAACGACAGACACGCTAATTTGGATGGTGCCAATAGCCTAAATGTGCCTACAAATGAGCACATTTAAAACGAATAAAATTTTTTATTTGTTTAAAATATAGATATCCCTTAGTAAAATGTAAATAGAATGGAGCCAATCAACCTAATCTTCTCTTTTTCATGAATTTGGGTTAACTCTTCTCTTTTCGTGGTTGTTGCTGTAGCATCGCCTCTGAAAAAAACTCCAGTTCCCATAATGCTTTACGCGTTGTATTAGTCATGTGATTTACATTATACCAGGAGGACCAGGCTTCGACAACAAACATAACCTTGTCCTCTTATAGATGTCGCTAACATGAGGCAAACCTAACAACGGTGTCGATGACGTTTAATATGATTGATTTATTTTAAAACGATTATTCTGTCGGATACAGCGAATAGAAATGGCGGAAGTGGTGGAGCAGGTAAGCATAGCATGCTAACGCTAGCTGGCTAATGTTGATGTTTTATACTTAGAAGCATTTTGCTTGTTATCTAACCGTGTCGGGTGGACAGCGTGCATTTGTGACGTGACAGCTCTGAATGATGGTTTATGTGAAAAAATAATCGGATGCGTTCAGTCAATTTATACTATTGTCATATTTGACTTGAGATTTAAACGACATGGCGTTTTAATACATTCAGATTTGGGACTGATTGTTGAAATCCTCTCAAAATGTCTCTTCATTAAAGGGGAGAAGACAAAGTGAGGAATTCACAGACGACTCAGAGGTAAAAACACAATTTCTACTGTGCTATTTCCTTTCTCCACACAAAAGGACAAAGATTAAGTATAATATTAAGAAAAATAGTTGATGACTGATGACATGAGTCTGCATTCTTCTGCCATTTTATCACTGCTTTTTTTCCATATGCTTGCTGCCGACTGGAAGAATCGTAATCCACAGTCAGCCTTTATCAACCTCTCTTGATCCCAGAAGGATCTTTGTCAGAATTTGAGAAGTGTCAAAACACTCATGAATTACAGATGGCTTTCCCCTGATCCATCAATATTATTACAGAGTTTGGACATGTTGCAGTGCTGTTGTGCTTCTCGAGAATCACAAGTAGGCTAAATAAAATATGTCTTTATGCATCAGTCTGGCAAGGAGGACGGATTTTATGAGAAGCAAATATCACAGAGAGGCTGCAGCACCTCAGAGAAGAAAATAGCTGAGAGTGAGTGACGGGAAACAGGGAAAACGCCGGGCTTCTAAATAGAAAGAGTTCCTACATCCCATTTTTCTGTCTGTGCACATTGAGTTCGGTACGTCTGGAACACAAGTAAACAAGGACTCAGGACTGTGAGACGATGTCGTCCCCAAGTGCTTTCAAAAATCAGATTTTGTTTTAACCTAAGATTCCGACAGTGTGATTTAGCTTCTGCTGACTGTTACTGCTCTTATCTGGTTGGGATATGCCTCACTGGATCCAGGCATTGATGGTCTGTGGGTTTCACCCTCTGCTGCTCAAAAAGGATAGAAATTATTCTTGAAACTCAGAGGCATTATTTTTTTTTACTGCTTTTGGAATTTGGTTGGAAATAAGTTTTGTTTTTAGAGCAATGGATCAAATCATTTAATTATTATTCTTGATACACTTTTTTTTCCTTCCCCATCTCACTTCCATGACCTGCCAGCAGGGGCAGAGTCCACTGGTTACAAAAGTCTTGACTCGTATGTAAGCTTATGAGAAAACAAACCTTTTTTTCCCCCACTTCATTTATAAACTCATTAAACGATATCTTTGGTTGCGGCTAGTTTCACTTCCGCTAAATTACAACATGCTGATTATAGTTTTGGATATACTTTAAGGCGTGAAATGAATATAATGCTACATTCGGCATTCCCAGATTGAGGTCAGGTCAGTGTTCGGCCACCGCGTCGGATCATGATTGCCGTATTTTGTTTTAATGATCTAACGCAGAAGAACATACGTTTGTCTGGTTTCTCCTGCAGTTTGTTCAGGACGGAAGAAAGCATATCTTCCTTTCTTTTGTCTTGGAAGCAGAATTTCACCAACATCGTATAAGGTTGGATTCATATTGTTTTATCTTAACCGCCAGTAGACCGCGGAGGAGATGGTTGTGACGCAACTCAGTAGTTGATCAGACTGAAGGTAGAAGTTTAAAAACGGGTCGTTTTTTCCTCTTTGTTGTTTGATACACCTTTGAAAGCCGTGACAAATGCCCTCGCATCAGAGACCTCGCAACCGGAATACACAGGAAATAGCCTAGATAGGGTGCTGCTGGGTGGGAAAGGATTGTTTTTGAAAATAACATTTTTTTAACACGCTGTCGTGTCCCCCCCCCTCCTCCAAACCAATAGCACATAATGGGAGACAGTGTTTTGAGTTGATGCACCCTCTGGGTAGCCGTAGACTGTAGCATTGGTTATAAACTGAATTACGGGTAATATTCAGACTGTGACTGGCCACAAATGTTGGCTCACGGTGGAAAGCGTAACACAGTAGAATACCTTAAGTTTCCTTCACGAAGTCACTCGATTCATGTTTGTCGCCGGGGATGAAGGGCCCCGTGAAAAAATAACTTTATGCTGCATTTCAACCGAGGTAATGGAAATTGTTTTTTGTGCATAATATCTCCTGATAAACACAAGCAAGACGTGAATTTGTTTGAAGACGAGTGGCCAATAGTGGAGTCCTGCAGGGGGGGGACAGGGTCCTGCAGGGGGGGACAGGGTCCTACAGGGGGGGGACAGGGTCCTGCAGGGGGGAGGGACAGGGTCCTGCAGGGGGGGACAGGGTCCTGCAGGGGGGACAGGGTCCTGCAGGGGGGTGCAGGGTCCTGCAGGGGGGGACAGGGTCCTGCCGAATGCATCAGTGATTTATCGTTGGAGTAGATTTTTAGTCAGAATTCTGGTGAGGTGTAAAAAGGATCCTTTATTTCCCTTTAAAGCAAATACAAGATGAACCAATAAAATATCCAATAGGTTAGGTAGGTTGGAAAAGTTCATTTTAAAACTAAACAAAATCTAGTTTAAAACAACACCTGCATTTATTTTTTTATGGTTGCACACAAAAAAACAAAAATAAAAGAAGAGGTTCGTCTGACTTTTAGAGGATATTAAACAAAATGTTGAGCCGCAAGGCAGGGGGGGCAGTTGAATTTGACTGCCCCCCCTGCCTTGTGTGAAAGCAGCTTCAGTCAAGTTGAATTGCATTAAACTGTTCGTGAAAACATTCACTACTAGTGAGCAGAAACTCCACAAGGTGACTTTAAGTTTTCTTATAGATTCTCAGGTGACTTGCGTTTGTACAGTTCACTTTGTCGGCGTCTTTCAAAGAACAATGTGGGCAGTAACATCTGTCCTAATGGCACGGTGAGAAGAGCTTGTCACCCGAGTCTCCTTCTTCCACCAGGAGGAGGACAGCGAAGAGGAGCCCAAGCTCAAGTACGAGAGGCTCTCCAATGGGGTGACGGAAATCCTCCAGAAGGATGCAGCCAGCTGCATGACCGTCCACGACAAGGTAAAGGGTCGTAAGCCGCCGCCCACCAAGGACGTCTCGGTCCCGACGCGCACACATTTGAGAAGACGTCCCCTGTTCAATCTGAAAAGGCAGCCCATTCTTTTCTCACCTTCCCCTGCTTTTCCCTCTCGGGGAGCCACGTCGAGAGGCGCCGGCCACTATTGTCTCCACCCGTTTCTGTTCCCTCGCTCCTCTCCTCTGTTCGTCCGCCGCTGATATTTTTAAGAGGGCCTCTCCGAGCGAGGTGGCTAATCGATGTGGCACCGGCAGCACGCTTGCACGCCTGAGCAGAGCAAAAGTCGCGACCAGTCATGTCTCCTCTCCTGATATTTTATTTAACCGCTATTGATTTTCATTTATTTATTTTTTACTTTGAAGATTTCATCCCTTCCACTTTTGTTTTTTCAACCTTAAAATAACAATCGCAAATTCCAGACTTCACCCGTTGCATCCTGACGTCTACCAGTTTGGGCTCACACCGGTCCCGCCACAAAGAGACGCAACCTTTAAGCCACCGGCGGCACACACTGACTCGTGTTGCCTCACATTTTAAGTGTCTGAATCCGAATTTCATTTGAACAATTCCATTCTGATAAATCCCCTTTTTAAAAGTCGCTCTGCCTCACAAGGTTGAACCCTTTATTTATTTATTTTTGGTTATTTTATTTGGGGAGATTGCAAGGGGGGGGGCTCTGTCTGACATGCTCAGCTGTGCCTGTAAATATAAGCATTTCATTATAGACTGCACTGAAGCATGGTGGGCTCGCCACACATCCCACATGCTGGTCTAGAAGAGCGGGGGGATTAGGAGGAGGGGAGCACATACATAATCTAATGCCAAAAGCTCCCAGTTTCTATAATTTTATTTTGTCCCAGTGGACGCGTGCACACACACACACACACACACGCGCACACATTTGTTGAAGCACAAAACAGAAACCGGTTGCTGCTCGGGAGAAATAATGGCTCCTCTGGCCAGGGAGGTGAGCATGGGAAGAAGTCATGTACAGTGCATTTATTATGCTTAAGCATTTTAATTTGAGGAGGGAAAATGCCATTTCACACTGTATGCTTTAATAAATAGGGCTTTTCCTCCCTCTGCAATTTCACAGTTTTGCCTCCAAGCCCACCCAATCCCCACTCCGCCCATGCCGCTCCAGCTCTGCAAAGAAGTTTTCTTTTTCTCATTTTTTTCTTTCCACGGCCGTCATCAGCACAAGATTTGACTCTGAAATTCTGACTTTCTTCCGGGTGTCCTTTGTTTAATTTGCGTTATATGTCATCCCTTCTCAGTTCCTTGCCCTTGGTACCCACTTTGGAAAAGTCTTCCTGCTGGACATCCAAGGAAATCTGACTCAGAAGTTTGAAATTGTGAGTAGACTAAAATCACTCTTTAATTACGATTTTCTTTTCAGGACAGGGTTGAGTGATATAGCCAAACACACAATAATGTGTTTGTGATTTTGTGATGCTGCTATCAACGGGTCAAAGTTTTGTCAGGTATTAATCGAATACCTAAAAAGAAAAATGTTTTTTTCAGCTGCATTTGTTCTAATGTTATGCCATTTGGTTGATCCTTTTACCGAATAAGCCTTTTAGTGTCATGAAAACGTTGGCAGCGAATTAACACCCCTCACCTTCTCAGGTTTTAGGCCACGCCCGATGCTTCCATTACAGACTCGGATTTTTAGCATTTTTGCTTTTTCTGCCACTTCACTTAACGGGTTAAAATGTCAGCCGGCAATATTTGACAGGCCAGAAAAGGATATTTGCCTGCCTCTATAAAAAGATGCCTTGATTCTGTGTCTCTGCAGAGTTCGGTGAAGATTAACCAGATCAGTCTGGATGACAGTGGAGAGCATGTGGGCATCTGCTCCGAGGATGGGAAGGTGAGATTTTTCTCTGTGCTCATCGGTACCGATCCCTGGGCCTGTGCAAAAACACTCTGTGGCTTTTTTTTTCTTTCCATCTTTCGTAATTCTTCCTTGGAATCACAGAAAAGTCGTATCAGTTTTCGGCTTTACGCTAATGACGTGGATCTTTCAGATGATTTTCGGATAGCAGTTGTTTCCCCAGCCTGAGCATTAGCCTTAGTATCGCCACATCTAGACATAAATATATTTTCATGATGGGGGGGGGGGGGGGGGGGGATTCATAAAAAACATTGTAACTGTTTCCAAGGCTCGAACTCCGATCCATCGTAGCTGCCAGTCAACAATCGGCCATCGATGGATACCTTGCTGTTATCTTGTCTCTCCTCATCATTACCACCATCCGTCATGGATTTCACAGTCAAGATATGCTCTCTGATATCCCCCCCCCCATCTCCCAGCATTCCGACGGCAATAAACTCGATCCTGTCGCTCAGAAAGTGGAGCAGACAATTAAAATCAACAGCAATTTGTTTGCCCTCTACTAATTCAGTTGGGTGTTAATCCCTCCGAAATCGAACTTAATCCGTGATTGTTGGTGCAGCCCCCCCCCCCCCCCCCCCAAAAAGAGAGATTGCATCAGAGTTCTGTGTTGTTCCCCTACCTTAAAAGCAATGCCCTCTTTTGGGCCTCAGGTGAAGAGAAACTGGGGTGTCGTGGATCCTAAAGGGCCTTTAGGGTTGCTTGTAACCAACTGAGGATGTGGCCGAGTCCAAGATGAGAACTCCTGTTTCTAAACCCGGCGGGGTTCGAAGAATCAACTTGTCCCGCTAATTGGTGACCCAGCGGAGAAGCGGGAAGCCAATCAAAGGCTTTTCTCTCTCCAATTCCCCTCGCTGACCTCCGATTTTTGCAGAGGCAGCAATTAAAGGGGAGATTTGAGTTATTCACCTTCGCCTGCCTTTTTCCGCTGCCTCATCTCTGCTCCAGGTGCAAGTGGTCGGTCTCTATACGAGAGAGGGCTTCCACACCAACTTTGACTGTCCCATCAAAGTAAGTTGACGAAAGAAAACTCTAGTTCTGGCTTTCCAAGACGGTTTAATCCATATGTTGTGCGTCGTTTTTACAGGTGGTGGCGTTGCACCCTCAATTTGCCAAATCGAACTACAAACAGTTTGTCACTGGAGGCAATAAGGTACGTTTGACTCATCCCTTCTTCTCTTTCACCTTATGTACAGTGTAAGATATTTCCTGCTGCAACGATTCATCCCGATTGTGCCTGGGTGGAGCCTAATCCTCCAAACTCCCTGTTTGTGGGCTTGGCTGAAGGCGATGCACACGCCTGTGTCTGGTGTGAAAGGCTCTTACTTTCCTGTCTCTTTGTTGGTCTCACGAGAGCCGCCCATTTTTTTTTTTGCAAAGTGCTGTTTGCTCACCTGGTGTTTGAAAAGCAATTCTTCACAAGCGCAGCAAGTAGGTGTCATTATCGAGAAGGTGCGTAGTCTTCGGATTTCCGGGCGCACGGTGGTGATCTCTTTCCTGAACGTTGTCTCTGGGAGGTAGGCCACGACAGAAAGGGAAAAGTTTGACGTCGTATTTATCATTTTCATGTCTTTTGGAAGTAAAACCAGCCGTCAGTTATTGCACACAGCTTTAAATCGCATCTAAGTAGCGTTGTTGCAAAACTGGCCTTAAATAAAGCATTCTGACATTTATACAACAACCGCGAAGAAAAACAACTTTTTTTTCTTACGAAACCCCATTGTTAGGGTTACTTTGCCATTTTCTTTCAATTGCTGCTGATTCCTCTCGGTTCCAAGTGGCGAAGGCCTCCGCAATGTGCCTGCGATGAAAATCAATAAGCCTCAACAGGAGCCACATCCTGTCAAAGGAAATTCAATTTTGTCTCCACGGTTCTTTTGTCATATCATCTCTTTGTAGAGCAAACTGTTTATTAACATAGTACGACCTGTGGATTTAAAGCGCCTATGCAACCTTCTCTCTGCATCCTCACTAATAGTATACACCTATCGGGGTCTCTTTTTCTTTTAAAAAATAGTTTACGTAGTCGGAATGGCAACGATGCAGAGAGTGGGAATGCCAAGGCTTTGTCCTTAAAAGCATTCCCAATGCGAGGTCTGAGCAGTAAAATATGTGCTTTATCGAATCAGTGCTTTGTTTAAAAAAGAAAGTACACAAAAGAGGAAACGATGAATGCACATGGCATGAAATCATTTTTACATTCTTCTGTATTTTGCGTTGAACTACAATAAGTAGCGTGTGGCCATTATGAATGTAAGAAGGATGAAATGCATCTAGTTGAAAACCTTTTATTGCTTTCACTCCAGATTTTTACTCGGAAGTCACAACCTCCAACTGTAAAAAGAGTGTGCAGCTTTGTCACTCTGATGAAAGATTACGTCTTCTTTATCCATAAATACACTAAAGTGGAATTAAGTTAATTTTCACGTGAACTAAAATCAGATTTTACCTCATCGTTTTGCTGCGTGATGAAGAAAGTTCCTTCACAACTAGGTCCCTGAAGCTGTTGCTGTTGAAATGCGATGTTCATCCACTGCCCTCTGTAGGTCAGACTGCGCAACTGCACTCTTAGACGCTCTGAATTTCTCTCCTAAGCTGCTTCTGTATGAAAGAAACTGGTTGAATCGCTGGAAGATGTCTGCGATCCATGAAGGGGAGGGTTCGATCACTAATGTCCAGTGGCGAGCCAACCTGCTCGCTTGGTCCAACAATGTGGTGAGTGACCAGTTTTACACCCCAGTAAAAAAAAAAGCACTCAGTATTTACTGTGACATTACTAAAATGTGGGTTCTTTTAGGGAGTTAAAATCTACGATTTTGGGACAAAACAACGGATCACAAATGTTTTGCGGGACAATGTGAGTCTGAGGCCCGACATGTACCCATGCAGCTTATGTTGGAAGGACGACGCCACGCTCATTGTTGGCTGGGGAACTTCCATAAAGGTTTGCTACGTTTCTATTTAACTCCATTCGTCATAACAGACAATAATCTTTACGTTTTTTTTTCCCGAATGTTGTAATTTCTTCGCAGATCTGTGTCGTGAAAGAGCGAAATCCTACAGAAGTGAGAGATCTGCCCAGTCGCTACGTGGAAATAGGTACAAAATAAAGTGGGAGCCACGTTTTAGTTCATCAGGATGTCAGTTTACCTGCCCACTTATAAATACACAGGTGATGAAGGAACGTTTTAACAAGTAGCACGAATGGGAGGCTAGGTTCAGGCTACAAAAAGCTGTGTTTTGAAGATGTAGTTCACAAATGTGGAGGACGTTTCGATATCAGCGCTCCCAACACACTGTTACGTTAAATGCACCACAACGGGAGGCCTTTTGTCGTACCCGTGGTAATTCTTTTGTCTGTTTTCTCTGTTGTTTCAAAACAGTTTCTGCCTTTGAGACAGATTTTTTCATAAGCGGTTTGGCGCCGCTGGCCGACCAGCTCGTCGTTTTGTACTTTGTGAAGGAGAACTCCGATCAGATGGTAATGATGTCTACTTTCAGACATTTTTTTAGAAAGAATGTCTGAAAGCTGTCTGTAGCTTCCCTACAGTTTGTGTGTGTGTGTGCGTGCAGGATGACGACTTTCGGGCTCGGCCTCGCCTCGACATCATCCAGCCCGTCCACGAGAGCTGCGAGGAAATCTCTTCGGATGCTCTGACTGTGCGCAACTTCCAGGACAATGAATGCAGGGACTACCGCCTCGGTGAAATGTCACGCAGCCTGTTGCTGCACGCTGATTTCATTACGCACCGACGTATCAAATGTCAGCCGCAATGCGCAGCACGCTCAGACGTAAATGCATTTTCGTCAACAGAGCATTCGGAAGGAGAGTCGCTCTTCTACATCATCAGTCCCAAAGATATTGTCGTGGCCAAAGAGCGAGACCAGGACGATCATATCGATTGGCTGCTCGAAAAGAAGAAATATGAGGTTTGGCTTCATTGCACTTTGTGAGTAAAAGGTCACGGCCCGGCGGCGACGCGGCTTCAACCATGCCGTCGTCTTATTGCGACAGGAGGCACTGATGGCTGCAGAGATCAGCTTCAAAAACATCAAGAGACATGACGTCCAGAAGATCGGGATGGCTTTCATCGACCACTTGGTGGAGAGAGGAGAGTATGACGGCGCTGCCAGGTGGGTTTGGATGTCCAGTTTGTGTTTTGGATAAAGAGCCATCTGAATCATTCCAGTTTTTCATTTTTGTTTTCTTCAGGAAGTGTCAAAAGGTTCTTGGAAAAAACATGGACATGTGGGAAAATGAGGTTTACAGATTCAGGACTATTGGACAGTTGAAGGTCGGTCAGCTCTGTGTGCTTAAATGTTTGCCGTATTTGCCGTTTACCTTAAGATTTCTCCTCTTCTCTCGTTTCAGGCCATCAGTCAGTATTTGCCAAGAGGGGATCTGCGCCTCAGACCGGCCATCTATGAAATGATCTTGCATGAATTTCTCCAAACCGATTACGAGGTGCTCGAGTCGTGACATCCTGCAACAAAGTCCAACGTTATTCCCATCCGTTCGCTATCAGCTAATTGTCTTTAAACGCTTCTTGTTCTTTCCACAAAGGGTTTTGCCACCCTGGTCCGTGAATGGCCCGGAGAGCTTTATAATAACATGGCCATTGTTCAGGCTGTCAACGACCACCTGAAGAGGGACCCCAATAACAGAACTCTGCTCACCACATTGGCCGAACTGTGCGTAATCCTGACACACACACACACACTGATATTTATGCGCGTCTCTTAGCTACTAAACTCCAAACCAACTTTTTGTAAAGTGACTCTCTTTATGCTGCCTCAGGTACACGTATGATCAACGCTACGGCAAGGCCTTAGAAATCTACCTGAGGCTGAGGCACAAGGATGTTTATCAGCTCATCCACAAACACGACCTTTTCTCCTCCATAGAGGACAAGATCGTTCTCCTCATGGACTTTGACAAAGAGGTAAAAACACGTCAAACAGCAGTCTAAAAGTCTGGGGCTGATCTTCCATTTGAGTAATGCATTCACAAAGCTTTCCTCTTTAGAAAGCTGTCGACATGCTGCTCGACAACGAAGACAAGATATCGGTCAGTGTAGCTGTAGCTTCTCCCGGCGTTTCATGAAGGATCTGATGATGATCTGCCGTTCGCTGATCTGCTCTCTCTCCTCTCTGCTCGTAGATGGACAGGGTGGTTGAAGAACTAGCAAACAGGCCTGAGCTCCTGCATGTGGTGAATTGAGGTTATCATATAAGATTTGGAATACAACCGTGTTATCTCGAGACTGAATTCCAAATTGGATTTGGTTTGTTGTTTCCCCCCCCAAACAGTATCTCCATAAACTGTTCAAGAGGGACCACCACAAAGGCCAGAAGTACCACGAGAGACAGATCGGCCTGTATGCCGAATACGACCGTCCGAATCTCCTGCCCTTCCTCAGGGATAGCACGCACTGCCCGCTGGAAAAGGTGGGCCTCCTACCTGTTGCTATTACTGCACGTTGGATTCACTGAAACCAGTCATGTTGTCTCTTTGTTTTATTCTCAGGCTTTGGAGGTGTGTCAGCAGAGGAACTTTGTCGAGGAGACCGTCTTCCTGCTCAGTAAATTTATGTCTGTTTTTTCAAAAGTGTGCTTGAGATGTTTTCCAGGAAGCTAATCCTAAATGTTGCTTGCAGGCAGGATGGGGAATTGCAAGCAAGCCCTGCAGATGATCATGAAGGAGCTGGAGGATGTGGACAAGGCCATAGAGTTTGCGAAGGAGCAGGACGATGCAGAGCTCTGGGAGGACCTCATCTCTTACTCGATTGATAAACCGCGTACGATGCCGTCTCCTATTGACTCGTCTCATTCTGTCTGTCTCGTTCTATTTCCCCACTTCCGTGATATTCCTTCCTATTATCGTCTCCCCAGCATTCATCACCGGCCTCCTTAATAACATCGGCACTCACGTGGATCCCATCCTGCTCATCCATCGCATTAAAGAGGGCATGGAAATCCCAAACCTCAGAGATTCACTTGTAAAAATCCTCCAGGATTATAATTTACAGGTTAGGAACACTCCTCTTCTATTATACTTTTTTTTCCCACTTAATATCCTTATAAAATAGAAGTCCAACCCATCGCGGTTGCGCAATATAGTTTGTATTTATTTTTAGATTCAAGATTAAGTAAAGCATATAATGAATTAATAAACCGTCAATAATTAAATGCACAACATTACTTAATGTAAACAAATCAAAATGATCATTCAAGCACAAATGAATAGTAAAAAAAAGCTCTTTTATTTTGTGTTTATTTCATTTATTTTGACTTTAGCACTAATCAGCGATGAATGTGATGTAACTGTGTCATTGTAAGGACTCGTCATCGTGGATTTGACTTTGTCTTACGGTTTTCTGTCATCTTGTTTCTAAGATTCTCCTGAGGGAGGGATGTAAGAAGATCCTGGTGGCCGACTCCCTGTCTCTCCTCCAGAAGATGCACCGAACGCAGATGAGAGGAGTCAGGGTGGACGGTGGGTGTGCGCTCCTTGGAATCCTCAAAGCAAAACTTGGATGTCATTTTTAAAGTGCACTCATGCAAGTGGTGGTTTCCTTTTCAGAGGAGAACATCTGTGAATCGTGTCACGCTACAATATTACCATCAGGTGGGTTTCCTACTCAGTTATTGTCCATGTTAATTTCATCCTTCTATTCTGAATGAAAGATGCTCATTGTGTTCTGCATCACGTTTTTGTTCCAGACATGGCCAAGCCCTTCAGTGTGGTGGTTTTTCACTGCAGGCACATGTTTCACAAGGAGTGTTTACCTTCTTCAGGAGTGGTGCGTAACTTCACTCTTTAGACAACACAACAAATTAGCTCTTTTAAGTGTTAAATTGCACATGAATCACATCTTTATATCACTCGGGTGTTATTTTCTTTCAGCTTGGGTAACTCGCGTATCCGTCTGTCTTTCCTGTTTCAGATTCCCGGCATGCAGTTTTGTAACATCTGCAGTGCAAAAAGGCGAGGGCCAGGAAGTGGAATCCTGGAAATGAATAAATAAAACAGGGTTTATGCACTCAAAATGTCATTGATTCCTTTGCCACCACCCTCTATGCTCTCTGTCGGCGGGTTGATCAATAAATATCACTTTTCCTCAGTCACTGAACTGGATTCAAGCAAAAATGCAAAGTATTTATGTTAGATATAACGTTGACATCTAACAAATGTGCTGCACTTGTTTGTCTTGCACTAATGTGATTTAATGATGAAATGTCTGAAAAATAAAATCATATAAAAGTGGTTTTGGTTTGTATCTGATGGTTATGTATTTCACCTCTCTAAACCGATTTGAAATCAATCCTGTCAGTTGAAAACTGTAAGACCTATTGACTTAAAGGGTTTGTGGCTACGCATGCACAATAACTGCTGAATCACTGAAGATGGAAACACTGCAGCGTCTCAGTTTATTGCAGGATGCTTGTTGGAAGCCGGTTTAGACTGGATTTTGCTGCTTGGAGAAGAAAACATGATTTGAGCCAGATGAACAACAACATATTGCCTCAATCTGTGTTACATATGATGTCACGGCGAGGTAAACTTGGAATTTTGTTTGAAATTTGCAGTCAGTCGCAGATAATTCTGTCAGATTTATAAAGTTATCTTTGAAATGGACAGTTAAGTGACGTCTGTCAGCATCTTTTATTCATTAAGAACATGCACGTTCTGCATTCTACAGATCTGCATCTTTTATTTGATCACAAATACATTTCAGGAAGAGTTATCTTCTGATTTTTGTGAGCGTGTGCGCCATGTATGCGACATTTATGTCTGTTTAAATCCGACGTACATTAAAACAGAGTTTCATTATATACTGCTCGTATCTGATAGATAAATAAAGAAAAAAAAAGTCTACATTTTTCCACAAGGCCAAATCTCGACTTTGAGCATCCCTGGCGGACTGCGACGTCACATCCGCCGTTTCACTCCGGAAGTACAGTTCATTTTTATTCACAAGGAGAAAAAAAACAGCTGTTGTTGAAAAAGAAAATATCAAAGTGAGTTTCATTGCGAATGTTTTACCTATATATTTTCGCGCACATTAATGACGTAATACTCTCTGCATTCTGTGCTCTATCTGTTCGACCGCTGTTTCTGCTGACTCGAGCAGCGAGTCTCTTTTCTCTCATTTGTTGCGAGTTGCCTGCTATTAGCGTTAGCCCCCCCCCCACCCCCGACCACTGTGTACTTCCAGCTAACACACTAGCTGTTGTTAGCTAGCGGTCTGAGAATTCTCTGCTTCTATTTGAACAACTTCGTCGAATGACTAAGACCGCGAGGCAGTCTTTAATATCCTGAATATGGCGAATAAGATGCTATCGATTGCTCGTACATTGTGTGACCCAAGAGCCATCTTAGTTTTATTACGACTTGTCAATGTTTACGTCCAGCGTTAGCCAGCCTTGTTGTTTGTCAGAAAAAAAACAGGTAACAGCTAATGAGTTTGTAGTACTTCAGTGTTGAATGGATACGGGTCTACATTTTTATCTTAATGCACGTATTTAATAAGGGGGTATTCTGCAAGAATAAGTAGTCAATTTTATCAGACAATATTTTAAGACATTTATTTGATTTTTCATCCCATCTGTCATCATTCTTAATCAAAATTTATTTTTCTACCCTACATATTATGAATATATGTATATTATATTGACAGAATGCCAGCCCCAAAGACAGGTTCTTCATCTCTTGAATCTCAGCCAAAAATGAAGAAGTTGGATGAGGATGGGGAGGCTCTGTCTTCCAGCACTGCAACAGCTACCAGCAAAAGGCCCCACAAATCAGAGAACACACAAGAAATGGCAGTAGTTCCATGGACCAAGATAAAACTGTTGACTTCGGTGGAAGAGGGAAATATACCAGACAAGCCATGCATGCAGAGTTCCCCTCCAAAGGATTTACTTTCTGTTCCACCCCTCAAAAAAGCCAAGCTCCTGAAAGCCGCAAGTGCCTCCTACGGAGAAGCGCCCTCACAGAAGACTAACGCCAAAGCTTCCCTGAAACGAACAGCCTCTACAGAGTCAGATGATGAGTTGAGTAGCGACGCTGACCCCTTCAGTGAGAGACATGATGACGAGGCCCGCTGTGTCCGAAAATATTCAAATCGTGTCAAAGCGAAGCGTCGGGCTGAAGAGATAACTTTTGCTCCACAGGAAGCAAGCCAGTGGTCATTATCTGCACCTCCAGACACCATTCACGTGGACCACAATTACGGTAGATATTCCGATTTATCAAGCATTCAAAGCTTAGCTGATCAATCTGCAGAAGCTATCACTGACCAAGAGACGGAAGAATTTTCAGTCCACGCGACACAAAGAGACTCAAAGGAAACTATCACGGAGAGTGCAGCAGCTCATGTTGAATTTCAGTGGCTCACTGAGGATGTTAAACAGGAGAAACTAATAAATATAAAAAGCCAAAAGCTCATAGATAATGAAGAGCTAGTATTGTGTAGAGTAGAATCTGTCACTGCAACAGCCGTAGGATGCATGACAACTGATGATGGGAAAGATGTTGCAGTTTCCATCAAAAGCCGCGAAGATATAGAAAACGATGCACTGGCTTCATTGGTGGAACCCCTCTATTCTTGTACAGGGGAGGCAAATCCAAGCAGTGAAGGTGAAGTACAGACAGATGTGAGCAATGAAGTGAGTATAAAAGAATGTGCAGGGTCTGTTTCTGAAGAGGAAAAGCTGCATTTTGAAAGTAAAAGTAAGGTCGGAGAGTTGCAGGGAGAGAGCGACGCGGCCAGTGTTCCTGCAGCACAGAGTGATGTCGGTGCAGAAGATCAAGCATTGATGAGCAAATCCAACATAACACAAGAAATGATCCTGGTAGGAGGAACTAATCCAGAGTCTCAGACTGAGGAAAATCCAAATTATTCTCTTAGCAATCCAGAGACTCAAACAGATCTTAGTTTCAAAATTCAAGTCACTTTCAAGGAGGAATCCAATTCTGATCACCAGCATGATCGAGTAAGCCCTGAAGTGCCAGATGGAATTACAGGTTCATGCGCCGTTGTGAACGAAATAGTGAGGAATTCTGAAGACAAGTTTGAAGAAAGTGAAAGGAAAGAAGTTGAATTCCTGACAACTCCGGCTATTCCTGTTCCTGGGCTGCAACTGAGCCAAGAAGTGACGGACAAGACTACTGACAGCTGTACTGAAATAACAACAGCAGATGTTCAACCTGTTAATGAGCAAAGAGATGGAAAATATCAAGAAGAGGTGCTCTGCGATTGCGTTACACTCTCAGAGAGTCAGCTAGACACGAGTGTGCAGAGTAAAATAACGTCAGACCAGAGACCAGATAACATGCACAAGCGAGAAGACCTCAAACTTATTGAATGCGATACAGAAGTTGAAGTCAAAGACGGGATTATTTTTGAATGTGCTGCACCAAGTAGTCAAATAAAAATGGATAAACAGGCTATATCGTCAGATGAGGAGATTTCTAAACAAATTACCACAGTGGAAATACAGAGCCAGGAAGTGACCGAATGTGCTCCAGACATACCTACTCAATTTATTGAGCGTCATGTGGCTCACATAATGGAAAGTGAAGAAAATGTGAACTCTGAGCGCACCATTGAAACTGGGAGTCAAATTCAAATGAAAATGCAGACTGTGGTGACATCAGAGGTTTCTAATCCTGCACCTATAATGGAAGAACAAAGTGAGGACAGGCGGGGGGTCACCGAACCTGCCGCAGACGTATCTACTGGGGGTCATCAGGATGCTACGATTGAAAATTCTGGAAAAATAGGAATGAAAGAAGCCCCACAGGAAAGCCAACCCACTGGAAACATCACTGATGTAGTGCAGAAACATCCAGTTTCAAATTGTCCAAGCAGCCCAGATAAAGTGGCCATGCAAACTGCAACACCAGAGGAAATTTCTAACATAGAAACACAGAGCCAGAAGAACCAAGAAGTCACCGAACCTGCAACAGGCATGTCTGAAGGAGTTCAAGAAGACCTAATGATTCAAACTCCTGAAAATTCTGTCAATGAAGATATCACAGAATGCATCAGCGCAAATGAGAATGAAAGAGAAAGGAATTTGCAGGTTATTGTAACAGATGATATTTCTGAACCAACAACTACAGTAGATCTGGGAAACCATAGCAATCAGGACATCAGAGAAGTCACTGCAGCCCTTGAAGGACGAAAATATGTTATTGTCGATCATGAGAATGAAGGAAACCAGCATGAGGTTATGTCAGAATGCGTAGATGCTACAGAGAATCAAGAAGAAATTGTGGATGCAAAACCAGAGGAGATGTGTCATCCAATGTCTAAAGTGGAAAGCTTAAGCAAAGACACCCTTGAGATCAATGAACTCAACAAAGATGTTCAACAAGATCTTGTGGAAGCAAGTTATCAGAGTAAGGAAGATGACGTGCTTACTGCTGAATGTGTTCATGTTTCAGAAGCTCAAATATCTATGGAAACTACATCAAAACTAGAGGAGATTAGTAATCCACCATCTCCAGTTGAAACAAACCAAGGGAGCCTGGAGATCAGTGAACCCAACATAGAAGTTCAAAACGATGTGACTGCAAATTGTGAAAGTAACGAATATGGAGCTGAGATTAGTGCTGAATGTGTTGATGTTCCAGAGGCTCAAGTATCTGTGGAAACTACGGCAAAACCAGAGGAGATCTGTAATCCACCGCCTCCAATTGAAACAAACCAGGGGAGCCTGGAGATCAGTGAACACAACATAGATGTTCAAAAGGATGTGACTGCAAGTTGTGATCTTAAGGAAGAGGAAGAAAAAGTTACTGCTGAATGTATTGATGTTTCAGAGGCTCAAGTATCTATGGAAACTACAGCAAAACCAGAGATTTGTAATGTGTCATCTGCAGTTGAAATTCAAAAACAAGGGAGCCTGGAGATCAGTGACCCAAAAGTAGAAGTTCAAAAAGATGTGATCGCAAGTTGTGAGCATATGGAAGAGGAAGACAAAGTTACTGCTGAATGTTTTGATGTTCCAGAGGCTCACGTATCTATGGAAACTACAGCAAAACCAGAGGAGGTCTGTAATCCACCATCTCCAATTGAAACAAACCAGGGGAACATGGAGATCAGTGAACACCACATAGATGTTCAAAAGGATGTGAGAGAAAGTTCTGAGATCAAAAAAGATGAAGTCATGTTCACTGCGCAATATGATCATGTTCCAGAGACTGAAATATCTATGGAAACTACAGCAAAACCAGAGGAGATCTGTAATCCACCATCTCAAATTGAAACAAACCAGGGGAGCCTGGAGATCAGTGAACACAACATAGATGTTCAAAAGGCTGTGACTGCAGGTTGTGATCTTAAGGAAGAGGAAGACAAAGTTACTGCTGAATGTGTTGATGTTCCAGAGACTCAAGTATCTATGGAAACTACAGCAAAGCCTGAGATTTATAATATGTCATCTGCAGTTGAAATTCAAAAACAAGGGAGCCTGGAGATCAGTGAACAAAAAGTAGAAGTTCAGAAAGATGTGACTGCAAGTTGTGAGCATATGGAAGAGGAAAACAAAGTTACTGCTGAATGTTTTGATGTTCCAGAGACTCAAGTATCTATGGAAACTACAGCAAAACCAGAGATTTGTAATCCACCACCTCCAGTTGAAACAAACATGCGGACCCTGGAGATCAGTGAACACCACATAGATGTTCAAAAGGATGTGACTGCAAATGGTGATCTTCAGGAAGAGGAAGACAAAGTTACTGTTGAATGTGTTGATGTTCCAAATGCTCAAGTATCTATGGAAACTACAGCAAAGCCAGAGGAGATCTGTAATCCACCATCTCCAATTGAAACAAACCAGCGGAGCCTGGAGATCAGTGAACACAACATAGATGTTCAAAAGGATGTGACTGCAAATGGTGATCTTCAGGAAGAGGAAGACAAAGTTACTGTTGAATGTGTTGATGTTCCAAATGCTCAAGTATCTATGGAAACTACAGCAAAGCCAGAGGAGATCTGTAATCCACCATCTCCAATTGAAACAAACCAGCGGAGCCTGGAGATCAGTGAACACAACATAGATGTTCAAAAGGATGTGACTTCAAATTGTGATCTTAAGGAAGAAGAAGACAAAGTTACTGTTGAATGTGTTGATGTTCCGGAGGCTCAAGTATCTATGGAAACTACAACAAAACCAGAGATTTGTAATCTGCCACCTCCAGTTGAAACCGACCAGGGAAACCTGGAGATCAGTGCACCCAAAATAGAAGCTCAAAAATATGTGACTGGAAGTTGTGAGTATATGGAAGAGGAAGACAAAGTTACTGCTGAATGTGTTGATGTTCCAGGGGCTCAAGTATCTATGGAAACTACAGCAAAACCAGAGATTTGTAATCCACCACCTCCAGTTGAAATGCAAAACCAGGAGAGCTTAGAGATCAGTGAATTCAACATAGAAGTTCAAAACGATGTGAGAGCAAGTTCTGAGAGCAAAAAAGATGAAGTCATGTTCGCTGTGGAATTTGTTCATGTTCCAGAGACTGAAATTTCTATGGGAACTACAGCAAAACCAGAGGAGATCTGTAATCCACCATCTCTAGTTGAAACAAGCCAGGGGAGCCTGGAGATCAGTGAACATGACATAGACGTTCAAAATGATGTGACTGCAAGATGTGATTTTAAGGAAGAGGAAGACAAAGTTACTGTTGAAATTTTTGATGTTCCAGAGGCTCAAGTAATTATGGAAACTACAGCAAAACCAGAGATCAGTAATCTACCACTTCCGGTTGAAACCGACCAGGGAAACCTGGAGATCAGTGAACCCAAAATAGAAGTTCAAAAAGATGTGACTGCAAGTTGTGAGCACATGGAAGAGGAAGACAAAGTTACTGCTGAATGTGTTGATGTTCCAGAGACTCAAGTATCTATGGAAACTACAGCAAAACCAGAAGAGTTTTTTAATCCACCATCTCCAGTTGACATGCACAGACAGGGTACCTTGGAGGTCAGTGAACACAACATAGACTATCAAAAAGATATGACAAGTAAGGAAGATGCGCAACAGACTACTGCTGAATGCATCAATGTTCCAGCGACTCAAATAAGAATGGAGACTACAACAAAAGCAGAGGAGGTTTGTAGAGCAGCAGCTACAGTGGAAAAGCTAAATCGGCAGAATATAAAAGTTGATGAACCCCTGCCTAATTCTTCTGATAGTAAGTGTAATGAAAGGATGCAGACAGAGAGTGCTGATCATGTTCAAGCAGACAGGGATATGATAAGCGAACCAATTGATAGGGTGGATTCTGTTTTGGAAGCTGAACCTGGGAAGATAGCGATTAACGAGGCCAATGAAGAGGCTGTAATTATGTCTTCCAATAATGATGAGGAAACGGTCAATAAAACTGGAGAACATGAAGAGGAGACAGGAAGCAATGATGTAATTGTTTATGTTTGTGGCCAATCAGGTGACACCAATTATATCACTGAGGCATCAGAAGAGCAGATTGAGCCGATTGATCAATCAGAGGACGTTGCTATTCATGAAAACCCAATTGTGTATGAGCCCATCAGCAGTCCAGAGAGCAATGACGATGGAGCGATTCCTGCAGCACCCGAGAACCATTCTGGTGTGACTTTACTGGACATGCAGTACATAGAGATGCAGCAGATGGAAGGAGGTTCATGCACCAATGAAGAAAAAGAAACTTGTACTCAACACTTGGAAAATGACATTTGTGTCTCAGACAGCCAAGTGGTTGAGATGGAAGTACAAGCCACAAATGTTCCGGAGAGGTGTGTGTCTACACGGTCGGGTCAGCGTGACTTGACTGTGGATGTGAAGCAGTTTGCAGTGATCAGCTTGCCAGATGGCCTCCAAGACGATGCAACAGAAAAAAGTGAAAGCAATGGCTATCCAGACTGCAGCTATGCCATGGAGTTTTCTGAAAAGTTACAGGACGAGAGCGGACACCAAGATGTCACAAACGTTACTGTGACGACAACTCCAGACTCTACTAATTACGAAATACCAGATGGTGCATATGAGTCATTTGTGATTTTGGAACCAGTTCCACGGGGTGAAATCGACTTTGATATCGTCACCCAAGCAGCTGCCGAATCGGGGTTGTCAGTCTCTCTTTCAGAGCGTCTGGATCCAGACGACGCATCGCTGGATGAGAATGAACAGATTAAAAATGGTTCCCAACAAACAATCTTTCTTGAGGCAGAAGTGCAGCAATGTCAGACTAGCGAGGTCAAGGATGCCGCAGTAGTCAACGGTTCAAGTGCTGCGTTAGATCAGGAAGCGAGACTTGCGTCAAACATTTCAACTGAAGAAAGCATGGAACTTGTTCAAGATTATGATCAATGCCAGCAACCGCCAGCTGAACCAGAAGTTAATACCCCAAAGACTGAAATGCTTAACTCTCATCTTCATGTCTTAAATGAAGACTGTAATGTACTGTTGACAGAAAATGTTGAGGTTAAGTTGGACATTCAAGAAGTGCAGATCCTGGAGGACATAGAGATAGGTCGTGAGATCGTCGTAGAGGAGGAGGAGGAACACGACGACGATTGTGACATCATAAACGTAACCTCTCAGGAGGCATCTGAGGCAGTCCCTGCTAAAACATCTGAGGAAAAGGTTGATGAGAAAATCAAAAGTGACACTTGTGGGACAAACCTGAAGCAGAACAGCACAGCTGAGAATACCGGGGATGGTAAAAAGGGACGGGAAGCGGAAAAACCGAAGAAACAAGAAATGAATACACAGGCCAGAACCAAAGCCCGGCTGGCAGCCATGGCTGAGCAAAAGGCTGCAGCGGCTAAGAGATCAGCGAGCAGACAGCAGCTGAATCTCTTAGCCTTGTGTCATGAAATCGCAGAGGACATTGCAACAGACAGCATGCTGTTGAAGAAGATCAAGGAAGAAAAACAAGTGGTAGCAGCAGCAGCGGTAATGGCAGCAGGAGAGGCGGTATCCAAGAATGAAGCTGCCAAGAAGGAACGTTCACCTGTTAAGAAGGAGGATTCAGACACTGTTCATACTGAGACTCCTCCCGGACCGGAAGAGGATTCTGTTTCGTTGACTCCTGCTGAAGAGGAACCTACAGTCCAGCCCTCAACGGCTGATTCCGTAGAGGCTAAGCCTGCTGGAGAGCCTCAAAAGAGACGATTCTTCATCACGCAAGTCTCAGTGCCACTGAAAGCCCACGAGAAAAAGAAGCTAACGAGATACCAAAGACTGAGACAGGTTGAACTGCAGAGAGAGAAAATGTCTTGGGCGCGTGTAAAGAAACTTAAATCTGACCAAGCAAATCAAATGTTTTCAGACATTGATTGGCAAGCGCCCCTGTCTGTTTTTTCTCAATTCTCCATGACCCCATCGGTGGTTCCGCCAGCGTCCAGTCCATCTAAGACGCCCCTCCCCGATCCTGAATCCGTTAGCAAGTCTGCGACACAGAACACGGATGTTCTAAAGAATGACGCCATTAAAGTTGAACCCAGTAAAAGTGAATCCACTAAAGTGGAAACCTCCACATCTGGCGCCCCTGAACCTGAACCTGAACCTGAACCTGAACCTGCCAAATCTGAATCTCCTAAAACCGAACCCCCTAACACAGAGGTTCGTAAATCCGCTCGGCTAAGTAAGGCTCAAGCTCCTAAAGCAAATACTTCTGCAGGGCCAGCCCCAAAAATCACCAGATCGGCAGCCAAGAGGACCCTCCCAGCCAAACCCCCTCCCATGCCGAATGGACTTGCTGCTCAAAAACCAAAGCCCGTTGAGTACATTCCATACAAGCCCAGGCCCAAGTATTCGTTTGATGACTTTGAGCTGGATGACGACCCCTTACCAGTGGCTACAGCAAAGCCCATCCCTCAGTCGAGGCCCTTTCCTCCGGCAAGACCCGGCGTTCAGTCGAACCCTACAACGCAATCGAAGCCCACAGTTCAGTCAAGACCCACAGCTCCATCACAACCATCTCGGCAGCCAACACTCGGAGCCCAGACCACACCTGCTGCACAGATCTTAGGTCAGTCACGGCCTGCGCTCGCTGCAACAGCCCAGTCGAAGGCCACGGCCTCTGTCGCCGTCTCTTCAAAAGTAGCCCCCCCGGCTGAAGTTCAGGCAAAGTCTCCCGTTGTGACGCCGCCTCTGCCAAAAGCCATTTCAGCTCCGAGTCAGTCCAAGCCTGTGGCTTCTGCTTCACCGCCGTTAGAGCCCAGCAGCAGCGTAGTCGTGGCTCAGATCAAGCCGTCTTCAACGGTGGCTCAACCTGCTGGTCCAACCACGTCTGCCGCTCCCGTTGGGTCAGCATCTCCGATGAACTCCAGCCCACCCTCAACACAAGAGAGCAAATGCAAGGTGACTAAAAGATAATTGGTGCCGTAATATGTATCCCGAGAAGCATACCTGGATGAACCTGGTATTAATGTTCTGTTTTTCTGATGCAGGATACGGTTGAACCCCTTCCATCAGCGCCTACCTCTTCCCTTCCTGCTGAAGAAGGTTCAGACGTGTCTAGCAACGCTCAGCACTGTGAAAAAAAGTCCGAAGGTATGGTTTTGTTTTTTTACAGAAAACTGTAAAATTTGGTTTTGTCAAAGTTGTTGCGTCTTTCATGACAACATAGTTGAGCTCGTTTCTTTTTCGTACTCCGAGAATCTTAATTTTCCTTACAGTGGCTGACGTCGATTCATCTCCAGAGGAGAAAACGGAAGCAGCCGAGACAGAGACGTCGGCAAAACCTCCCGAAGAGTGAGGAGTCTTGCTCTTGTCCAAATTTGAAATGTTTTTCCCTTGCAGCGTTAGAAACCTCCAGTAATGTGATGAGCGTTTGTGTTGCTGCAGAGCAACGAAGCCACAGCAAGGGGAGACTCCTCTGTCTGAAGCTTGTCTGCAGAAGGAGATCAAGAAACTAAAGGAGGCTGACAAAGATGGCACCCAAACCATTATCGTGAGTGAACTCCTCTGCATAGAGTATAGTTACTTATACGTATTTTTAGGATGCGTTCAAATGTGAGAAATGAATCTATATTCATCTCGTAGGATGCGGGACAGAAGCATTTTGGAGCCGTGGCCTGCAGTGTTTGCGGTATGCTCTACTCTGCAGCAAATCCCGAAGATGAATCTCAACACTTACTCTTCCACAATCAGTTCATCAGCGCTGTCAAATATGTGGTGAGAGGAAATGTCCACTTTTCATTGTGCTCAGAATTAACTCCTTGGGATGGACACGGATGTATTTCAGCCTTCTGAACGATGATCAAGGGAGAATTCACATCAGTAGTTTTTTTTTTTAAATCTAGGTGTGAATGCTTCCGCAGTATGCATTTATATCCTGATGTAAATGCACCATTTTCTCCCTCCTCCTCTCCTTAGGGATGGAAAAAAGAGAGGATTCTGGGAGAGTATCCTGACGGCAAGATTATTCTCGTCCTGCCAGATGATCCCAAATACGCTCTGAAAAAGGTGCATGATCTGAAACTGTAAAGCGTGAAGATGAGCAGTGATTGGGATAATATAAAGATCGAATTATTGCATATCAATTCATACATCTATGACAGGAAGACAGGATGAAGCATGATGGACGAATGAAGCCTTTAAAGAAATGCAACACCAGATGTCATTCAATTTCGCAAATAGGCAGAAAGTAAAATTGTTAAAATATCTGGATACATTTCCCCTCAGTCATTTAATTTTAATTTTGTTCTGTTGAAACAAAAATCAGCACTTTGTGCCTTCTAACCGATGTTGTGTTTCTCAGGTGGACGAGATCAGAGAGGTGGTGGACAATGACCTTGGCTTCCAGCAGGTGGAGACCAAGTGTCCATCTAAGACCAAAACCTTCCTCTTTATCTCCAACGACAAGAAAGTGGGCGGATGCCTTATAGCGGAGCACATACAAGAGGTAAAAACGCTGCATTCTCAATGTCTCCATGGCTTAAAAAAATGTAAAACCTTACCTGTGTTAGTATACTGAACATTGTGAACGCTCTCAGGGGTTCAGGGTGATCGAGGAGCCCACGCCGGCGGGTTCAGAGAAAGAGATGGTCATGTTCGAACGTCAGAGGGCTTGGTGCTGCTCCACGAAGCCAGAGCCGGCCGTCTGCGGCATCAGCCGCATCTGGGTCGTCAGCATGATGAGACGTCAGGGCATCGCTTCACGCATGCTGGAGTGCCTCAGGTCAGTGTGCATTCAAAGCGCCTGCGTTCGATGTCGCAGCACCCCAAAAACAGATCAAACGTAACCCCAAATTCTTCCATTTCTAACCGCACAGGAACAACTTCATATACGGTTCGTACCTGAGCAAGGATGAGATTGCTTTCTCCGACCCCACTCCTGATGGGAAGCTCTTTGCCACACATTATTTCGCCACCTCTGAGTTTTTGGTTTATAACTTTGTCAGCGCAACCTGTCCGCCGCCCAAAGCCGAGGCAGTATGACAGTCTTCAAGAAAGATAACTGTCAGTTTAACAAAGAGGCTCATTGACCAACAGCATCTGGCGCTAAATCTCTATTTGCATCATATGAATTAAGTCCTAAGAGAGGATAAATATCGGTATAAATCTCAGGATCGCAGCGATGTGTTGTTGAACAGCGTTATTAATTCACCCTTTAATTCCATTATTTTGAAAAAAAAGTATACTTTTACTTTCCATTTGTCTTTAACTAAACAACTGGTTTTACACTCATGAACTGACGGCAACAGAAAAAGCATTTCATTGGTTTTCTTGATGCATAAGATTAAAAGACTTGCATAAAAGGAGGATTTAGTTGTCGCTCTGTTTTACATGAAGTAGCGAACCGTTTGTGCATCGGGTTTTTCACGCTCATCTATTGATGACCGCAGGGTGCACTTTGTTAATACACGTTCATCAGTCCTCTTGATTTCACATTAATTTTGTAGAAACACTTTTGAAGTCTTGTAAGCCGGCTCGTTTAATCAATGGGACTCATTTCAACCGTCTCTTTGACAAGACGGGGATTAGAACTGTAGCTCGGGCATTAAGCGTGTGCTCTAATTTTCTTAGATCACCTTGCCTAAAATGTTTAGTTTTCCAAGCTGAGCCATAATCTGTACACAATTTAGCAGGGCATTGTAGCCTAAAGTCTATTAACTAATGTATTTTTACTCCACCAAGGCTGGCTGTTGCTTTTTTTTTTTGTGCCTGAATGAATTATGTGTGATTTAAATTGTTGATTTAATTTGTTTATTGTTCTTGTTCATTGATGATAGCTTTTTGAGTTAGTGTAGAGTTCCATCTTCTATTCCTTAGTATCAACAAATTTAAATATATGAAATTATCATGTAGATTTATACATATTATAACACTGTTTCGTGGAAGATGAGCAAAGCCTTAAGGCGCTGGTGTCGGGGCGGTATTTGCCTGACGGTAAATATCGTCCAGTTTCATCTTTTTAAATTGCAAACAGGAATATCTGCTCAGTGATCCACGTTGACGTTTCAACTTTGTTATCCATCCCTGTTTTTCTTCTTTCTTCATCTTAAACACTTTCTTAAAAAAAAAAAAAAGATGTGTTGTGTAAGAAAAGAACTTTGATTTATACAAAGCTGTAATGTAAATATTTATTTAAATAATAAACAGTTTCAAACAGTCTTGTTTTTTGCTCTGTCGTTTATCGTTCAATTGGTCATCATTGCCATCTAGTGGACATTGTCGTGAACTTATATCGTTTATAATACAATTTATAATGCGATAAAGCGGCTGAGGAGGAGATTGAGTTTGTCTCATCTACGAGAAGATGGATGGATGCTATTGATGCATATCGAATGTGGGAATTGTCCGGTAGTTTTCTCTTTATAGTCCCAGATGTAAACACTCCCTTCTAGCACATTCCCCGACACTCCTGTCACAACACAGACTTAACGCCATGGCAACTTCTGAGAAAGACAACAACCTTAGAACAACACGGATACTTCCTCAGACAGAGAGTGAGAAAACAACAGGCCTCGGTGGCCTGATGCTAATCAGATGGAGAAAACAACCAAGCTGCGCTTCCTAAGGTATCTTGAACGCAATGACTTCTACTGAAAATAGGCTGCTCTGGTTTTCTCTGAGAGACTAAATGTACGGTTGGGATTAACCCAATCCAGGATCCATGCAGATGATTCAGACTGAATTCAGTGTCATCACAAAGATGAGAGAACCAGCATCTGTAAATACATCTTTATTTATTACATTTAGAGACAAACGTGCTTTAGCTGCCACATTGAGAACCATTTATCCTAATTACTGTATACCGGTATATAAAGATAAGGTCGTTGTAAATATGAATTGGCCTATTAAAATTACTACATGTGTTATTTACACTTGGGACAACAAATATACAAAACCATAAATCCAGCACCACACAACATTTACTCTTCATTTCTACACTCTCCGTCCCACCTTGTGTTGTAACTACATTAAACGGCGTGATTTTGACCTGAGCTCTTGCTCACACCTGAGCTGTGACTACAAACTGACCTTCTTGCTCAGTGCAGTAGGTATTGTCCTGACATCTGTTGGGCTTTGGTTGGGTTTTAAGACGGGATTACAGTAATACACTGGGTCTGTTCACATGCGATCTATAAGTAGAAACAAGCTGCTCTGCAGAAAGAAAGAAAAAACACACAGCCAAGATGTAGCCCTCATCTGCTTCACGGTAAACGGGGAGCATGAGTCTGTGGAATACCACTACACATTTGGCAGTTAGCTCAAATGACGTGATGGTGTATTATACAGCCGTGACAAAGTCAAAATTTAGGCACCATAGACAGAGTAACCCAACATTGTACAGTTACTGAGACAAAAATGCCTTTTGTGATTGTCCCTACAGAATGGGACAGTTCTGCCCACAAAAATCGTACAGCAAGTCCAACATGTCAGGCTCCTGGAGCCTTCTATTTAGAGGGCCCTGACCTCTCACAGGTTGAGCAACTACAACCCTATCATCGGGGGGAGGCTCCATCATAGGGTGCACTTTGTTATCCATCATCTTAAAGTCAGTAATGCTAACTCCCGGCAGCTTGCCGTTCCTCTCTGCCCTCGTTTTGGTGTCCTCTGTCTTTGTCTCCGCAATAATGTCTCCATTCATGCTGCTCTTGATAACTGTGTTCAAGCCCTCCTGGCAGACTTCTGAGTCTGAGTTAGCATGGGGCAAAGAAAAGTACGTGCACTTGCTCGATGACGACTTACTCTTGTCCTCCTGCTCAGCCTTGGTGCTGAACAGGGAGTGGGGGGGAATCTCGGTGCTTCCGTGCATTCCCTCTCCTTGAGGAAAGGTTGGGAAGGCTTTGTTGATTCCAGCTGGTTCCGAAACGGTCTTTCTGATCATTGTGTTCTCTCTAAGGAGACATCGTCCATTGTCTGTAGGAATACTATCTCCTGGCCTAACCTGTGTGTTAAACGCAATGCGTCGGGTTGCTTCACCCAAGGTGTCCAGTGCATTACTGGAGCTGAAGTAAGACAACTCGGACATCGCTTTGGCTCGTGCCGCGTGGAAGGGAGAGAAAATGTTTGAATGTTCATTCGCTTTCTGTTTTGGCACAGGTGGGAGCATTTTACCTCCGTCCTCATCAGGATTTGCATCTTTCTTGCCGTAAAGCCTTTCAATTGTCCTTCTCACAAAGCCTTTAGTGATGGTTTTCCGTGCAGGGTCGTCTTCACCGCCAGACAGGTCGCTTGAAGTCTGAGACTGGTATCCACCACTAATTGAAGTCTCTGCTCTCTGCTCAGACAGTTCTGCTTTATTGGGGCTTGGGAAGCATCCATACTGGATGTCTGTGGCGCTCTTTGCCAAGAACATTTCTCTAATGGATCGGACCCTGTTGCCCTCTGGTTCTGTGGTTGCGACACCACCGGAATCATAGCTAAACGATAGCGATGACTGAGGAGCTGATCGAGTGCCCGACTCGGATGTGGGCAACTCTGAATCGTCGCCATCTGAGTCTAGATGCGTATGTCTTTGTGAGAAACGTCTCATGGGCGAACGTGTTGTTGCATTCTTCCAATTCTGTGCATCAGCAACTTGCTTTTCCAGAAGAATCACTCTCTCTGCAATTGATTGGGATATTTTCTCTTTACATGGATGCTGTACCGGCTTCTCGCAGTCGATACGCACAGAAGAAGCTTCCTCATTTGCTGTACATCTCCCTTCCATGTATCTGTCCATAGTGCTATGTTCCCCGTCTGAACTTGACTCTTTGCCATAGTAGCTTAGTTCCTCTTCATTTGAGCTGCTAATCTGCTCACCTTCATTGTTTGGTTCCTCTATAGCTGCACGTTTATCACAGCTGCTGTGGTTGTTCCCAGTATCTGCTCTAAATCTGCAACGCTGTGCTAAAACGTCAGACTTTCCTTTTTTGGTATATGAATCTTGATTTTCTAACGAATCGCCTAAATCCCCTACGACAGTATTCGGACTTTGTTTCTCACCACAAGTTTGTGTTTCATCAGCATACTGACCCTCATCTTCTGAACTGACCTCCCTTGTCTTTTCTTTCAAAGCGTTGAACACAGAACATTTCTTTGCTTCATCTGGAGGTTCTCTGACGGGTACTTGTAGCCCAAAGCTCTGTTCTTCATCCTCCTTGCACGACAAACTTTCTTGCTGCTGTTCATTTTCTGAATCAGACGGGCTTGCGGGATGAGGCAAAGTGTCTTGGATCGTCTCGGTACAATCGCCGTTTAGTTGCTCCTCCTCTGACAAATTCATGTTTTCACTCTCTGGACTGGATGTGCTTCCGTTCTCTCTTCCTTTCAGTTCTACGTAGTAACAGGACCTAGCTTGCGTGTCCCCTTCTTGCTCACATTGATTGTCAGAGTTGGAGAATTTGTCACCTTCTGGTTCCGAACAGGCGTCGTTCTCGTAGATATGACCATCCTTAGAAATATGCCTGCACGCCTCACTGCAAATCCGTAGCTGATTACCTTCCATGTCTCCCTCCTCTACCTCACAGGTACAGCTGGCCGCTACTTTCACACTTTCTTGGCTTGATTTGTTCTCACCATTCCTCCTGTATTTGCTGTCTTCAGTTGCCACATCAATTGATCGACTGGTCTGCCTTGCTTCATCCCTTCGGATGGCGGCTGAAAGGGAAGATAGCTCTCCTTTGAGTTTCTCAGGCATGCCAAGACGGTCCATGAGCTCATCAATAACCTTTTCATTGATATGTTTGCCCTTGCCAAGACTAGCCAAGGAAGCAAGTTGTTGCCCTGAATTATTTGGTGTTGAGATACAACTCTTGCATTCGTCACCGATTTCCTGAAAACCGCTCCAACATTGCAGGAGCTGCTTGGAAGCCGATCGCTGTAAATTGGATAAACTGACCTTTAAGTTGTGGGAATCCTCAATGCTGGAAATTTCTCTGAGAGACTTGATCATTTTTAAAGCCTCGGCACAGCTGACTTTGCTGGCCTTCAGATCTTCCATATTTTGATTTGTTATGCAGTCCTTCAGTGTCATGATGGACAAGAAAGCAAGAAGAGCCTTGGATGATGACCCAAATGTAGAGGCCACATGAGAGGAGAAGTGAGGCAGGCTGTTTGACCTTTCAAGACATAGTGGACTTTTGTTCTGAGTTATTTGTCTAATCGACTTTATTGATGAACAAATCTCTTCAAGCACAGGTTTCATGTTTGGTTGATTTGTGACGTTTGATGGCTGTGGTGTTATTTGTTTTTTGAACATGGATCCATCTGAGATAATGTCTTCTGTCTTGTCCACCTTATTGTTCTGACTCTCGTCAGCTTGTACATGCCAGGTTAGGGTTTTACCCGGTTCAGCAGCTGATTGTGTCGACTGCTGCATCTGGTGATGCTTCCTTTCGGATGATATTTTTGACTGCGATGCGTCATCTGAGGACAGATTTCTAGACAACACCTTTTTGCTTGCCGCACGTCTTGCGGGAGGAGAGGCCATGTCCAAAGACTGAGCATATGGAGAAGGCGTCTTTTGCAGTTTAGGTTTATTAAACATTGGTTTTGTCTGAGAGGAGTGGTTAACATTTGGTGCTTCTCTGGATGGAAGATTGTTTGGTGTCGTAGCCTCGCTTGACGAAACACTGGCTGATGACATTCTCCCTTCAGACGTTAGGCTAGCGGCATCTGCAGACGAACAACATGATGGGCTACTTTTAACATCTTTGAGACTGCTGCCTTCTGACCGGGTTTCACTCGGTAGTTGTGTCCTTGTTGGACAGTCTAGCCGCACATTATCACCCACTACCGTGATGGCCGTCTGTGATGTCGTTGTCTCTACGGCTGCATTGCTGCATAAAGCATATTTATCCACACGGGCCTTTCTCAGAGACATTTTCCTATCGAGAGACCCATTGCTGACCAAAGGGACCCTTTTGATAGATGGAGTTCTGTGCAATGGACTGTCATGAATTGATGTTGTCATTGGTACCGTGCGGTCGGTAGGTGATATGGCCGGGTCAGGTGCAGGAATGACTGCTAACGGATGATTATCTGACCCTTGACTGCTCGTGGATGAGAGCCTGTATAACGGGCTGCTGGCCGCTGAGGATGCATCCATCATGGAGTGTTCGCTGCCGGGTAGCTCTATGTCTTCGGCAGGTGGCGGCGGCGGCGGCGGCAGCTCGGTTGAAAGCGAATTGAGCAAGTCTTTGACTTGTCTTGATTTATCGTCACGGCCCGGTAGCATTTCTGTTGAGGTCTTATTTCTCAAAGTCATTTCAGAGCAACTGCAATTTGATAGAGGCCGATCCTCTTCTATATGATTCTGAGCCAATCGAGCACAGTTTTTTTTTGCTACGTGATTATTGATTGGTTGATTGATTGCGATTTTCTCCATTGATTGATTTGAGGATTTGTTTTCAAAGGACTGGACTCTTTGTTTGACGGAAGCTCTTCGCACATTCTCAGCCAATAGGCCACTTGTCAGACTTCTTTGTTTTTCTGATGTCTCCTCCATCGAGCTGTTCTTGTTTTCAGACTCTCCATAGCTGCAGTTTTCTGTTTGGACTTGCTTAATTTCTTCCTTTACTTTACTTTCCTGATTAAGATGTGATTTTTCCAGCCAGGATTCCACATATTCATGTTGGCTTGCTATATTGTCAGCACCATTGTGCATGTTTTTTTCATAAGAAATTGCCTCCCTTGGTTTTTCCTTTAGTGCTGATTGTAACTCTGGGGCTTTGATAATGTGTTTCGTTGTTTCATCCAACTTTTGTGAGCTCTTTGTTGTAACGTCCTCATTTCCACGTAGCGCTGGTCTCTTTTTCAGCTTCTTCTTTGTGCTCTTTACTGATTTTGATTTAGTCCCATAAATTTTCTTAATGAACCCAGCACTGGAGAAAGTTATTTTCTTGTTTTTTGTTGTTGCTTTTGTTGGATTTTCTTTTTGTCTCCTCCTTGGTGACACAAGCTGAGGAACACGCTTGTTGCTCGCTTTGGCTTTTGCAGAAACCCTCTTGACCTCATTGACCTCTCTTTCTTGGGGCCTGTCTTTGCCCTGTATGACATTTGGTGGTTGTTGCTGATCGTTTGTCCCATCAGTCTTAAATGTGGGCAATGTTGAATTTGATGTTGCAGACAATCTCTCTCCTCTCTTGGTTAAAGGAATCCCAGGAACGGGCGAACCTTGCGCACGAAGATTTGCGAGGTAACTATCCTGACACATCTGCTGTTCATATATATGTAAGACAGTTTCAGTGACCTCCTCTCCACTGGATTCACTCTGTAGCATCTCTGCAGATTTGACTGTGGATAAAGTTCTGCTTTCGCCATTCATGGAATCCAACCTTCTCGGTTTGGGTACTGGCATAGTGCTACTCTGTTTGACCATGCAGTACTGCTTGGTCACAGCTCCGTTTTCCATCTGCTGACTGTAGGAGTAAGAACCAATCATATCTTCCTGGACTCCCTCTGCCATCACTGACGTCACGCTCTCCACAGATGTCTGCTTTCTTCTAACTAGTTTGTGTCCTGGTGTTGGAGCTCTCCTCTGGAGCACCATGCTGGTTTGGTCCTTTATATTATCTTCCTCGTTACTACTCTCACTGAATGCCCCATTGCCCAGCGATGATGGATCTTCGTCATTGTCATCCTCAGTTTTGTCTTCATTGGTGTTGATGGAGGCAGTAGGACTCTTTAAATCCATCAAATTTGATTTCATTGAGAGGATCTCTGGCTCCTCCACGGGCTCCCCGTTAAGCTGACTGGTCACACTTGAGCGTGACAATGTGGTCGTCCACTGAACGGTTTCTTCTTCCTTAATTGTCAGCCGCACCCTCATCTCTACAGTCATGCTGCCATCTTGGTTCACTCGAAAAGACTTCTCGATGTCATCTTCCGATGGCAGCAAACCTCCCTGCCCTCCAGCGCCATCGCTAAGGCAGGCGTCGTCCCCCGTTTCCACTACTGACTGTAGAACACGACCCGACTCCAACTCCACAGAATTTGTAGGGATGCTGGGTAGGTCGCATGAACTTTCTGCGATGGAGTCATGGATCCGATTCACGATGTACCTTTCGGACGAGGCGGAGAATCTTCTTGACTGGGAAGTGTATGATGGAGGCTTCTTTTTCCCTTTTCAGTCAGTCAAAACAGGAAATGTGTAAATGTCCAAAGATGGAATAAGCATGGAAGGAGAAGAGAGAGCAATATATTATAAGCCTTGTTCATGGAGGATCATACCTGACAGCCAGCTAGACCGTGTACTATGTAGGTCATCTACAGTATTACGCATTATATCCGTGCCTCAGCATTTCGCCAATCTTCATCCCTTGAGAGCAAGTAGATTACAGCAGACGACAGTGTGTGTCATTCAAATAAATGCTATTAATGAGAATAAAAGCCTCACAAACCAAATGAACTAATCACATCTTATGCAGACGTACGGTTAAAAGCCTTCCGCCTCCTGAGGCTTGACTGATTTGTTGGCAGCGTTGCTGGAACAGGTGATTTCTCTACATTGTAGTTTGCAGGCCTGAATGGTTCCCTGCCTGCAGCCACTACAATCCCAGAGCACAGAATCAAGCCTGGAAGACCATCCACCTTCAGAAGAGACGGAAATAAAGGGATTTGTCACTCCGATTATATTTGACAATGCTAGCATTAGCGTCATAACAAGAATAGGACAGAAAAAAATTGTGAACTTCTGTGTGTGCCAGGGGATACAAATAATAATGTAGATATACGACATGTCTAAATTATTAGTTTTCAATACTACGCCTTGGAATTTCAACACTCTTTCAATTCACAGTAGGTCCTTGACCCAAAGCTTTGCGGAGCAATATCCCACAATGCCTTTCTACGCATTAGGGTGCGTTGCTAAAGAAGCTTATGACTTTCTCTCCTCATGTGACGGTTATTTATAGGCAAAGTTTAAACCGGATCTTTATGGGTCAATAATGATGCTGCTGAACTAAAATATGCAGGACACTCACGCGTTTGCCGTCAGTTGTGTGTAATTTCACCACATGGACCTGGATCAGCTCAGAAATATATCCCAGCACGGACTCAAACGTGGGCGTGGTCCTCTTGCGAGTCATCACACTGTATTTTACGTTGGGATTGCCATTGCAAAAAACCTGGAGTCTTTTCGGCACGCGAACAACCGCCCACTCCTTTTTGTGGAGGTTCTGGCCAGGGAAAAACTTTGCTTCCTGCACGGTCCAACGTCTGGCACTAACGGGTCTGGCGTGGTACCATGGCGGCAGCTTCTTCCTGGCGTGAGCCAAGTTTATTGGCTTTACCTTACGGGTGTCTGAGCAGATGTAAGATTTCCCGTCCTCCAGTTCGTTCAAAGCATGGATGGCATGAACCCCCCGAGGGGTGGTAATGTTCCTCACCCCAAACGGCAGGGGAACCTTTTTGGAGAGGCTGTCCAGGAGGGCATCGAAGGTTTTAAAGGTGCGGTTGTTGATGACCATGCGTAGGCCACCGAACTGAGGGTCTCCGCTTTTGTAGAAGCAGACCCTCTTTGACAGGATTGGTTCGATGATGCTTGGGTGGCGCGGGGTGCCAAAGGAGTGCCCACTCCCTAAGGACTGGTCGGGGGGGATCCTGTGGGGCCCCGTCTCATTCATCTTTGCTGATAGGCTGACAGAAAAGAAAGTCAAGAATTAGTTACAGCTAGAAAAATCAGTTATCAATTGATGCCTCTCATTTGAGTTGATGTTTTGTAAATGTTTGTGCTGAACAAATGAACTCATTTCTGAGGTAAACAACTGAATGATGTCCTGTAAATGTATGTTGTTGACTTTGTCGCACTGCGGCCATCAGGTGACATGACGTCACCGCTGGAAGCCTGCCACATGAATGACATCGGTTATTTCATTACCTGGCCACAATAGAAAACAATTGATACAGAAATAAATGTCATTATTAGGATATGTGAATGAAATCGTATACTTTTCATTAAGTATTAACAGCTCACTCTGTTTTTGTATTACTAGCATTAAGAAATTATTGTGTTTTATATGAGCAAGTGTTGTTAAATTCTCAAACTTTAATAAAGGCTTTTTAAGAAATGGTTTTTTGATTTTAATGTTCCATCTATCTCGTCAAAATGTATGATTGTGGCATTCAGAATTCTGAAACGCATAATTGAAGGCTGCAGCTGCAGATAAAAGTGTCAAACCCAGCAAGTAAATAGAAACTCACCTACGACGGCATCGTCACATTCCCAGCACGTCTGAAGGAGTCCATTAAATGTTATTCCCAGCTCTACATGACTGCCGTTGAAGTGACTGCACGGCAACAGTTTATTTCAGGAGACACCATCGCAGCTAATTTGCTTAATCTTTGCTCAACGTTAATCTCCCCTTGGAGTGCGGCGCTTTGAAATCCTCTTCAGAGAGGTGAGTTGCAGAGTTGCGTGCAGAGCGATCACAGCAGGGCGAAGAAGGTGGGCCGGGAGGACCTCGGGTTCAACGCTTACACATTTTAGACAGGCTTTTCCTTGCATAAATAAATGAATACAACCATAAATAAAATGTATCTTTCTAGAGCCGCACTTTAAAAAACAGAGATTCCAAAAAATGATGAAATTAAAAATCACTCTAATAAGATACAAGAAAAATAGCAGCTTAGTTCCTGCGCTATTTAACCGACACAACCAGCTGCTTCAGAGAATAATAAAGCATCCTTTAATGCTTTAGCACCAATGTGTCCCTCTTGATAGAGACTTGAATAAGAGCTTAAATGAGGCTGCACCTGCAGAAGGATGCAGACATGAGAAAGAGCAGCAGATGGTAAATCGGTGTAATATTCGGCAGGCTTGTAATCTCATTGAGGACCTCTTACCATGATAAAGATTCATGTGCTCTCTGTTAGCAGGACCCTGATTGACAATGATTGGAGTGAGCATTCATGAAATGTGTATGTAAAAACTAAAATAAATAGAGAAATCAGATCTTTTATAAATAACTTGTACTAGAGATAAGTGTGGTTGTGTGATGTGACCACTCTCAGTGTAAAAATAAAACTTCTTTTAATAGCACACACTTTTATAGTCCCTACAAAAATACACATTCGTCCTGGAAATACTCTTGAGTTTAGAGGGGTAGTGGAGTCCAGAAGATTAGGTTGGACGCATTACTGGAGGGTTTTTATCCCGTCATGCTCACGCTTAGCCATGAACTATCTGGAGTTACGTAACGGTTACCAAAACTGAATCTATTTCTGTAGTGAAAGGGATTAATCGACTTCGTTCCACAGTGAACCAGGAGTGAGCTTTCAAGAATCAAAGGAATGCACAAAGGTTTCCAGCTTCTTCTTTTTTATTATACAAAAAAAAAGGCTGAAGCGATGACACGGTTTAGTTTAGTTTACCGCCATAAACATAGAGCTGACATGAGCTGCAGGAATAAAATCCTCCTGAGCCCTACCAGACGGGGGTTTGAGGAATGCGGCGCGAGCCTACAACGTCGCCCATGACTTGCTCTCAAAAAACAACAGCAAGCACAAAAATGTGAAAAATCCTCCAAAGGAAGCTGGAGGGGGGGGGGTGAACAATGGAGGAAGCCCTCAGAGTAAACAGGTAGGCCCGAAGCCTGCATGCCCCTCATTCCAGCCCTCCACTGCTGCAGAGATAAGAGACGAGCAAATGTTGGAAGCAGGCGGGTAAAAAAACAGCTGGTCGCACTGATACAAGCAGCGCAGATCCTGCCAAACATGCCCGAATCCGAATGAGAATAGGCCTGAGCTGCAGCTCTGCACTCAAAGCAGCGTGACAGGTAACAGCCACAAATGTCTGAGGCTCCATTTGTCATAGAACCCGCCACGTCTCGGAGTGGGAACCGACCAGCTGGTGAGATGAGTAGGCCGACTGTTATTTTTCCTTCACGTGATTACACGTGAAATCACACGCCGCCACGACAGAGATATGTCTCCGCGTTCCGGGTGCATTGTCACCCCTGCCATGCTCTATTTTTAAAATCCTTGCGCTTATACTGCAACTAATTGGCGCCAAGTTAGATTCAAACCTATGCTGTTAATGGGAAAAAATGTGTGATATGTTTTGGCCCTCTCCCCCCCCCCCCTTCTATATCTGGCCCAGCGTCCTCCATGCAGCTGCTCCTCCAGATCTGTCGGCCCGCGTTCCCACCATGCACCTCTCCTCAGTCTGCATATATTGCTTTAATTGTAAAGGAAAAGCGCCTCTGCTGTAAAGGACGGGAGCACATTTGATGGACGCAGGGCAAATAGCAACGCTCGGCTTTGATGTCGTGCCACGTCTGGCCCGTCGAAGTCATGTGAAGTCGAACGCCCAGCTCGTATAAGAACTGGTTAAAATTCCAAGCCTTTCAGCTGTCAGGAATTCAATTATAAAAGATACAGCTGCGCTACGAGCGGCAGCATTTTAAGCATCCCCTACAAATGAAAAGCGAGGCGGCTGATCCTGCAGACGCTCTCCTCTGTACTGCTCCCATTTTCCCCAAATAGCGGACAATAATGTTGATAAGTTCCATTTTCAAATTTGGAGGGCAGTTGTGTGCATGATTTATTTCTTCACAGATATCCAGCCAAAAATACGCTGACTATTAAAAATTCCGTTCATGCTACGTGATCATTTTCCCCCCTCCTATAACTTCCAGTGGAATTCCCAGGTTTTGAATGAATCGGTGCCAAAACAGGACTCATAAGGTCACGGCACCGCCTGTGTCCCCTCCCGGTCCAAAACCCCTCCACAGCAGTCAGAGGTCCCCACCCCGTCCATTTTGAGCGCTCTGTATCAGCTGTGCCAAGCTTTTAATCTGCCTGGTGACATCTCAGTGTTTCCTGCATAGGACCGAGGGAAAGATAAGCATCCTTCTCAGCGCGGTGAATCACTCCACACTCCCACTCGTTCACTGATATGACCATTATTCAATTAGGCCGCGTTCAAACTGGCAATTTCTACGTCTCTCTGCTCCTTTTTATTGCCGTCTACTTTAATCGGAAAAAAGATTTTTGTCACCGCCTGACGGTCCAAAAATGATAAAGAGCATTTTGAAGTGTTGTGGAATTCCTTTGTTTTATGCAAAGAAGAAAACACAAGGCTTATAGCCGGTTTAAATTAATTTCCTGAAATGTTAACGTTTATTTTTCTTTCCACTTTATAATATCTTGGTATCTTTATACACCAACCATGAAAAGTAAAAGTGAATTGGAGTCAAATCCATAAATGGAGTTTTAATGTTAAAATTTAGGATTATTTTTCCTGACCTCATTCTGGATCAAATCCAGAAGACTCTTTTCATCATAGTGCATATCAGAGCCCTTTATGAATGTGATTTTTGGTGAGTGAATTGAATGCATACTTTAAATTATTTATATTTTTTAAAGCCTCCATTATAAACTAACGGGAAAATACGGATATTTTTTTTTCAGACGGGTGTCCGGATCACTCTCAAAATGTAATGGGATCTAAATTAAACAGACCCATATTGATATATTTCTTCATCAAGATCCATCCAGCAGTTTTTCCCTAATCCTGCAAACAAACAAACAAACACTGTCAAAAACAGAACCTCCTTGGCGGAGTTAATAATTTATCACAGCAACTCAATAATCCATCTGTCAGGAATATCAGGATTAACGGATGACACCACAGCAAATGTAAAAAAAAAAACCCTGCGGCTGATCTTCAAGCAGGCGTGTTAAAGCGAACCGCTGTGAACGCCTGCAGGCTGTGAGGGTAAAGCATCGACACCCAAGCTCCTCTACAGTAAAATAAACACTGATATGTGCAGAATGCAGACTGTTACTCTCCAGAGGGCAGCGGCAGGCCGGGCCCTCCTCACCAAAGGGCTCCATACCGCATTAGCTCCGGAGGGCCCGGGCGGAGGGCCAGCCCGCCGACGGGACGACCTGACTGCTCGTGACTCAGATAGCAGCCCGGGGTGAGGAGTGATTTATCCGTCCGGGCTCACATCAGACAACCTTCCTCTGATTAAGGGTCAGTCAGCCGAGCAGCAGGGCTGCGTGGAGTGGAGACGGGCGGCCTCCCAGTGTGAGGCACTGGCATCCTGACCGCCGGACAAATGGACTTTCCAGACGGCACGCACACACGCACACACACACAAAATCATGCACAGATTTCCAGTAGGAATACTTCTTCTCTCCTTTATTCACACACACACACACACACCAGAGACAAGACTAAGAGTTATTGAGCCGGCCTTGACATTCGCTCACCCGACAACAAAAGGATGTGGTGAATCTGAGTCTCACACCGTTTGGATTTGTCTCTGCAGACTGTTAAAGATCGCTGTTCCTGCTGTTCTGGGTTCACAAACGGGTTACCACCTCCATCAATTTCAATGGTGTCCATTGTTTTGCACACAGCGTAAGGGACTTTTACAGGGGTGAAAATGAATGTCAGCGACTAGATTAGTGTTAAAGTTGATACGTAAGGGGTTTAAAGCGATGATTAATTAGATTTAACCGACACCGATGACCCCCGAATGTCTGGAATGTCATCTGTCCAAGTTTCAGTTGTCAGGACTCTGCGATGCAGGCTCCCAGGTTCGGCTGTAAAACGTGAATTCCATGGGAGGACACATCAGCGCTGGGCCCCGTCCCGTCTCAGCGCATCCAAATCCTCCGTTCCTTCTTGTTCGGATGCTGATTTAAGAAAAGTCCAGAATGAAGCGAGACAAAGACATACGCAGTAAACGGCGCAGATCATCAATACAGATTAGATTTTTTTTTTTTTATGTTGAATATGTCCAGAAACTTTATGGATGCACCCCCCCCCCCCCCCCCCCCACACACACACACACTGAATTTTACAGCATTCAGGAAAGCAGAGGACAAAAGCTGGAAACATGTTCAGTGATAAAACTTTTTACAGTATTCAGGGGACGTAACTTCACTTTTCTGTGACCTTTAAACAGCAAAGGTCACCTCAGTGATGATGGAGCTGCAGACAATAATGAGTAGCAAACACACACACACACACACACAGCTGTCAATATGTCAGATACTGAACCAACAAACACTAGAGATGACATCTTTGGAAAAAACAAAACCATTATTACAATCTGTGATGGGATGAGAATCAGCGTGTTTCACCTTTAAATAACTTTTTATGATATGTCATAAAATTGGTGTTGCACTTTTTCTCAGTGGCATCAATAAACAAACACGCAAGAAACGATAAATGAATCCTTAAACAATTCCATATAAAATTCACAAAATGCGTCACATTCGTAGAAATTATAGTCCACAGCCTTATTGACATAAAAAAATTTATTCACTTTCTTACAGGCATCAGAGTCATAATGAGCCCGTCTAACAGAATCGCACCTCATAATAAAGGTTTATTATGGTCAGCTTTTAGTCCTGTGCGCAGCTGACCCCTGCTGGCGGTGGTCGGTAATGCGCGCCTGGAGAGCCGACTCCTGTCTTTATGAAGAAACGCCATTTATTTCCAGATGTCTCTGTGACTGTTATCTGCTGAAGACAGACCCACAGACAGGAGACAGGCGCTGCTCGAGGGAGGAACAAGGCCGTCGGCCTTCGGGGAACTGGAAGCAGACTGTTTGCTATTTCAGTGCAAATGTGTTTTTATTTGTTTGAAGTTCATAATCCAGCAACAGGAGCACAAATACACTTCCTGCGTAAGAGACAGCTCTCAGGCTGAGTTATAAAAATAAAAAAACACCCAAATAGTCTAGACATTATCCTGGGTGTAGTTTCACTCAAAAAACAAGATGCCGTAGTATAGTTTTATTATTATTTAAGTAACTTTACGGGTGCAGCCAAAACTGTTTGATTCTGGAAGTTTCCATTTGAATTCTACACGGTAGATAAAAAAAAAAAAGTATTATTCTAAATGAGACAAGAGCCTCAAATACAATCATATGAGCTAGAAATGATCAGATTGCTTTTACGGATGTCCTATCCTCCATCAAATGGAGAGGGAGAAGATCGTGACATCGTGGATCTGCATTGTGACAAGTAAATACAGTGTTACTTTTAAATCAATAAGAGGAGAAAGAAAAAATATATCAGCAGCTCACACACACACACACACACGCTTCATTCACAGCCACCAATACAATGAGAAAAAGAAAGATCAGTGGACCCAGGTCGTGACACGATGCCCTCTCCCCTCTTTATTTAGACTACATATATATATATTTTTTTTTTTTTTTATGTATTTTTACTTTTTTTAGGAAGTCCTTCCGCTGATTCCCAAAATGGTGCAAGTGGTGTGAATTTCACAGAGCATGGCTTCCTCTCCGATAGAGGATGTTCCCAGCCAATCTTTCATGGATGGAGCGTCGGAACGAGGAAGTGGAGACAGGTGCTCTGGAAGATTTAAAGATCCACAGAACACCCCCCCCCCCCCCCCCCCCCTCACACACACACACACACACACACACACACACACAAACAGACAATGGTCCACATTTATCATGAGAACCTCACCTCGGCTGAGCCTCATTTAATCGCTTCAATCGGACGAATCAGTGGAACCCAAACTCTCCCCCCCCCCCCCCCATTTTGCTGGAAACTAACTCTTCTTATCTGTCATCTATTGATCGATGTTAGCAACTTCCACCTCCATAAATTCTATTGTTTATTAATAAATCTACCATATCTGATTCCACCGTTTTGTTTCATGGCCCTGCTTTTAGCTACGTCAAAGTTTTCCACTCTATATTTACACGAATTAATCAGCAGCAACTTCACCTGCTATAGATTATTACTGTACTGTACTTCTTTTTTTTATATATATATATAAACTATCTTTTGTCTGTTTTTCAAACCACAGGTAAAGAACGCTGGTTTTCTATCTGGCTAAATCCTTTTCTCATTGGCCTGTTTTTTTTTTTTTTTTTAAACTTTTAACTTAAACTCATTTATTTTAAGAACATATTCCAACACAATACGTCCACTAAATGTAACTTCCCATTCATAATTGACCAGTCTACGCTGTAAATCGAATCTGTTTAATCCAGAATTGTGATTTGAACTTCTTCTCTCGGCTCAGCTGAGCGGCGCTCCATCTTCCTGTAAACGTCCACGACGTCATAAAAGGAGCAGCTTTGATTGGTAGCTGATTTTTCCTTTGCTCATTCTTACACAGCAAGAGTTAGTCATGATGTTAAGTCACGCCGCCCGGCGTTCTTGGCCTCTAAAGTCTTCCTCCCTTTCCTTCGATGCTTCCCGAGGTATAGGTGCCGAGTCAACAGGGAATCCCGTCGCAAGTGGACAAAGGACTTGGAGACAAATGGGGCTCCATTCTGCCAACACCTTCACCTCCCAAAGAAAAACAGCAGGGGAGGAAACTGACTGCTGATGCAGTCATCTTATACTCACTGCCCGCCTGGACGGGAGCTAAAAATTGTCCCGGACGCCACAAGGGAATTCAAACAAAGGAACGGAGAGCGCTGAGCCGATGAGGAGAGGCCTGGAGTTGATTCAGTTCCCTGACTCAATTCCTGACTGTGAAACAAATGTGCCAGCCAGCTTTGGAAAAAAAAAAAAAGTTCTCTGGCGACAGACAAACGTTTTAGAATCAGCGGCAGGCTTATTTGTTGTTGTCCTGTTCTCATCTGTCTTGCTGTTTATGACACCTTTAAGAAGCCTGATTCGGAATGTGTCTTCACACTGAAACACTTTCATTGATTCAATTATTTTAATTTTATGATGTTTGACAAAAAAACAAATACTTTATTTCAAACATGGATCTAATCCAAAAGTAATAAATAAATAAAAAACAATTAGAAACATACATTTCGGAATAGTCGAGTATGTCCTAATATCATGTCTTTAAAATGCTCAATAATGTTTGAAGCTGCATCACACGTGGAAAATGCTGAAATGAGCGAATTATCAGTGATATTAAAGGAATATTAAAGGAAAGGAATGTTTATGTCTGGCATGGAAATCTAACCTATAACCCTCCTTATAAACACGAAGCATAATTTCATGTTCAGGCGTGTTTCTCAGGCTCGTTTAATGGTTTTCCCAAGAGAAGAGAGAATGTCTCACACACACACAAAAAAAAAAGGTATGTTTCATATTCCCAGGGTGGCTTCCGGAATAAAACACAACCCGATACCCGCTGAGCTGCTTATTTGACAGTGTGGCGGTTCATCCCTGTGAATTCTGATGCTGACTCCGGTACCTGTTTGAAGTTCGAGTGAAAAAAATAAACCATTGCATCACAGCGCTGAGTGGAGATTGACTGGATCCACTATATATATACCGGCAGCACAACTGGACGGTGGTGTGACAGGCAGGCCATAAAAGCAGGCCAGAGAGGGACAGCATATGCCTGGGATTACGAGCAGCCAGCCCCGCTTTAAACAACGGACACACCCTCTCCTGCAGCTGTCTCACATGCTGCATGCAATCTGCTATCAATGACTTAATCAGCTCGGGCCTTCGCAGCCTCTCTGTCCGTCCACCAAACTCAGTGGACGCTTCGTCTCATCGAATTCGCACTAGATTTTTGACTTGTTTTGATTTGCTCGTGGAATATTTCTCTTTTTTTTGTCCAGGCAGAACTTCAGTACTTCAAGAGATTCCATTTTTAACAGTGCAAATCAAAGACGAAAAGCATAACCTGAGAAGTGAGAAAATATATATATATATATATATATTAAATTAAAAATCAACAAATAGGCTCCTTTTATTGCTAGAACTTTTATAAATACTTTTTAAAGCAGAAATCCATGATTAAGCAATCAATTAGAGATTTAGGCAAGTCATGTTTCAGACCAATCTGGGGTTGCCACGGCAACACATTTGGAATTTGTTTTTGCTGTCATTCATCTTGGAGTGCTTATTGATGAACGTGTTTTTAAAGGATCATTAGCAACTCTTTTTTAGAAAGATACAACCCAACGTTTGCTAACTATGGCTTTTAACACATCTATTAATGATAATAAAGGCATTAATTACAGTCCCTAAAGCCTTCCTGAATTAACTTTCCTCCAGTTTATTAAATACTTAATCGTGTTCCCCTGATCCGTATCTCTGGCTGGTTGCACCTGGATTCTGCTCATATATTATGTATACGTTATTTAAAGTGCATTATGTTAAACCACGGCTAACGTGACAATATAATTAACCCTTTATCTCCAGCTTCGTCATCTCATTTCAGCTGATGTTGCGTTGGAGGCCGAAATGAAATCAAGTGCAGCCGGTTCGGGGGCTAAATGAAGGCGTGTTTGTGAGAGGCAGCTATACCTGGGATGAGATTAGGGCAGCGCCATGATTAAGTGCTGCTGTGTTAATGTAGCCGGGCCGTCCCTTCTTCAGACTGCTGACGGCGAGGCCTCGGGACAAACACGCCAAACGACGCAGCAGCGGGAACGCCGTGCTCTCCGTCCTCTCACTGCACGTGCTGCTTTTAAACGGCTTTATGGTACAAGAGCTTCAAACACAGATGCACGAAACACAACAATCTAGAACTAAAATCTACTTCTGGGAAAGGCATAGCAACAAGAATAACTTTGTAGCTGTGAAACATCAGCGAGGGGCAGGGGTTGAACTCCTCGACCTCTGCGCCACCAACCGAGATGAACCGACAAACGCCACGTTTGGCTTTTCCCAGCTTCCTTTTTTACACCATCTTGTATAGGAGTTGGCCGTTTGTATTTCTCTTTCCTCTTCCTCCTCTTTTCCCGTCTCTCCGAGCCTAACGGCAGATTTCCCGGTCCTCGGCCGTGTGAATCAGCGCCGGTACAATCTGTCCTGTCCATGAATGCCGCTTTCCTGCCCTCCACACAGACACAGGGTCAGAGGGAGTCAAGACCTCCAATACTAATTCAAATGTAAATCAATTGATGAAACTCAATAGTTTTGTTCCCACATAGCTTTAACTTTTTATCCGACACCTTCCTGCCTTCCCGAACTCTTAAAAGCCCCCACTCACAAGCCTCTTCCTCATCAGTTATCCCTGATCAATTAGCGAGGGGAGATAGTATCATGCTTGACATGGGGGGTCTGCCTCTCCTTAAGCCTGTGCAGGTGACCCCCCCCACCACCACCCACTGCCCCGATGCCTCAGGCCTGACCCTGTTGTCATGCAACCATTAGCTGCAACAACAGGGAGGGTAAAGCTACCACTCAGCTGAATTTAAACACGCTGGCCCCAATTAAAGCAGCTTGTTCTGCACGGCTGGAGGGAAAATCCTTTTGAGGGAACTCGGAAGGACGTCTGCACATTTCTGTTGTCCTTGTGTGGAGCAAAAAAAAAAACAACAACAAGTTGAAAAATTGTAGCTGCGTTGCTATTTTTGTGTATATTATTGAAGCCGAAAGAGCTGAAATCATCTTCAAACTGAGGAAGAGATTAGTAATATTTACCTTTAAGCACCAACCAGCACTTCTTATTTTAAAACAGTCAGCAGGAACATATACACCTCTGGAACATGTTTCCTCTGAAGTGCTAAAAAAAGGATGGTGAGGTCAGGGGTGATTGACCCCGCAGAAGAACCGCTTCCTTTTGAAATAAGGAGAAAAAAAAATCTCTATTTATAAAACGGGGCTCTTTCTCAGCTATGAATACCATGAAAAAGGTTTTGTTCTGATCTCTTAAAGAATATTAAACTGATAAATCTGACATACGGTGAAGCAACAGACCGGCGTCGGTGGATAAATATATCCCAGGGTGTATCGGTGCGGCCCCACAGAAATAAAACCTGATGTCATTGCCGGGTTATTACGCATAGCTGAAGGATGGATATTGAAAGATACCGTGTTCAGCTGTGAACATACAGAATGTGAATTTGAATGCCCCCCCCCCTGCAGCATTAATCAGAGGAGACTCAATCATTTACAGGCAGGATGTCCGGAGCATTAACCGCACTCTGCTGCGAAAACAGGGCGCCGTGTGTAGCGCAGACACCCGGATTACCTCCTCTCCATCCGGGCCAGGAAGTCCCGGTCACCGCCCGACTTCCAGGTGAGCAACTGGTGCTGCTGGGAGAACGTTGAGGTACGAGTTGAAGAGGGGGAAAACCAACCGAGACTGAACCATCGCACACAGACTCAGCACGGAATGTTGGGCCGCATAAAAAAACATCAAAGTTGGAGCTGCTTCTTTGAGAATTTATATATATATGCATATATAAATATATATTTTAATTCTAAACTCACCAATCCATCAATTTGACAGAAAAGGAAATGAAACTCCTTAAATTAAATTAAGGATGAGAATAATTATAAAGAAAGAAATTTGAAACTGAAGAACAAAAAGAAAGAGAAGATGGGTTTATTTGCAAAAATGTATTTCTCGAAAGTGCAAAAAAGTATAAAAAAAACAAATTACACACCTCCAGTATATATATACATACAATTTCAAAAGTGTGACTGTACAATACTTAGCATCGAGTACATATCCCTGCAAGGATAAAAAGGAAAGAGTTAAAACCAGTGTTTGTGTTAGAATATTCTTTTCTTGTTACAGTAAAACCGTCTTCTCTTCATCTTCGTCTTCGTGTCCAAACTCTCACAGGTTTCCTGTAGTGGAAAACAATTCTTTTTTTTTTTAGCTGCAGAGATTTGAGGTCAGCCCGCGTGTCCTTGCAGCGGGGTCAAAGGCCAGCACGGAGGTTAGGAGTTGTTGTAGCTGCAGTAATACACGGCCGTGCTGGCGTCTGACAGCACGGACGAGATCAGGCTTTCGGGTCCTTGCATTCCGGCCTCGTGCGTCCCGTACGGCAAACCCGTCACGTCCGCGCGCGCCAAAGAGGAACTCAAATACTGCTCGAACTCGCTCCGGTCCACCTCGGCCAGCAGCTCGGAGTGGTGCATCTCCACCCCGTCTCCCGGGTGAGGGTGGGAGTCAGGAGGCGGGGAGAGCTGCCCTGCCCCTCCGGGGTGCCGCTTAGGGTGGCTGGGACTGCAGTGCTGGGTGTAATACATAGCCAGGGGGTTGGGGCATCCCATGTAGGACGGGGGAAGGGTGGCGGGCTGGTCTGGAGCAGAGGCGGGGTGTCGGTGCAGGACGGGGTTGCTGCCGTGGTGGTCCTGGGGCGGATACTCTGCCGCCTGGGCGGGGTAGGAGTACGCCGGCATCATGTGGCAGTCCTCTTGCGAATGTGGAGGGAAGAACATGGAGTCGGTCTCCACGGCATCCAGCGGAGACGTGTCGGGCGTGGGGAGGCTGTAGCTTTCATAAGAGGGGCCCCCGAGAGCCTGAGCATCCCGGTAGTGGCTCAGAGGCTGCGAAGGAAGCTGGAAGCCGTGCTCGTGGTAGCCCAGGCCCAGATTCTCCACGCACACGGACTGGGCCTGGAGGTCGGGCACGCCGTGGACCAGGAAGCCAGAATCGAGCCTCTTGATCCTCTTCACCTGCTTCCGCCGCCGGGGCCGGTACTTGTAGTTGGGGTGATCTTGCATGTGCTGAACCCGAAGCCGCTCGGCCTCCTCCACGAAAGGCTGCTTTTCTGTGAGCGGAAGGGCCTTCCATGACTTCCCTACAGGCCAAGAGGAGATTCCTCATTAATGAAATGTCAGCAGATACTGTACGCAGCCCCCCCCCCCCCAAAATAGCCTGTTTCCATTTTTGGGTGCAGGCGCAGGTTCATTTTTTTTTTTTTTTATCCCTCAGCTTAATTCAGAAACATTAATTCTGTTCACCTGCTGGCTGAACAATAGATTCATTTAATGATCCATGCGTTTTTGGAACAGAATAAAAAACACAAAAAGTCAAAGACAGAACAAACGCAGCTACTTACCCAACATTTTGCTCAGCTCAGCGTTGTGCAGGTCCGGGTTCTGCTGCGCCAGCCTCTTGCGCTCATCCTTCGCCCAAACCATGAACGCGTTCATGGGTCGCCGGATCCGCGGCTCGCTCTTGCCGCGGTTCTGGCTGCTGGAGCCGGAGGCGCACGGCGGCTCGCTTTTCCCTTTGCTGTCCCCAAGAGGACTGAGAGGATCGGCCCACTGGCAGCGTCCCATTCCAGGCATCATGACTGACATCGCGCACCTTTCCTGGGTCTGATCGTCGCTGGCGTAACCCGCATCGGGACTGCTCATCTCGGTCCAAGCCTGCGGAGGAAGAAGGTGGGACGTCAGGCGCGATTCGGGACGTTCAAGATGGGAAAAAATAAATAAATAAAACAATTAGTCAGATCCACTTCAGGGAGACGCGCGGGAGTGCGCGGGAGTGCGCGGCATGGATTACTCGTCTCTGAGTGGGAAGGTTGGTGAGCTATAAACTAGCAGGCAGCCAATCAGCATGTGGTGGGCGTGTCCTACTGTTACAAAGGTGTAAAAAAGTTTCGGGGGTATCCCCCCCCCCCCCAACCGCCTCCGGCCCTTGTTTGAAGAGCGCGCAGGAGACGCTGAGAGAGAATCGTTTGAAGTTTACGCACGGAAACTTTAGATTGAAAATCATTACATGAAACCGAAGCAGACTATTAATCCTTTTTTATTCTAAAAAAAAAATTTGTTACCTGCTTTTTGGTGACGTCAAATGACGTCATTGCCTCTTAATCCACAGTAACGTTTATTTGGACAGTTGTAATTCTCACCCGTGTATTGGACTCACATTGGCAGACATCCACGCGCGTTCCTCTGTCTGTGTATTGGGACATTATCACCATCAAATCTTGAATGTCAAGCTTTTACGCACGGTCGTCTCCAGACGAGCGCTCTTTGATTTAAGCTTAATGAGGAGCTTCCAAATTTAAATAACATTAAAACTGAAATAAAACACCCATTACGCAGCTGTAAGGCGATGACACCTGTGGCACAAGCACTGTAAAAATGATACTGGTGCCTCAGGCTGCGTTTAAAAAGCCAAAAACGGTTTCTCAATGAGATTCAGTGAGTGTCTGCGCCCGACTCGACGTCGGTCTGGGACGTTAATGACTAAAACAAACAGCTGACTGATTATGTCGAGGGAATGAAACGCTTTTCAGGATCAGATTTATGAGTAGAGCGTGAAAACGCCCAAATATCTTGGAATGAACGTTTTTTTTTTTTTTTTAGCAGGAATGACATAATTTGGCTTAGAATTAAGGATTTGATTATTTTGGTCATTCCCACCTCTTTGTGGCTTTAGAGGTTCATTTCACCCAAATATGTCTGAACAATTGTACCTGAGTGAGATTATATGATGCTCTGTAAACTTTGAGCTTTAGAAAGTAAAAAAAAAAAAAAAAAAGAGTTAGATTAAGCCTAATTAATTGTACATGAATAAATTAACCCAAACATATACCTCTCTGAGACTTAAAAGCCAGTTTCATTTTGGAGCTGAACATCACAAGTCAAATATATCAACCCCATCAAATCACAGACCATGACAGTAAAACACGGGGGGGGGGCAAAAGGTTAACGCAACCTGCTGCACCTCAGATATCTAAACTCAGAATGTTTGCGCCGTAGAGAATGAAGCCCCCCCTGGTTGTGGCCAGAAACCCAAACATCGGTGATGGGCTGCGGGGGGGGGGGGGCTCTTATCAGAGTCTGCAGACCTCGACCTGTCATCTCCGTCTTTTCTCGGCCTGCGCCCACCTCGTTGCGGATTATGAGCCTCCTGACAGAAATATGAGTGATGCTTATGCAACCTTTCGGTGCCCCCCCCCCGTGCAGACACCAGAGGGGACTCCATGAGCACGCTGGGTGACCCTCTGTGGGAGGGTGTGGAGATCCAGCAAAGCACCGCAGGGGACAGGATCTGGACCATAATACTGTCATCGTCTATTTTGCAGCTGATGACCCGATAAGATCCCCCCCCCCCCGCCGATCCTTTGAGACTAGAGAAAGAAAGACTGTGTGTATGTGCCTGTTGCGTGTTTGCTTGTGTGTATATGTGTGTATTGACATGGGCGTGGGTATGAGTGTGCCCTGACAACCTCTCTCTCTCTCTCTGTGGGAGTTCTGATGGGAGAAGTCATAAAGTCTGGAGTCCTCGCCACATTTCCTCTACAAGGTGAGGTTCAGAGTTAGCCCAAAGGAATGGAGGGGAGGTGACATGCCTCATATCCCCCCCCCCCCCGCCTGCCCCTCCACCGAGTCCCCCACCCCGTGCCTGGGGAGTCTGGGGCTGGGTGGGGGCTCGGGCTCTCGACGCCAGCCTCTGGACTTTGCGCTCAGGGAGAGGTCACTTGGCTTGCTTACACAATGGCATTATCTCAGTTCCAGCCTCTGCTACTGCAGCGGTGAGCACTTCCTGTCCCTCTGCGAGCACTTCCTGTCCTTGGCTTTAGCAGCACAAACTGTCCGCCTTCCAAGTATGTTCTGAAAGGCAGCTGAGCCGCTGGTCGTCAGTCTTACTGTACAAACGTCTGTGGGTGGCTTTCTTGGGAATTGCACAATGTGTTCGCTGGCTCCTTTGTGCTGAGCTGCGCCGCAACGATGGTTTAAATCACAGGGGCGGAAGGTATATATGTGTTAGCACTCCGCTCCGACCCCCCCACGCCCGAGCCTCTCGAGCTGCAAAGTTCAGACAAAGACGCAGAAGGGCAAGTTGTTCTGGATTCAAACAATGCTCCAATGAGAGCATCTAGGACTCTAACACAAAGTTTAGCTCATTAATGGGCGAGCCAATCTACAGGACTGGTTTTAATTAATTCAATTCATAGAAACAATCAATTTTAAAATGTTTGGAGTTAAATACTACTGAATTAAAAAAAATAATTCTCCATTGCTTTAATAACAAAATAATAAAAGTTAACTCATCACCCTGCTTCTCTTGACATTGGGTGATAATATAACAAATTAATGTCTATTATCTGCATTTATATTAAAAAAATAAAAATATTGGCCACCATGGAGCCGGGATACAAGCCAAAATCAAAAAAAAGCTTTCAATTCTCTGAGCAGATGATGAAATCAGCCACCATCAGAGAAGATAGTGGCTCAGAAACCATAAATATATTAAGACACTTAACATATTATGTCATCCCCGTCTTTCAGAATTGCACGGTGCAAACTTCAATTCTGTGGTTTTGTTTTTTTTGGTTCCTATTGAGATAGTGATTGTTTAGAATCTCCGATTAGACTTTGACTTCCTCCAACACCTGCTCTGGGGAACAGGAGGTGTTTCAGGATAGGGGGGGGCTCATCGGGAGGAGCAAACAAGGAGGATCAGGAGCGGAGCACACAACAGGTGTGCAGGAGAGAACTCTGAGACTGATTCTGTAAATAGAGATCGCACCTTTTTCATGAAACTTTAAAGATCGACTTCCACCTGGAATTCAGAATGGATTTTTTTTTTTTTTTCTGTCATCTGTCAGTAAAAGAAATCCACAGATGCCTGTTGAGTGTGCTTTAATGCGTCATTAACAGTAGTCCTCCTCCTCCCCCCCGGCAGATTGCTGGGAAAGTCTCCTCACCCGGTAGCACACGCCACAACCCCGCTGAGAGAGCACGACTGGGATGTCGTCCGCCGCAGACAAGCCGGGACGCAGGGGACGCCGCCTGCACTCTCGTCTCATTGTTCTGGAGGCATTCATCTGTGAGGGATCTGCTGGGAATCAGGTGGGAATCTAATGCCCAGCTCATTCCACGTCGAGCACAGAGGACACCTTCACCCGGTCAAGAGCAGCACAATCCTGCCCCCCCCCCCGCCTCACCGAGATGCTCCCATGTCCCAGTTTGGAGATGAGCACATCCGGTGGATTTCCTCATCTCACCCTCAGTCTCTGTCTGTTCTACGAAACCCAAGCTCGGGGTCCAGAATATATTTTAAATATGGCTTTATTCGTGCTGACGTGAGGATGTTTGGAAACTTTTCACCACGAGTTGCGGCGACCTCGGGGGGGGGGGGGGTTGCGCGCCAGGGGTCAGCCAACAATAAAACGGAAGCAACAAGTAAAATAATCAAAGTCTCTTTCCTGAGAGCCGCCGTGGTGCCGCAAGTTTCAGCCGGGACGCTGAGAGAACACACATGCTAAGTTAGAAAAAGTAAAAATGGAATGCTTCAAATGGAGAAGACGGGTGTGACGTTTGGACAATTTTGCGAGCAGCAGTTAGCGGCTCAGTGAACCGCCGTGATAGCAAAACCATTTCACGTGGATTCAAACCCAGCTAATCTGAGGATTATCTTCCAATCCAACTCTACCAGGTTCAAATTTAAACTCCGTCTTACACACCCACTCAGCCAACTCGCCGCCACTCGTTTGTGACTGCCCCCGCCTCTTTACAGCAACACCGCAGGGGAAAGGGAAATCTATTAATAGGATGCCTTGATTGACTGATGAATCGCCGAGTGAGCGGGGGAAAGGGAAAGCCCAGGTTTCCTTAATGAAACGAACACGGAGGTCAACCTCACGGGAGAGCAGCTCTTTCATCTCTTCACTTTTACTGGCCCGACCCTAACCCTTCCCACTGGTGACCAGCATTGTCCGGACCGAGGCTAATCGAGAGCCGTGTTTATCATTTTAATGACTTTATCCATGAAGGCAGAGGGGCTTCCTGTTCTCCGGGTTCCTTGACAGACCAGTCGCATTATTAGGGTCAACCTCAGCTCCCAATCTCGCCACGCCATTGTTCCTACTGGTGCTATGACCATTCCCAAACTGATAAGACTTGTCTATTTCGGGTCGTTCTTTTCTTCACGTCCTTGGCACATGAGTTTGAGCCTGAAATAACTTTTTATTTTGGGGGGGGGGGGGGGTCTTTTAAGAGAAGGAACAAATCATGAAAACGTAAGGAAAGGAGTTGCTCTAAATAATAAAGTTTGTTTTTAGTCATCAAAGGGATAAAATTATCCTCCGGAACAATAAGTCGCTCAGTCATGCACCAAAGCCGGTTTATGAGCCTTTTTTTTTTATTACTCTCTGTCCAAGAGGTCCCTTAAACTCCAACCATCGTCTAACCAATCTGAGGCAACATGGGGCTTTGGCGTAAAAGGAAATCAGAACAATATCTCGGCTTGAAAAATCTGATTTGATGGGTTAATTACTGATCAAACTCTCCAGACTCTGTTTTTTGGAAATGAGAGGGGAGACAGTGAGGCCTTTGTGTATGACAATCAGGGTGTGAATTGATCCCTCAGTCGCTCAAACACTCCGGGTCCTTTCATGCGTGGCCTTTGCCATGCCGAGGCGCGAAGGCATCGCCACGGAAAACAGAATGGCGATACCCCCGGAGGGTGCCGAGGGTACGCCGCGTCGACCCAGACTGGCCAACGGCGATCAATAAGAACGTGTGTGTGTGATCAGTGTCATCACCCGTAGCAAGAATCTGGATCAATAGAGGTGAATGCAGGAGCTGCAAAGACAGGAGATAACGCTCACATAGCCTGAGCTGCAGAGGAAACCAAGCTTTATGTGGCTTTTCGTGTACATGTATATATATATTTATATATTTATTTCACAGGAAAATAATGCAGTTATCTCCAGAATTTGCAGAACAAATTCTCCAAAACTTCCTCATAGATGAAACCACTTCTCCTTAAACCTGTTTTTCCATATCAAAACAGCACTTTTTAATTTTATTTTATTAATGGTGATATCAGTGCTACATTTGGGACAAAAGATCACAATCAAGCGTCCTGATTCCACTTCGGGGTCGTGACCCCTTTATTGTGATCTAGTGAGAAAAAAAGTGGTTGCAGAATGCACGACTTTTACACAGCTGTGGTTTTATGGAGGAAAGGCAGTATGTGTGTGTGTGTGTGTGTGCGTGCGCGTGTGCACGCTTCCTCTGTATGTTGTTCCCTTTACAGAAACAAGCCACATTACTAGGAAGAACCAGCCGTTCATGAGAGTCACACAAACCTTATTGTTGATTTGGGTTATTTTTTGCAGGATGACAGAACAACCCCCCCCCCCCACACACACACACACACACACACACACACCTCATCAAATCAAATTAGCTCAATCACAACCTGGATTGGTGTCAGGCTAACGATGGTGCCGGGAGGAGTGAAAATCAGCCTCAGGTGTGATACTTCCTTTCACCCCCCCCCCCCCCTGTTTGTTCCCTTGTGAGAACAAACAGTGCTTTTATTAACACGTTTAAAACATGCGTCGTTATAATCAGGCACGTGCCAGCGACATGTACGCCGTGACATCATTTTATCAGTGCATTATCTCACACATGTGGTCTATCTTACGCTTCAAGGAGCCGCCGTGTTTGACTAGACCTCTGGGTGTCTCAGTTCACCTGATGGAGATTATCTCAGTTCATTTGCACACAATGGTCTGGAGCGTTGATATCTAGCCCAACTCGCTCCCTATCTGAGGTTGGACTGCACCAAAGCCTGCCCTCTGTCTTAGGAAGGAATGGATCCTTAAGAAATATAGAATAAATGCAAAGTTGCTGGAGAGTTTGTTGTAGCTTAGCATTAAATAGCAAGCATGGGTGCACACGTTTGGACAAACAGCCCCTTCAGGCCTGGATAATTAACATTTTCTATATAAATACGCCTAAAAAAAGAGCAATAAAGAGTGTTTTTACTGCTTCAGTCTCTCAACAAGAATGTTAAATAAAATATTTCCCAGAATGTCTATTTATTCAAAATCATATATAGGCTTGTGTTAAGAATAAAATAACAATTATTCATTATGAAATGAGTAAATTGCATCATAGATACAATAAAATTACATAAAAATGGACATAAATCATCTTAGTTCTGCTTTCCTTTCAATCATATTTTAGCAATCAATGTCAGCACCCCTCCTGTGATTATTCCCATATGATAACATGGGAAAAGCTCCTATCAGGAAACCCGGGGGAAAGTCCCTCCAGATATCGCCACTCACGGCATCGAGACAAAAGCCCGCTACCTATGCTGACACGCTGCGGTGGGCCGAACAATGGACACCCAAGAGAACAGCTGAAAGACATTCTGATCGGTGCCGGTGGTGCAAACTTCGAACTTCTGCAGTAATCGTTGCGTTCTGCGCCGTGGCACGTTCAGGTCCCTTTTTGGCCGAACACCATCCAAAACACGCGTTATCGCTGAGGCCTTATCAGATGGCCTTGTGGCCTTACAATAACAGGGCTCTATCGCGCTTCAGCAGGCCCACATCTGGCAGCAGTGTCACAGAACAACAATAAATAAAGGCTGCAAACCACGCACATAATGGCGCTCAAGATGCGCCTCTAAATCAGGGGGCTGCTGGGAAAAATCCAACAAGCTCAGGAAGCTTTTAATAGCTAACGGAATTAGCCCGTATTGCTGTATTATTGCAGCACAGCCATAAATTATGAGTTCTTCTCACACCTTAAAGACGTTAATGAGAAGAAGTCAGAGGTTACATCAACATGAGCATGATTCTGCACATTTCTATCACGAACCAGATATCACAGCCTTGGCCTTTTGCAGTCTCCGGCCTCTGTATTATAAGGCACAGATTTAAAGAGTAAATCAAGGCAGACAATTTCCTGCACTCAGAGGAAAACCCCTCGGAGGAGAATGAGTCGATAATGTCCCAACGTGCCCACGGCTTCCTCTCAGATAAATAAATGCATAAATAAAAACACGCCTGGCCGTTCCTGGTTTATTGTTCCCCTGCAGGCAAGAAGTAGAGGCTATAGTGTTTATAATAAATAAGTCCATTAACAGATTTGGCCCAGATGGGTGACACGGCCCCTGCGACACCCCCTCACCCTCCTGCAGGTGCCCTGGACCCCCAGCGTGGGTGAGAATGCCAATGGCCAAGGAAAGAGGTGGTGGTGGGGGGGGGGGGGGACTCGAGGGGTTAGCGTGGGTTTGACAGGGCTGAGACTGTGTCACGTTTTCTGGAGTGATAAGAGCTGGAGCAGGAAGCTGTGAGAGGGCAGGAAGGAAAGGAGCTGAAGTCTGGAAGGAGAGAGGGGAGACAGAGGGATGAGGGGCAACAGAGACGTGGAGAGAAAAATCAAATCCAATACATGTGGAAGAATCAAAAACGACCCACTCAGATATATAGACATCCTGCATGTAGCGTTAGCGTTCGGATGGGCGGGACGGCTGAGTTCTGCTGGGAAATGATAGAGGGAACCTGGGGTCCAGGGGGAAGTGAGAGAATGACTAAATGTGGTATGAAAGGCCACACTACAATACACCTGCTGTAAAAAGTGCAGGTCGGTGCCTGAAGACCGACCGGTGCAGGAGAACTCCCAGGTGGGAATATCTGCAGCTCATACTCAACCCCCCCCCCCCCCTTTAATCAATCTGTTCATCTAAAAAAAAAGGATTTCTCTATTTTCAGATTTTAATCCAGTGTCTGAGTTAATCTCTGAAACTCAGGGATTGGAGGAGGGGGGCATGAAAGCCACTCAACTTCAGCCCTGCTCTCACAATTACACCCATGAGGCGACCAATAAATCACCCTCTCATAATGCCTCTCTGAAAATTAATTTTCTGAGGCTTGGTCATGTAGGTCAGATATTCGTCACTTGTTTGGTTGATTTCCAGGCTGCTTTTTTTTTTCAGTCAGATTAAAACAAATATAAATGATGTCAGGTTGTGTTTAGCAACAGCAGATTCATCGGGATTATATCATGGATTTGTAGTTTTCTGCATTCTTTGTAGGAACTTAAAGGGAAATGCAGCCTGTCTGACATTACAGAATAAATTAAATTCATATTCTTCCAGCGCTTCTGTTTATCCGTGTTTTGTAGGTGGATTGTAGACTCAGTGCAACAAAGGGAGCCCTCCTCTGGAACACAAAGGCATCACACATAAAGCCGAAAGCCTCCCTGCACAGAGGATAAATCTGCACACACTGCTTCAGCAACATTTCCCTCGACACTGACTCATTTTAAAGAGTAAACTCTGTAATATATTCAGAGCAGACTCTTGGAGGAGCTAGTCAATGTGCAACACGACACAAAATACACAAAAGAAAAGGTTAAACCTGCGCATGCTCGTACACATAAGGCATCTATGCATTCAAATGTGCTATAAACATGAACTCAAATGACAACAAAGCAATGCACCCACTTCAGAATGAATTATAACATGTAATCCCTTCTCTATTTTATCTGGTTTCCCCTATGCTATGATTTATTCTTAGTTTGATATTTCACTGCTCGTGATTGAAACCACCGGAGCCACGGAGTCTAGCCTCCACTTGTCCTCTGAGGTCTTTATTAGAGGTCTATTACAGTAAAGTAGCTATCAGCTACAGGGGGGGGGTTCTTTGCTCCACTAAGCAGTAAATAAATATGAGCCTATTGTATTCTTGCAGCCTCTCCTCTGTCCTTGCTCTTCCATGGTGAATAAATGCTCACATACAATGGGAGGCCGGCCTGCCTTGTTATTCCTGATCCGGCTGGATTGATCTTCTAGGTCCTTTGCCTGGGAAAGTGGCAGAATAAAAAGAGGAAACAGTCACAAAAAGGAATCTGTGAGAATCTACATCTGTGTCGCATCCCAGAAATGATCCGGATCTGGCACCATTGTGTGTAAAAATCAGAAGCAGTTCTTGAAACCAACTTATTTGAATGCAGTTTGTGCTTTTAACACATTGAAGAAAATAATACAAATCTCAAGAGTTACAAATCTCTCAGTTTTAATTTGCTATTTTTAAAAAATGTATTTCCTGAAACAAAGTGAGAGAAACCCTGAGTATTATTATTATTATGCCATCTTGTCTCTGGAATGCTCAGTGATAAACTGTAAATAAAATAAAAAAACTAAAATCATGTTTCATTTTACCCGATCCTTTATATTATTTTATACATTTATAAATTTCAGTCATTTTTCTATAAATGCTAAAATGCATTTTTCAAATTAAAAGCACAGGATGAGTTTATGGGTTTTATCTGTAAGTTAAAATTAATCAGCGACTAATCCAATATCAAAATATTACTTTGGATACTCAAATATATTTAGGTGAAAAGTTTCCCTGGAATTACCAAAAACGAATGTTAGCTTAACGTAAGATGATGTTCCTTCACTCGTTTATAACGCTTTTCCGCTTCCTGTATTAGTCTGGTTCTTTAACATTTTAATTAAAACTCTTGCTTTAAATGCATGCAGCCTCATTTTTTTTTGTGAGTCTAACTGGAGAGCAACAAAGAAAGAAAGTTTTAGCGGTTTCTCTGCCCCTCAGGCTGCCTGGTGGAGCTTCCGCTCCGGCTTCTCCCCAGGAAGACAGCTTACAAGGCCGCCTGGGCTCGCCGGGTTCCTTGCCTGGAAGCAGAAGCGAGGCCTTGAGTGAGGAAGGGTGCGCACTGGGCTTGCCCCCGTGGGACAACATCACTCAGGCCTATCCCCTGCCCTGTCAGCCCGGGCATGAGGCTGCCAGTACCACTCACAGGCAGGCAGGCAGGCAGGCAGGCAGGCGGGCGGGCGGGCGGGAGCAGCCGTCCTGTAATCACCGATGACATGCATGAAGTGCTTTTCCAGATCGGTTTTCCTGTCCTCCAGCTGCGAGTGGGGCAAAACAGCACAGGAAGAATAACACAAGTTGCAGGCCAAGCTCAGGGAATGTGGCCTTAACAAACACAACACAAATAAAAAAAAAAAAGTTAAAAGGCATGCTGCGCTCCCTCCTGAGAGCGAGGGAAGTGAGGCGACGTCCTGAGAGAAGGTCCAACCTTCCTCAACACACACACACACACACACACACACACACACGCAGACACTACAATGACCTGCCATTCAAACCCGATGCCGTTTCAGATACCTGATAAGGCCAGAGCCTGAAATCTAGAAAACTTAAAAAAAGACTTGAATCTGCTAGTTAAGAACCTTAAACTAGCAGTTGCATGCTCATAAACAATAAAACTTAATGATGTTTTTACTGTATGCTTTTTTTTTTTGGAGGGGGGTGGTGAGGTCAAACTTCTTGTGACCCCATGGATGACACCCGTGACCCCTTGTGGGGGGTCTGACCGTGAAGACGTGATGCTAAATTCAATGGGTTTTTTTCCCCGACCGTTAAAACCAAAGTGATTTTACAAGCGCGGCTTAGCACACAATGCGTTGCCTTACAGGTGCTACAGGCTGCACGAACACAATCCACTGCCTGGTGAGAGGCCCGGTGAGCTGTGGGGGGTTTTACTCCCCTGAGTCAATAACCAGAGGCGTTAAAAGACGCCACGGCAACGCAAACAGGTGCCCACTGACAACGCAAAATGGAGTCAGAGGACGGTACCGGGAACATGGGTCAACTGGAACCGGGCGCCACTGTCACTGTCATCGCATGGAAATTATATGAAAAGGACAATTTAACACACGTTTCACTTAGCATGAAGGAAATAATGTTTTTCTGCATGAATTATAATAAAGAAAAATTCACTTTTCCACCCCCACCTTGGAAGCAAACACGCAAATGCACTCAAGTTTCAATCTTAAAAAGAAAAAAAGGCTGTAAAACATATTAATTGATGGCTCAACAGCTTTGTGAAGTAAAGAAGGGTGCAGTATTTTAGGAGACTGGTGACTCACTTCAACCAATAGCACACAGTAAAAGTACGGATTAGAGTGTGTTTATCTGCTCAAAGCTGCAATGATTTGCATGTCTAATTAGCTTACTCGCTACACAATGGAATGGCAGACCACGTAGCATATCGTTAGCTAACGTCATTATCTCGTTTACATTAAAGAAATCTTCCTAGTTCAAAACTATCACAGCTAACGTGTAGTTTCCTCAAATTGTGGGATGTCGACTTTTTCACAACCGCACATTTACCAGCGAAAGCTAAGGTCATTGGACCATCACGAAAAAGGTCACCCGACTCGATCCGTTCCTTCACATCCAGATAAAAGTCGTACAAAGAAATTCATGAGAGAGTGAATTCCCAAAAACAATGAGGATCTCAGGATTTTGGAATATTTGATTTTCATGTAAACCCGTCTTTGTGGATATGAAGGAGGTGAGAACAAAAAAGACAGACAGGAAAAGCCACAATATCTCAGCAGGTTACCGTCGACTGTTGCTGCCGAAGAGAGGAAGTGACTATAAATATTCTGAGTCTGACTCTGGTACGTAGCTCTGCTGTAATTTATTCCAGTGAAATGAAGTAAAACTTAATTACATCCTAAAACACTATCTCGGAATTTGATATGGAATGATAGTTTAAGCACACACACACAGTCGCGGACGCACTCCCTGTCTGAGTCACAGAGACACTGAGGAAGACGATGTTGAGTCAAAATAAACAGGTCATACCTGAAAAACGCATTTAATTACGACAGAGCTGTTTCACGTAAGTCCCGACGCAGACGCGTCCGGATTGTGTTAATCTTCCTCTGAGTGTTTGTTGTCAGGCGGGGGTCTCTTTGCTCAGAGACTTATGTCCAGTGTTGAAGACCCAGCAGGTCAAGGGGACACACCCAGTGGGGTAGTGGAACATCCCCTTAAATATAAGATATAAGTATCAAAAAAATTATAGAATTAAATGCTACACATTGATCATGTAAAAATCCAAACCCTGTGGATATTTCTGTTATTTATTTTTATTTATTTATTTATTTATTTATTTTTAACTAAAAATGACTTAGGACTTTTAAAAAAACCAGAATAAAGATTCTAAACACTTCCTGCACCGCTGGTTTTGCAAGTCGGTGTTGTAATTGTGTTGAAACATTAAAAATTACTTCCATCGATGCAATAAATAATATAAATGAAATTTTAAATAAAAATAAATTCCCTAATCTGATCATCATCATCAGATCTTCCGTCTCTCTCTGTAGGATAATACTCAGATGAGGATTATCTGCAGACACGAGTCCAAACTGTACCAGACTGCTTTCAGAACAGGAAACTATTGATGGCCTTCATGTGGGAGTGAAGCCCAGAAAATATCTAATTATGGCTCAGGTCGGTGTTGTAATTGTGTTGAAACATTAAAAATTACTTCCATCGATGCAATAAATAATATAAATGAAATTTTAAATAAAAATAAATTCCCTAATCTGATCATCATCATCAGATCTTCCGTCTCTCTCTGTAGGATAATACTCAGATGAGGATTATCTGCAGACACGAGTCCAAACTGTACCAGACTGCTTTCAGAACAGGAAACTATTGATGGCCTTCATGTGGGAGTGAAGCCCAGAAAATATCTAATTATGGCTCAGAAAATCTTAAAAATGAAACTGATAACTGAGCTCAAATCTATTTCTAAGTTTAATATAAACTCCAGATATTTGGCTTGTCAATATTAGACGTACACATTGGGCATATTTACATAATGAGGAAAGTATTTTATGGTGGTGGACTACTGCATGTTTGACATGTTGACATTCCTCACATTCCTCGACCAGTGATAAGCTCAAACTAGAATAATAAGTCTGGATTGCATTACCACGGAGCCCGGTTCAGATCTCACAATAACATGGATGTGAGGTCTTCCACAGTCACAGTCTGAGCTGGATCAAAGTGAGCTTCTGGGTCTGGTGGTATCGGGCTGAAGGAAAATTCAGTGAGATAAATAATAACTTCAGAGACTTGAAATTATCCCAAAATGCTATCAGCTATGGTTTAATGTGCAAATATACCTTAAAAGCTACACAGACACGGCACGTTTACATTAAAAACAGGCTACTGGCCCTTTAAGGAAACCATTAAACCAGTTTATATTTCTGTTAACATATGTGATTCATCCAGCTGTTATTCCCACAACTGTTTATTGTTGATATCATTTTCACCTGAAAGGCTGATGTCATCTGGCTGTTTTTCCTTCAGGAAGTTCCTGCAACTGCTCATTAAATTGTTGTTCAGGGGCCAAAAGTTCGACGGCAAGCTCTGACATTAAGCCACCGGAGGAGATCCGACAAAAAACACGACGGCGTAATGTTTAGAAGCCATCATGTGCGTTTCACATTATCATTTCCACTGCAATCCACATCTCAGGTTCATCGTCATGGGAGCTGAACTGACGTCAGATTACTTCCGGTGATTCAGGTGGAAGTCTTCACTTTCCTCATCAGGTCCAAGCGAGGTCGTCCTTCCTGCCGCCGTGCTCATCGCTGACTCACAACATTTCCGTCTGCAGACTCATTTCCAACCGTTGCTGTTAGTCCCACTGTTTCATGCAAACAGGAGCAACGCCGTGTGTGAATTCCTTCTGCAAGCCGAAAGAGACATGGGAACCCAGATAAAAATAACACATCTGAGGTGGTGGAATAGCTCCAAACATTTTATTCATGCAAATATGTAACATTATTTACAAGAGACAGTTTTAACAAACAGTTATACAATGTGTTTAAACCATTTATTTCATGTGCATGCTATGATTTCTAGACTTATTAAGAGTTGTGGTAAAAAAAAAGTTTTTTTTTTTTACCGAAACAGAATTTAAATAGCAGCAGAATTAACAAAAGAAAAAAAAAGAATCATATGGAAATTTATTTTGCACATGGATACTGTGGGAAGAATCAATCATTTATTGATATATATGGGACAAACAACAGCATTCCAGAACAGAACTTTTCAAATGACACGCAGTTAATTTAAATAAATACACGAGGAACAGCGTTTTTATGACAGTGAGCGTCCCTGCTTCTGGCTGCTCTGCTGGTGGAAGCTGCTGGGATCCACCGACTCAGGCCTGTGAGGATTCGGACCTAGGTACTGTTCAAACTCGTTGCGGTCCAGATCGTACAGCATGTCCAGCTGGACCTGTTCCAGGTAAAACTCATAGGAGGCCCCAGGCTGAGTAACGAGGTTTCCGTGAACCCTGGAGTTCCCTTGATCCATTTGAGGACCTGCAGAGCTGCAGAACCTGTGCTGTTGGTGCCAGTGGCGACCACCAAAGAACATCTGAGGCTCTGCGGGGTACCCGGGCGGGTTTGGGTTGGGGTTATTCGGAAAAACGTCTACTGGTGCGCTTGCTGTTGCTGAAAAAGTCAGTGCGTTTGGGTAGCGGAATGGGCTGCAGTTAGCCGGGTAGTTGTTGGGGAAAGGGTGCATGCTTGGGTAGGGTGGCTGCTGTCTCTGGGGCAGGCGGGGTATCACAAAGCCAGAGCTGCAGGGGGCAGGGGCAGCAGCAGGGGCATCTGCCTCTTGGGGCTTGGAGGTCTTCTTCAGCTGCTTCCTCCTGCGGGGCCGGTACTTGTAGTTGGGGTAGTCGATGGTGTGTTGGACCCTCAGGCGTTCGGCCTCCCGCATGAACGGACGCTTGTCAGACAGAGGCATGGCCTTCCAGGTTTTACCTGTAGCAGCACGAAGGGTTAACAATCATCAGTTAAACAGAACGACCTGTGGCTTCACGGTTTATAGAGTCTACAGACATTAAAAGCAAAATCTTTATATTAGCTTTTAAATCATTACCCAGTATTTTGCTCAGATCCGTATTCTCCAACTCTGGATTCAGATGCGCAAGTCGCCTGCGCTCCTCTTTGGTCCAGATGATGAACGCGTTCAGGGGCCTCCGGACCCTCTGCTGCGTGGCCACGGATTTGGCTTCCGGACTGGCGCAGCTGGAGTCGGAACTCACGGACAGCGGGCTGGAGGGTCCCGAGCACGGGGAGCGCACCTCCGTCATCTGCTCCGCGTCAGCTGCGTCTCCGTTTCGGGTCATGTCCGGGCAGAGCTGGCAAGGTGAGGGGTCTTGGCTATAACGCATGGTCATCTGATGAGGATGATGATGATGATGTTTTTGGCTGTCACCCCCCCCCCCCCCCCCGCCCCACGCCTGCATGGTGACGCAGGGTGAAGGTCTATATGTGGGCGCTCCACCAATGGGAGGGCGGAGGAGTGGATTTCAGGTGTGAATTCCAGGTGTTTTTTCGGGTCGTCGATCGGGCACTCTGACCCCCCCTAATCAACAATCTGCAGAAATTTAAGATACAAAGAATCTGTACTAATCTGCAATTAAGATGATCTCTAATGTTAAAGGGAATATTTAATCCTTAGTTTTTATAAACCGTCAAAGCAATCAGAAGTAAACATTTATACTTTCATGGTGGACGAAATTATATAAACTTTAAATTAGTTAAATTATATTTGTCCTCTGGTTTTGAAACGTTTTATTTTCTAATTTAAGCAGGGGAGTATGAGTTTTAAATTTAAATCATATTTCTGTCAGATAAATGTGTTTAATTATCGAATATTAATAGACATTCGGAGACTTTAATTGAATACAAATCGAATTCCAGTTTCTATTCTCATTTAAACAAATAGATTATATTAGAAATTCAAATTACAGCTTCGCCTATTTTGGACTCTCATCAAAAAAGTCCTGAAAGGCAGCATTGACAGAGGACATCAAAGTTTTCGGGAGGCAGGGCTGGTTACTCATTACATTGTGGATCTAAGCTGTTATCGGACATCCACTGTCTCTGCCAGAGAACATTTTACAGGACTGAAACAAACACGATCAAAGCGCGTTTATTGCGCAGTTGCCGCCCACAAATATTTACCTGATAGGTGCGCACAATAAGGACATCAACACAATGACACGGCCGGTTTCAAGGTTTAGGAATATTAGAAAAAAAGACTTTCCTAAAGGAAGCAGCGAGGCTCGACGCGAAAACTGGAGACGGAAGGGTATTAAAATGAGTCAAAGCAGACGCAGAAATTATCTGGTGGATGCGCTTGGTGTCTCTCAGCTTATTATTCCTTTTATTTGTGTCAGTTTTACAAGATATTTTAGTAAAATATGTATTAACCCGTGTGATGTTAATAGTTTAGTTAAATAAGAACTCCATTACGCAGAACGCAAAACGTTTAAACCGTCATACATATATGCCAGAAATAAAACTATCAGTGATTCTTTTATAAATAAATTAAAAAAAATGTTTTATTCAAGAACATTTAGACTCAAATATTATAAAGTGAACAATGAATAAACCGTGCGCAAAGTGGGGGGGCTTGAACGAGAGGCTTTCAGCTTGTGCGTATTCACCATTAATGATCTCACCTGAAACTCATAAGACGCGTGAAGCGCAGTTTAATAATAAAAGGCGGTGCTCGCTGCCTCTCTGTGCTTTCAATGGACATCTGTCTGAATTTATAACACTGTGAAGGCGGTAGATAAAGGCTGCAAACCCACGATGTTATATCGTGGTTCTCCTTAAGAACCCTTTGGACTTAGACCAAAATCAGGCTCCCTATCTTACCCCCCCCCCCCCCTCCCAAAAAAAAAACAATAACAAACAGCTGATCAATATACTGTGACATTGGCAAATTCAGTAGCAGAATTGATTAAGACGTGGCCTTTAAACTGTGCGTGTCAGACACAGCTGATTGCATTTGGAGGAAAGATAACATCAGACCTCTGAGGAAATCAATGCGCGCATGAGACGTTTAGATGTTTAAATGCATATAAAAAATGATGATGAGGAGGGGGAGGGGGGGTGTTCTTCTTCTGCTGCTTCTTCTTCTCGTGTCAGAATCAGAAGCTGAATCCACATCAACGTCACGCACGCGCCAGCGCGCTGTGAAGCTGCTCTAATGGATCGAATCAATTAGCCTGAGCGGCCCAGCGGGAATACAATAACGTTCGCTCCGGCTGAGCTTCCCTGCATGTGAACAGGCTCGGCTAAATGCCACACAACCATATCTCGATTTAAAAGCTTCTTGAAAGTTGTTTTTCGCTACTTCATTATATTTCTGTGCGTTCGTTTATCATCATGAAGTTTATAGAAACCATTTCCATCCCTTTTATTTCCTGTCTTATTACCGAATCCTAATCTAAGAGGTGACAGTAGGGCTTCATCACATTGTTCCGTGGGCAAACAAACTGAAATGGGCACTGTGCCTCCTGAATGGGGATTGTTCTCCGGCCTTCTGGGTCACAATGTGCCATTGTATTGGACAGAACTCATATATGGGACACTCCTCTAGCATCTTCAGTGTAGATCCGTGATGGCCGAGCTGGGACAAGCACCAAATGCCTGCAGGAGCAAATTTCAGAAGATCCACGGTACTTCCAAAAAAAAAGGTTCTCGTGGAATCTTGGCAACTCTGGAGGAAGTCATGGCTTCATGGATCGGGAGCCGCTCCTGTGCTCCGATGACGAAACGGACGAAACGGCTCCTCTGGCTCATCTGAATTCATGTGAAGGTTTTTTTGCGCCAGCGGCTGCTGCACACTTGACCCCCCCCCCGATCTCACGTCTCTGAAACACGTGGAGGTTTTGCTGCAAGATTTGCAGACTTGGAGACGTCTGGAGGAAAACCACAGGAGTGTAAAGCTGGAGGCCTCCGATAATGAAGTACTGTATTCCGACCGGGCCTCAGTGCCGTCCCACTGGCTTTCCTTACAGTGGTTCATTCATAAAGAGCTGCATTGTTTCATAGCCGGAGGTGTGAAGGGGATATACTGCTGCTGTGTTGGGTGACTATGATCTTCGCAGCAAGGGGACTTGCATTGCTTTGCGTTGCATTGTGTGGCCACAGCAGGCCAGCATCAGGATACACTCCGGTAAAGATGCCATTCAATGCAGCGGCCTACGCCCCCCCCCCCCCCCCCCCAGGTCCCACCTCCACCTCTTAATCACACGTTTGAGCAGATTCAACAGTGCGGACTGAGGCTCGGGGTCCGGAGTGACTCCCTCTGTCAACAGCGCCCTGCCCTGCCCGGCCCTACATCAGGCCAGCTGAGAGGATTACATGCCCCCTGGAGTAGACTGGCTTATTGTAGCCACATTAGTGGAACACAATGATGCCCCCCCCCCCCCCACACACACACACACACACACACCTCAGAGCAGAGATAACAGACCAGGCTCAGCCAGACCTCGAACGCCAACCGAAGCCCAGGTGATGCAATGTGAGCTGAGCTTAGAGGATTTCATCCATCAGGCCTCATTTCAGGCCCAAAAGTCAATCGATTGAAGACTAATCATTGATCACGTCTTGGTATCTCAGTATCTGCGGCTTTCCTGATTCATATAAATCACTTTTGTCTTTCGGACAAAACAAAACAGGCATCTGTGAGATGAGTAAAATCCATTTATTGCATTTGAGAAATGAATCAGACCCAAAGCAAACATCAAAGCAAGCGTCACTTTAAAAATGTTTCTTTACGTAAAGTGTGAAGTGGAATAGTTTCCGTGCCTTTTTTTAGTGTGAATTTATCTCAAGGATTCCAGAGAGCTTTTGATGAGCTTATTTAAAATGAATTCATTAGCTAATCTTAAAAAGAAACTGTCAGACTAATCAATAATGAAAATAACCATTAATTACACTCCTCAGCCTTTTTAAAAATCCAATCGGAATTATCGTTAAGCAAATATGTAATGAAGGGTGTGTACTCTGTAATGATTAAAAGTTCAGGAACTTGATTTGGTACTCTTCCATCTGATTCATGTTTCCATTTGATCATCATGAATGAGACTCAAAGAGCCTAAACGCCACTACTCTTTGTAAATTAGGTATTGTATTCCACTGATAAGCGTCTTATCTGTGGAATTGAAGACGTCTTCTGGGTCTTTTATTGTCCACACGGCGTCACATGTCATTGGTTTATTGCCACAGCAACTTTTTTTTTTTTACTTTCTTGACATCCCTGTTTTAAGATTCAAAATAATCAACTGCAGTATGTTAAAAGTCTGAGCTTGATCGACGGACCAGATCGGCCAGCAGACAGATGAGGAAGAGATCCGCATTCAGATGTAATTAGCCCTAATTATTAACTGGAACTAGACTGAGACCTGTGAGACACCGTGATACAAGTGTCTGTCTGAAACGGCTCATTTCAGATAACCCCGGCGATCCGCTCAGCTCCAGCACGTTTAATTAAACAGCGTGAACTGGTTAGACTCAGACATTAGATTATTTGGAGCTGAAATTAGAGATAAAAAAAAGAAGTGCTCCTGGCAAATCCTTTTAGTCGAAGTGAACGACTGCTTTCCGAATTCCTGCCGATGGAGACGCGTCTCCCGTGGACTTCTTCATCCTTTCTTGCAGCCCTTCTGCAGCCACAGGTTCAGAGTCAGCGTCCCTCTCTCCGGATCGCTCGTCTGAGTCTTAACACACATTCAAAAGGATCTGCTGCTTTGAAGATAAGCACTGTATTTCTGCCATAAACAATGATTGTGCTGTTTCTTTCCTGTGGCGTGATTTATTTAAAGTATTACGGTACGCTCTAAGAATTTGGGCTGGTTTTCCTGACAGGGGCCCCGCCGTGTACGTATTCCACCACTTGTGTAGCTTATTGGATACTAGAGATTCAGGAAAACACTCCAGCACAGTCATCAAAGTGTGACCTTTGTCTTTTATTCTAACACTTTGTGACATTTTAAAAGAAAACCTTTAAAATCACATTTCTGGGTTCACGACATAACTGATTTTTGTAGTTTTGGTGCATCGTTTGTCACTTTTCTTTGAATTTCTGCGTAACTGAGAGCCGCATAGGAGTCTTAAATGACAAGTGGCCACTTTGAATAGAAACACAAACATATGCTTCCTTTGATAAAGTGTTTTTATACCAGCAGAAATTCTATGGCAGCGTCACTTAAGACAATATCTGTGCAAAACACATTATTTATAGCGAGGGTGACATTTAACTTCCAAAAATAAACCCGAACCTAACGCAGAGTTCAAATATGGGCCGAATGATTATCGACACAGGGATTATCTGCCATAAGGTATTTTGTATTGATTTTAGCATCTCAAAACTTTTGAGGTTTTACAAAAAAATAATTTAAAAAAGCCTTAGGAATGCTGTTAATATATAAGTGAAAGTGTGAATTTTGGGAAGTTAGGCGACATTCTAAAGTGATAAAACACACCTAGAATAAATCACGGTAGTTTCCCCGAGATATCAAAGCATCAACGTTTCTTCATGGCATCATTATGTCTCTAAAGCATTAAGGGGGGGCAAGTATGTGCTTCCCTGTGATTGTGTTCCAAGAGGAGGGGGGGAGGAGAGGGATCTTTTGAACATCCATACCAGGATACAGCTGCCTGTGACTAATTCCTAAACTCCCCTTATAGAGCCCATTTCACAAGCAACACACACCACTGGGCATCTGTTTCCTGTTTTCATTCTTTTGAGTTATCTTATTTTCCTTATTTCCCCCTCACCTGTTATAATTCACGTTCATTCCATCATGGTTGTTTTTCATCAGCGCCTTGAAGCTCACGTCATAAACGCACTTAGAATTTGTTGTGGCACGAGTGTATCTATAACGTGAGAAGGTTTAATGACAGTAAAGTAGCTCACAAACAAAAGAACGCTGTAACATTTTTTTAATAGAAAATGGGAACAGGTCTAGGAAGTTGTTTTTACACGTCTTAAGATGCTTTTGCCACCAAATACTTTACATGCACATTCATTTTACTCCTTGGAATTGTAATATTTCAGAAGTTTCTCATCCGTTGGCATCAGAACCTTCTTCTCCGACATGTTAACGACCCAGCCTGGAGCGAGGCCAAAGAAGATTTGCCGGACATCCTTCCTCGTGGAGAGCATGTCAAACAGTTCATCCTTTGAAATGTCTGGTAAAATATATCCGTACTTCTGGGCCAGGGCGAGCCGAGCCTTTTGAATTTTCTCCGGGTCAGCCAAGTAACCCCGGTTTTCAGCATCTGTGTAATACGGGACCATGTCCTCTCCTGGCAACATTCGCTTCGGAATGGGCTGTCCACGCAAGAAGAATGGGACAGGCTTGATGACAATACCTTTAAAAAAAAAAAAGTTATTATTTAACTGCAAAATATAAATGTTACGAAATGCGGCTGAGTTTTTAAGAATGATAAAGATGTCTTACCAAGACTTATAGGATCATAGAAACTGGTTGTGACGACCCCTCCGTTCCTCTCGATAGCAGCTATAGCGCCTTCAGAAGCTCTCTGAACCTCAATGTTGATTTTTGCAGCAAAAATATCGCCACCCTGAAACAGACAAGATGCGAATCTTTAACATTTCGCAGAGCAGGATGAGAAAAGAAAATGTTAATCAGTGAGCAGATGAGAAAATTGTTGTCTGGTGCCACCTACTGACACAACATGATCAAAGCACAGCAGCATTAAAGCAAAAGAGTTTGCATCAACGAAATTCAACCAAAAGGTTATGTAGTTTATTTAAGTAGGATGTGCACAATACTGTAAAAAAAATAAAAAATAAAAGATGCTTAGCTTTTGTCTGGAATTTAACCCAAATATTTAAATGCATTTAAAGAGCTTATGGAAATGTGTGCTTTGACCACGGCAGCAATGACCTCGTCAACAAGCTGCACTCCGTAGTCCCTCTTCAGAGGCTGGATAGTTAGTCCTCTGGCGTTTACAAGCTGGGTCAGGTCTATGGGTTGGGTCACGTCAACCCGTCCCAGATCAATCAGGTACTGCAATCGCATCAATGAGAGAGGCTGGTACTGACAGCGGCGACTGAGAAAGAGCACAGAATCTGTTTTTGGTCTGGTTTGGAAAAATCACATTAACCACCAATATATCAAATGCATATCTCAAATCAGAACCGATGTAACCAGGGGTTTCAAATACTCTAGTTATGCAATTTGTTTTCCAAAGAGTAATATTTATTTTTCTTTGTAATAGAGTAACAGGCATTTACCTGTGTCCCTCGTTGTAGCCATATTTTGGAATTGACAGATAGAAGGGCGTTTTACCCCCCTCGAACCCCAGCCGAGGTCGGGTGCCTCTCTGCCGCTCTCCTTTGTGTCCTCGGCCGCTTTTATTGCCGCCATGTTGTCCTCGGCCTCGCCGTCGTTCCTAAAAAAAGAAAGAGGAACGTGAGCTATTGTGGAAAAGCCCTAGCCCTGCCACTAGCGACCAAGGGGTTAGCGGCTATCATAACAAGCTAGCTCGCTATGCTAGCTCTATTGGGCTGCATTAAGGTTAAACTGTGTTGACATATCAAGAAACATTACCGGACGCATTGATCCCGGTTCAGGCCGCAAGTTCGCTAACGTTATCCGCGGAAGATTCTTCAGCGTTTCAAACGCTTTTCCCGCAGGCCTCTTTGGGAAAGACATGTTTGATGTTTCTGTTCCTTCACATGACAGAGACGCAGCAAAACCAAGGGCACGTGTGTCACGTGACCGAGGATAGCGGAAGTACTTCTGTTTTTCTTCCGTGGCAAAATAAAACGTAACCTTTAAGTATGGCATAAAGTAAAAACGGGACGAGCGAATTTCCGTGGATGTCAATGAATATTATCGACATTAAGGAATAACAATTATTATATTTATCTGTTAAAGCAAACAGAATACAAGTCATGGATGTTTAATGCATCGTGCGTACTATTTATTTACTATTTGTATTGTTACGTAATCTCATCGTCTACATTTCGGCGATGCCTCAATATATTAACTTCCATTTTAAAGATTTAATTTATTAAATTAGATGTAATTGACATTTCACCCAACAACAACGCTCGGCTCGTATTTTTTTAAAGGAACTATAATTACGTCCAATCGCGTGGCGGAAGGGGCGGGACTTAGATGCTGCTGGTGACTAACACGTTAAGGTTGTCCAACGGCGGTGCGCTATTTTCCGCTAGCAAGTCTACTATAAAGGAATTCCTAAACTACCGGCGACAATACGAGATTTAAAAGTTTCGATTTTTTTTTCTTATTCTTCTCATTAGCTGCCTGTTTAATAATTGATAGCTGGAGTTGTTGACAGATTGGTAGCTGGATACATCGATTAGCGGCTAGCAGGGCTAAATTGCACCGACACATTAGCTGCTTATCGCTGTATGTGCGGTAACAACATGTCAGCGCCTTTGCCTGCCATCGTGCCTGCTGCCCGGAAAGCCACCGCGGCGGTGAGTTAAAAAAATATATACATTTACATGAGATAAAAAAAAAAAAAAAAACCGCTGCCATGTTGTTCCATGCATCTCAGACTACCTGTTTCCGATTGTGCTTTTGGGATTTATAGGTGATATTCCTGCATGGCCTCGGAGATACGGGGTAGGTGAAGCAACATCTTTTAGCTTCTGTCCCTCCAGAGATAAATTCAGAAGTTTCCATTTTGACTTTGACCGACGTTGCAGGCACAGCTGGGCAGAAGCTTTTGCAGGGATAAGGTTACCGCATGTCAAATACATCTGCCCGCATGCGTAAGTACTGACATGCAGCAGCTTTCAATGCTGGACATACAAGGAAAAAGCCTTGAAAAGTGTGAAAGTAATCAGTTTCAAGGCCTCCCCTTTTTCTTCAATGATTTGCAGTCCCACCATGCCTGTTACGCTGAACATGAGGTTGAACATGCCTTCTTGGTAAGTAGTACAATCATTTGTGTTTTAGTAGTGTGGACTTGTCACCAGCGCTTTGAGATTCGCCTGATTTCTTTTTTTTCCCCCTTCCCGGATAGGTTTGATATCTACGGGTTGAGCCCAGACGCCGATGAAGACGAGGCTGGAATCAAAGCGGCTTCAGAGAACCGTACGTCTGCATGTTTATTTCATTGCAGCGTTGCAACCAAAAGGTTGAAATGGAATGAAAATGTCAAGAGATAGTTCAATTTAGCAGCCGTTTTTTTTTTTACTATCTGTTCCCAGGAAAATTCTGGTTGTTTTTTTCCCCGTATCAATCGTAAGTTCTTTCCTCGTCTTGCAGTTGAAGCCTTGATAAAGCAAGAAGTTAAGAATGGAATCCCATCAAACCGGATTATTCTCGGAGGATTTTCACAGGTAAGTGATTCTTCACTTGTATATTTGTGTTGAATAATTACATCCTATAGAATACGGGCCAGAGTCTAATCAGAGCAGGAATATTGATGCTTTATCTTTGCTGCTACCATGGCGACGAGGAGCTGCAGTTGCTAACGCCAACACAAACCTTCAGTTGTTGCCGTCCAGCCCTGCAGCCTGACCGAGTTGCCCTTTAAATATCTTTTAAAGTTTAAAATATCTTTTTGTTTCACACACATATTTTAGATGTTTTCTTTTCTCTTTTAAATAAGAAACATGTCGTTTTACTCCCAAGGGTGGAGCGGTGGCTCTCTACACAGCTCTGACCTCCCAGCAGCAGCTAGCCGGAGTGGTCGCTCTGAGCTGCTGGCTTCCGCTCCGCAAGGCCTTCCCTCAGGTAGAGCAAACGCCTCGTCTCCCTGCTTGCTGGTTTGAACTAGAGCGCGAGTTGATTCTGACCCCCCCCCCCCAGGTGTTCAGATCCCGATGAGCTCAACGGTCTTTTGTACAAATTGTTTGTTGCGGACTGTTCCTTTCCTGTTTGTGGCTCCCCCGTAGATGAATCATAATCCCTTGTAATGGGACGATAATAATCTTAATCTCTTCTCAGGCCTCTGCCGGCGGCGCCAACAAGGACATGCATCTCCTCCAGTGCCACGGCGACTCCGACCCCCTGGTCCCGTTGGTATACGGCAGCCAGACGACGGAGAAGATGAAAACCCTCGTCACCCCGTCCAATGTCACCTTCAAGTTGTATCGGGGTCTACTTCACAGCGCCTGTCCGGAGGTCAGAGTGGGTTGAAGCGGGTTGTTTGATTCTCCGCCCTGGTTCTTTGAATTTCATCTCCTTGTTGTGTTTGTGCAGGAAATGGTGGATATCAAACGATTCATAGAGAAGCGGCTTCCCCCCGTCGGCGACGAGTGAACCCCCAGAGCGGCGACGCGGCTCCGCCGGAGATTGGACTGACTCCGGTGAGCCTCTGTGGACGTGGGGAATCACTTACTTCATGACTAATCCAAGCTGCTACTTGTTGAAATTGGGGGGGGGGGGGGGGGGGGGGTACGTGTTATCCCAGGAGAGGCACCGCTGCATCGTGACCCGGAGTCGCAGCATCAAACGTTCGTTGCTTGAATGTCGTATGAAAAGTATGTATCGGAATAAATAGGGCTATACTTCATGGAGTAGTTGCTATTTGAGAATAAACGGCATCTTGCTAAATGCTATTTTTAATTATTTGGTGTTTTTGTAACTCAAGCGAGTTTAACTTGACCAATGCGTTTCCTCCAGTGTGTTTGTTGCTTCGTCAACATTTCAACTTCAAGTATTTTAAATATTAATGTCATGCTTTATTGTTATTTACTTGGTCCTTGGCTGTTTTATTCTGCATTATTTAAATATTGAAGATGAAACAGAAAATTTTAAAATATAATCAAAAGTTTATTCTGATGGAAGTTGTTATTTTTTTTGTCTTTGATTTTTTAACAGGTCACATAAGCAACCATATCAAACAATATTAAAGCAGCAATATAAAGCATTTCTAATAATGTAAATGCCATATTAAAAAAAAAACTACCTGTGATCATACACCACAGCAAGAACAACATGATTGTGCTTTATTTAATCTGAGAATTTAAATAGCTATTTCACACACATTCCTTTATAAATACACAAATATATCAGTGATGATGGTCGTATCGTCTTTTTCCCTGTTTTTTTATATTTAAAATAAATATTTCACTAAGTATCACAGTATTTGAAACACACAGACGAGATCTATTCCTGGGTCCTCAGCTTGTGGTAAAAAAAACGTCATCTTTGAGAAGAGCCGAAAGCACCAACGTGACGTCGGGGCAAAGGTGCAAAGTGTTGAAGATCTTATTCCAAGGCACTTTCCATCTTCTTTAGTTGCTTTTAAATAAAACCCACTACTTTCCTACAAGAACTGGATATGCATTAAGGCTCACGCAATATACCCAAATACAGATGCAGTGCCCACAGATGCATGCGTTCGCCCCACCAAGGTAGAAAAGTGCAATGTCAAGCGCTATAGGGAATATATATATAAAAAAAATATATATAGATATGTTTACTAACAAGAAGCGGCCGCTGCTCTCGCATTTGTTCTTGCTTGCTCCAAGTATATTGGTAAGCTAATCACAGGTAAATAAGCCGCAGCCGCTTTTAAGTCGTCTTCAGTTCCTTGTCTGTCTCTAACTAGCAGGACTCCCAACAGGAACGGGGGGGGAGACACACACATGCGGCATTTTGAAAAGCGTTGGCGAGCCTACGGCTCGGGGGGAGGTTGCTCCAGGCTCTTCAGCAGATCCGTGTACGCCGTCGAGCTGATGTAGCGGGGGTACGAGTCTCTCTGCATCAGCGTGTAGATCTGCTGCTGAGCCTCCTCGAAGGTGTGAGACGTCGCTTCCAGCATGTTGCGGTTGATCACGTCTCTGACGTGAGAGTCCAAACTGACCTGCGGGAAGACAAGCAGGTTGAAATCAGACGTGAATCAATATTTTTATACGACATGATCAGCAGAATGCGCCTCACCTCTTTCGGGGACAGGATGGAGATGAAGTCCTCGTAGATTTGCCGGACTTTCTCCTCCACCACCGTCTTGTTGGTCTCCATTTTGAGTTCCTCGCAGGCCAGCCAGAACATCATGTTCTCCTCGCTGAATTCCGTCCGCAGGAACTGCCTGAAGCAGCCGCGTCCGATTGCACTCTTCATCACCCGTTCGAACGATGTCGACCAGGAGTGAGCGTCCTCCAGAGTGGGCTTCCTACTTAAAAAAAATAAATAAAAGAGCAGGGCTTATTTACTTCTCCCAGTTACGGCAGAGGATGTTTATTCTCGTTTATTTACAGGAATGGCGGCAGTTTAGATTTCACCTTTCTTCACAGTTCGAGGTGTCCTCTGTCCTGTGTTCAAAAGTGGACCTCTGTATTGTCTCGTCCTCGCTCCTAACAGTCAAACTGCAGGGGGGAAAAAACACACACACACACACAGTTGGGTCACAAAATATGTCCCATCCACTTCGACCTTGCTGATGCTGAGAAGGAAGGACGGATTCAACTCTCAGAGCTGTGTGACGCTACCGCCGTTAGCTTAGCCTAGCAAAAGTAGAAATGCGGGAAATGCTGTGCTTTGAATCCGGAGAGACAAACGGCACCTACAAAAAGCTCGGTTAAACTCTATCCAAACTAAGTTGGATGCTTTCGGGGTCGTGTCCCTGAATATTTCCTGGCATGGCAAGCCGCTTCCTGGAATTTTGTCCTCACCAAATATTTGCCATTTTTCAAGATATTCCTTTGTGAAGTTGCCCCAGGAGCGAGAAACAGCCCCGGAAACACTGTTTTTAACACCTAACAGATTTCACACTGCTTACAGTGCAACAAGGACTCCTGCATTGAAAGGACTTTCACACCCAACCAGGGTCTCTGAATCTTATGTTTTCCACTTTAGAAATAACAGAACACCTACAGTAGATGGGGGGGCATTTGCATAAAATATTAAAGTGTGTCAACTGTCCACATCTTCCTGTGGGATTGCCTGTGCTTAATTAAAATGTCCCCCAAACACCTGATGCAGCAGCTGGCTGTAGTTTAATTGGCTCAGGAGGGAGCCGTCCCATCTGTCGCCGCGGCGATTAGATGTAGATTGATACAGATGTAGATTCAAAAAGTATTTACTAATCCACAGTGGAGTGAATTAACGTGGCCGTGTTCTGCACACAACAGGTTTTGCTGTTCTCAGAGGAAGCACAAGTAAATGGTTGATGAGTCCAGAACAGATTACCCCCCCCCCCACACACACAACCCCCAGGGCTTTCATCCAATGAGATCATTTGTGGATCACAGGACCTCTGTTATCTGTTTTTCCTCGGATGGCGGTGTGGGCTGTAATTCTGCTGAAAGGACGCGAGGCAAAAAGGAGGTGGTGTGTATTTATATTACAAATATGGATTTTCACAAACAGCACGTTGCGCCTCAAACATGATGCCAAGATTCCAGTGAAGGCTGATCGTGCTTGTTGGCGGCTCAACCCCCAAATCAGGCGCTGAAATCTGCCACGCCGCATGTAGCATGATGCGTTACATGAGATGGACGATGCATGGAAACCTATTAGGTTCTTGTTTAGCTTATTGATTGTCATGCCAAAAAACAAACAAACAACAAAATTTAGATATTTGGGTAAAAAGGCAGAAAATATTCACTTTGATTTCATATCTTTTTCTTAAGTTTGGGATTTGTTTTTGTGTGTGAACTTGGTTTCGGGTTTATTTCCCTGCAGGATGAGATATTGATCGCCCGTGTAATCTGAAATTAGTCAGGAGTATAAGCATCTGTGCTTGTGCTTTTCTCAACCGCACACCCTGGACAAGCCGCCATTCATGCAGTTCATCACAGAGCCACGTGCAGACAATCATTCACACTCACTTATGGGGCAAATTAGCATCACCAATGCACCTAATGTGCATGTTAATGGGGGTGGAAGGAAGCCACAGTCGGATTTGGACCTGCAACCTTCTTGCTGCGAGGCAATAGCGCCAACTACTGCGCCGCCATTCATCATCTATCGCCGCCTGTCCTCTGCAGGGTCGCAGCAGAGTCCCAGATGACATTGAGGGAGGAACACCCTCACACAGCGCCATCATTCCTCACAGGAACAACCCATTGAGACAGAAGCAGCCATTCATATTCTGCCTGGGGGGGGGGGGGGGGGGGTTACAGCCACCAGTTCCCCTTCAGCATGTTCAGCATGCATGTTTGTGAGGAAAACCGCCTTTTCAATTCTGTGAAAAGGTTTTCTGTGTATTGTTTGCAGACCGAGTTTTGTTCCTTGAGTCCTGGCGCTTGTTATGAAATGTGCTTTTGGCGCATTGCTTCAATCAGATAGGAAATGATAGAAGCAAGCAGCAGGAGGCCGGAGATGGTGATGACTTCTTCTATGCTCAGATCAGATTCGGTTATCTCCGTGATTACCCCCGTCGTAATGATCAGTGGCCTGCATCCAGCTCTAACCCGGAAGCGAAAGCTTTTTGGCTTTCTGCATCGGCAACATAAAAAAAAAAAACACACACTCACATTTGTCAAAACTGAAACGAGTCACTTCAACCTGTGAGACGTTGTGAACTTTAAGGGGGGGGACGACGACTAATGGACAGATTAGTGGCTGACGACACCTTTACATCTAAAGCAGAATCTAGAGCGTTCCGTTCCCGGCAGAAAGTGGATTAAGAGTGCTCTAAAAGGAGCCTTCAGACGCCCGCCCCATGTTTCCGCCCCCCCCTCGCTGGGTGGTGGGAAGCAGTGAAGTGTCGGAGCCATTTACCAGGAGCAGCTACAGCAGCAGCACCAGCAGAAGCAGCAGGCGTTGGAGGCGTTGGTGGGGGTGTTCCCCATGCTGGGGCGCGTTTGGAGGACGCTGGCAGCTGCTTCCTGATGAATCTGCATCTGCCTCTTACGCATCTCCACCCGCTCTGAGCCCATGGACTGGAGAGGAGAGGGGGGGTGGGGGGGCCCTCATGGTAGATTATTACCGCATTAAGATGGAATATCGTCACAAGAGACAGGAAATCACTGAGGTTTTACAGATCAGAGAGAGGACGGCCTAAAATTAGACATTGAGCCAAACGTGAAAAATACATTTAAAAAAATCATGTTGCCAAACAGCATCTTGCGGAATGCACGAATTTCTTTTTTTGCACGATGTGACCTCAAAAATCTGCATTTTTAATTAAGACAAAAGGCGAATGGTGCGTTCAGGTTCAGATGTTGGAGAATCCAACGGGAATATTGGATCCCACTGAACGCACCCCCCCCCCCCCCCCCCCCCCCCCACGTGAGGGATGAGCGCGGTAATGAGCGCGGCAAGGCGTTACTGTCGGACCGCAGCAATCAGCATCCATCAGGAGAAACACATGCACGCGCACACGCACGACGTTCAATTCACGACAAGTCGCCCAGAAGCAAGCAGCGTGCAGCCATTTATAGAAACATAATGGAATCATTTGATCGGATGAGCTGATCATTGGGCGTCAGATGACTCTTTCATCCGATGCAAAAAAAAAAAAACCAGCAGCTCTGCAGACATTTGCGCGTGTTTGATGCGCGACATTAGCATTTTAGTGCAAATGACAATATTGAAGATATATTATTCTACTTCTCCTTCTTGGAATATCACTATTAAGACACTCCGCCTTCACTGGATGCTGAAAAATCACAGCTCTTTTCTTTTTCTTCCTATAATAAGATGCAGCAACGCGAGGCTTATTTCTAAGAGGCCTGCTTTGCCCGGATTTAAACGTGTACTCACTGTGTCACCATGAATGCCAGGGTACAGGTGATGTTTGGCTCGAACGCATCCGTGTGACTCGACTTGACACAGAACCAGTTGGTGTCCTCTGTGCGCATGCGTCGCCTCCGCAAGTGTGAAAATATTTTTTTCTTCTGCGCCCGTGCATCAATGTGCGCGGACTCCTACAAGCAATGGCTTCTCCAGCGTTCATCATTTTGATTACAGCTCTGTCATAGAAGATGTTATCTATTTTAACTTTCTCATTTTGGTCTATTTTATTATGAAATTCCTCTTTGTAAAAGTTGTATATAAATGTGCTTTAATGACGATTGTTTTTTTTTGTTTTTTTTACTATTAAGACATCAGTTTAGAGCTTAATCTATTTCCAACCAGATGATAAGAGTAAATGGAAATAAATTATTTTCTACAAGGCCCTGAACAATTTAATCAACCCTTCATCCCCCCAGCATCACCGGAGCCGCAGTACCTCACGAGTCCATCAGGTGGCAGTAAAGATCCATTTAAACCCGCCGGAACTCCAAAGGGTTTTTAGACTTTTAGAGAATAATTGGAGAGGGAGAGGAAACTTATTAAAACTTCTGTAAGTGAGTTAATGGATTATTCGTACTATAAATTATAGAACAAAATCCCGCACGGTCTCTGATTGACCCGCAAGCCTTTGTTTTCTGAGCAAGTGTGGCGCAAGCTGTATTTGAAGTTCAGTCAATTTTAGTTAATGAACCATTTCATGTTCCCTTCAACATGTAGGGTAAACGTAACCAGAATTTAAATACCAAATAAAATAAGCTGTTAAAGACGCTGCATTTATTTTATCCATCGACATTCCATTTTGTGTGTCTGAACCATAAAACAAAGTCTTCCTCTAACCCTTATAATAAATCTCATATATTGAAGCCAAAGTCATCTTTAAGAGGGACTGCCTCTTAAATGGACGCTGCTTTTTCATCTCTTCACCTTTAATCTGCTCTGCGGTGTGTGTAGTTTATAAATTCAACCTCAATTTTGAAGCCTGCTTTCTTCTTCTCTTCCAGAACTCATTCAGTAAATCACACACCGTCCACTGAGGCCAGTGGAAATACGCAGTTATGCTCATTCTCCCAGTCTGGAGCTTGATTCAGTACCAGACATTGTTCCTACTGTACCTCAGCAGTGACTAGAAATCTTTTAATGAAACGAGGCATCGGGTTTCTCTCATCCTTTGCTCGGTGGTGTAAATCAGAGCGGCACGCTGGTTTATCTCGGAGCCACAGAAGCTTCCTCTGCAGAGACTCCTCTTCTTTTTATCCATGTTGATTAAATGTCTTTTTCCTCACCGTTCCATAAACTTACTGAGAAAAGAAGCAGGAGCTACAACATGATGTCGCGTTCTCTTTCTGTAATCCTCAGTATAACTGGACCATGTGGGGAATCTGGACTTCCTCCGCCCCTGAGAGGCTTTTTAGGACAGGTAGAAATCACCTGAAGAACCATCTCTAATGCAATCAATCGAACCTAAAAGTCCGATCTTTGTGTTTTTAATTAGATTTGTGATGACTCAACACGTCTTCTGGAACTCGATTTTTAGAAGTGTGCCATAAGTTTAATGAAACAGCCCAGAAACTGGTGATCCGTGCTGGACCCCGGTCATTAATGTTTAATCAGCTTTTATATGAGAAGGACAGCCTTTCAGTTCCATTAATGATCACTGAACTCTGATTGGTGGAACATCGGCTTTTACTTTTGCGAGGGATTTGCCCAGAATATTCCAGAGTTGTTGTTTTGTTTTTTTAGAGTCATGCTCTGGCATTTTTTCAAGAAACAGGGATCGTGCATGAACGTGTGAGAATCTGAATGGAGCTAAAACAATAAAGACTGATCACCAATTACTAAAGTAAATAGCTTGTGTTCTCCGCCCGCTGTTGTTTGAACAGATCAATGCATCTATAGATCCAACCTTTATGAGGAAGGAGGACATTTGCATCCTCTTTGATGTCCTTACTGAGACGACAAGCTGATGTGATGGACTGTTTATATAGTTGGGTTTAAACATGTTAAATGCATGTTGGAATTCACTCATTTGTGTAAATATGATTAAATAAGATTTCAGATTCATCAGTCTCTGCTGGGTTCAGGTTCTCATCCAGGCTGCCTGCCATGGCATCATTCATCCCCCTGAAGCGCTTTCTGTAATGCTGCTGGGAACTGTAGGACCAGATTGGAGCCAAACGTCCCCGCCGCTCAGCAGCAGACGAATCGGATCCGTGTTTACATCTATTAGTCGGAACATCTGGGCTTTTCAAAGGGAACATTTAGCCCGCAAATATTCAAAGTGGGTTTAAAATAAACACCTTCCAACCTTCTCCAAAGAGGACGATGCACAGTTGGTGCTTTTCGTTTGGTGCATCACATCAAGCCCGTCCATTGTTATCTGATTTAATCTTGTCAGGAGCAGAAAAAAATTACATTTAGCCGACCGTGTGGGAGGTTAAAAATGAACGAGGCGGCGCAGATCTGAAAAATGTATCTCCCTGTGTTCTCAGTAATGTAAAACTAATGGGGATTCCTGGAAGGCCTCTCCTTCATTCTTTTGTTGTAAGTTCTAATAGTAGCTCGCAGGGAAATTATTCATCGTCCTTCTCCCCCTCCTCCTCCTCCATCCATCAGTCATTGGCCTCCCTCTCTTCCCTCCACCTTCTGGAGCAGCCACATTGCACTGCCGCTGTTAAATAGGTTCACGCAGAACAGATCGTGGATAGTGATGCGGTCCGAGGGTTTGAGTCTCCTGGCATGAAGGCAAAGTATTTCCATTCTGGTAATAAAATAATAAAAAAAAGAATATATAAAACGTTCAAATGTGCATAAATGGAAATGTTCAGGAAATAACATGATATGATGATACTTTTCTCCCAGTCTCTTCCAACTCTTCCATCGCTGACACCGACATCCTGTCATTTCGGTCATGAAAACACATATTTTACCAGAGCTGACATCAAATGATGCATCAAGCAGACCGGGGTTATTAAAATATCATATACATGTACTCAATCTCATAATTAATTTCCGTTCTGCCCATTCACAGCCTTTCATTTGGTCATTTCCTGGCCGACACACAAAGAAAAGCCGATCGACAATGTGCATTTGTTAACACCTTGACCTTAATGTGTTTCAATATGTTTGAGGCAATTAAATGTGATTTATCACTGTCCTGTGAGCTCGGCGAGATAATTAAGGGGTTGCAAATGACGGACGTTGTGGTCTCAAATTAGCTTCAGCTGGCTCAGCGGGTTCGATTTTGAATCTCGGGTGCGGTTGAGGCTCAATCGCCGCTGATGCCCGCTGAAGATTCCTCTTTCACTGAGGTCAAGGCTGGAATCATCTCACAGAGACTTGAAAATTGTTTCATTCTGAACCGAACCACAGGCAAAATATGTATTTGGACTAGAAATGAGCTCAAAGTAGCTCTAATCATCCTGATTCGACGGGGAAGCGTCTTGTTGTGGCTGAGATGCTGCATGCAAAGTGTGTTTTAATGAACCTGAGTGTTTTGGATCAAATGCATTTAGGTGCCGGGGGGAGAAAAAGCCTTGCTCATGGCCAGACTAAACATGGCAACCCGGCACAGACGCCAGCCAGGCAGGGTACTTCATTAAGATGTAGCTCCAGGTACGTTCTCTGTGTGCAATTATTTATAAAGTACTCATAGTCTGCACAAGTATTTAAACCAAATGTAGTGCACTCTTCCCATATGGCAATCAATGAGCTTCGCCCACACCGCTGGGATTTTATTGGCTGTAAATCTGAGTACTGGCATGCAGCTACATGCCGCCCATCTTTATGTTCCAATAATTGAGCTGCTGTTAGCGGGACTTAATGGAAATGCACTCCGGAAACTTTGAAGTGTCTTTGCCTGATGCATTTGTTAATAATTTGGCCTGTTCATTCCCTGCAGTTTCATAGAATCAGCAGTCTCACAGTTGGAAATGTGAAATGTGAGTTCATCCCAGCACTGTGTCCATCGGAATTGGGACTTTAAATGACCCGTAGGGGAAAAGGATCATTAGGCTTGCTTCATTATGCGTTTTAAAGTCAGCCTAGCACTGGCACTGGTGACTTTTCGGTGCATTAACGGTTTTGGAATTTGGAAACGACCATTTGAGGAAGAATCAATTAATTCATTGATATTAGTTATACGTAGGCAAACATGGGCAGATCCAGGGGCGGAGTCTAAGGGACCTTTGTTGAAATCTCATTGGCTTCTGAATTGTGCCTGTCCCGTCACTTTTCTATTTTGTTGTGGTACTATGCTATCCGGATGATGCTTAGTAGCGATTCTCGTGTTTCTGACGTAATTATTTTGTCGAATTATGTTCGGATTTTTGAGATTATTCTCAGAAAATATTCAAAGGGAATTCTTACAAGCAGATTAAAACTGCAAGGATGTTGGACTTGGACTTTGCTCCCCTTGTTAAATGTGACCTCTTTGTTGCAGATCCGGGTGAAACCCATAAACATCGGCCGATACTCAACCGAGATATCGAGGAACACATTTTGAAATTTTCCTTGGCGGAGGTAAAAAAAATATTCCCAGGTGGCTGATTCCAAACGCTGTCTCAGCATCCCTCGGAAGTGATGATGAAACCGTATCATTAATGTGATAAAACAAAAGCTCTTCAGGCCCGGTCACTTATTCTTTTGGCCTAATGAGCAGCAGCAGCAGCCTCAGCGCCTCCGATAAAATGCAGCGTGGAATTATTATTAAACTCGGATTGGGGAAAACAGCCCGCAGCCTTGCACCCCGTCGTCAGGGTGATTCATCACCTTAATCCCTCTGAAGGGGTGATCCATTTTGTGATGAACTCCGAGCCACCTCACACAAGCAGGCATGCACTCCTAAAGCATGTGTAATGGTATTAATTATTAAACAGCCACATTACAGAGACGTTCTTACGGTGCAGCCGAGCGGAACCCATTTCCACGTTCGTTCCATTCGTATAAAGGCTGTTTATCTCAGCCGCGCCGAAGCTGATGGATTGTTTCTTTCTTTTATTCCTTCACAAATGTTCCTCTTGACTGACTCCCAAAGTTTATAGAGTAATATATAAACGACTTCTCAAGTTTACCGCTCACTCTGATTGGACTTCTACAAGATAATTCATGAAAACTGTGGCTGCATCTGAGAGGTGAGCGATTCACTCTCGGCCTCCATCTATCTGGTGTGTAGAAACGGAGGGGAGTCGCTCTGATTCACACATGCGAGCTAAAAATCTGAGGCCATGCTGTGCTGCATGCATGGCCTCTAATCTGTCTCGTAGCAGGGGGGGGGGGCAGAAGTCCCACACGTCTGTGCATTGAGAGCGTGAAGTCTGTGAGATATGAATCAACATAGTCGATTTCGCGTCTATTGACGGCTCTCTCTCTTCTCATTAAGTCGCAGGCATCCATCAAAAAAGCCAAAGACTCCCCGGCTGTTGTTGGTCGGCCACGGCGAGGAGCTCCAGCACGCCCCGGAGGACACGCAGGGATGTCGTTGTGGCTGCAGGTTTAAAGAGCAGGAGCAAATCATTCAGCACAGAGCGCATGCAGGCAGATTTCCCTTCAGCGTTGCGCTTGCCTCGGTGTAATATCAGGCTCCAGCGGGTTTGCCGTGTCGATATGTGGCATTGCGCTGCATTCAAATAAGAGACGTCGCTCAATGCGAAGAATAAAATGTCGTGTTTTTATTTTTATGATGTTTTTGATCGTTTCTAGAAAGGTTGCATCGAAAGACTTTTCTGTGAATTTGTGTTTTAAGACTCTGCTGTGGAACCAGTTTGTATGAATTGCTTCATTTGGAGGTCAAAGTGGACTAAAAAAAGACATTTGAATAATTGTTTTTCTTGGAGGAGTGCTGGTGTCGTCTTTGGAATAAAAATATAACGTTGCATGAAGCTGCAGGGATTTAAAGCGAGCATTTATAAGGCTCCCTTTAAGGTGCTCTAGTTGCACCTCATCGTTCCAGGACGCCGTCCATCATCTCCTGCTCTGACTTTGTCCCACAGCCACCCCTAAACTGTCCAACTTTGGTCTTTGATGGAGAGACCTGCGTGCTCACAGTGCAATTTCTCGTGCGCGTCCCGCTCACTCAGAGTGCACATTCGGCATTTTTGTTGTTGTTGTTGAGTCATCGATCAAACGCCCCCGCTGGCCCCAAACCTCAAGGTGAACATAAACACCCACAGAGCAGCATGGATGGGATTCAAAGGTGGCTTTAAATCTAAGTGTTTGAACACTTGACACTCAAACTCTGATTCTTTGTTCTAACTTAAGTGTAAAAATCTTATTCTACTTTGAGACGCAATGTTATAAGCGATGATGCTGGATGTTATTTCTATCAACACACCAGTGAAGCATAGTTCAAATACGTTGACAGTGAACTTACAACGTGGTTTCTCTGATCATTAATACGCTTTTGTAAAAATGCGCCCATTTATGGTGGCAGAGGCTGTATGGGAAGCGCCGACTGCTCATCCCTAACGATAACCGTTCACATCATCAATCACGCACCAATGGAGCAGCCAATGGGAGCAATTTGGGATTCGGTATCTTGCTCAGAGACAAGCAGGCTACAGAGCCACAGATGCCACTTCTCTGTAAAAATAAAATAAAAAAATAGACACCTCGCAGAAATAAAACCAATTAGTGATGATAAAATTGGAGCTGTTGAATTTATCTCCTGAGTGCAGTAATGGGATTTTGACGTTTCTTTGTTGTTGTTGTTTCCTTTTATTGCCCGTAACAGCAGCTCACAGCGAACTGCTTCCTTTTGATGTCCTCAAACATCAGCTCCACTCTCTCTGATGTGTTACATCACATGGCTGATGGCATGTTGCCGGTGTCACCTGATGATCCAAGAGTTGCAGAATATTCAATACTCTTATCTTTATTCTGACAGTTTCATGTAACCCTAAAGTCGACCTGAGTTTATTGTTTCTCATCAAGACATTGATCCTTTATTATCCATTCTTTCTCATCTATTCTAAATCACTGCATACCATCACCCACTCAGCAGGAGGTAAGCGTGTGCGTGTGCGTGTGCGTGTGTCTGTGGCCTGACTGCGCGCCACCTCTCATTCGGTGCATGTTCACGAGCGCGCGCACATCTTACGCAGCTCCTCTCCGCGCGCGCAGGGGGAACCGATCCCAAACTTGAATGAGCTGTAACCTCCAGCCTGAACGTGAATTGTAAACTGGGAGAATATACGGGTTGTAAAAAACATTTTTATTTTATTTACTGGTTGCGCGCTCTGCGGTTCGATAAAGGTGAGTGACGCGCGCTTCTAATAACCCGCGACGCGTTTACGGCGCGCAAAAACTGTATTGTAATCTGCTTCATGAGGCTTTCGTGATCTACATGTGGAAGTTTTTCTCTCATGGCTGCGCAGTAAAGCGCATTTTGCTCGAGATATACATTGTTTTATAATGTGCGTGTTTTTTTTTTTTTTGCATGGATATCATCCAACTTGCGCACCATTTCTCGCGTATATTTTTATTTGATATATCTGATCTTAATGAGAAGCGTTTTTTTCTCCTGACAGGTGTCGGCATGGAAAGCGCTCCGGTTGAAAGTGAAGTGAACGCAAAGTGCGTCTCCTGGCTCCTGGAGGACTGCTTCGTGAATTCCAGCCGCAACGCGACCCACGAGGATTCGTGGGAGCCGGAGGGCATGTCGCCCATCATCCCCATCATCACTGCGCTCTACTCTGTGGTGTTTGTAGTGGGCTTGCTGGGCAACTGCCTCGTTATGTACGTGATCATCAGGTACGATGCGCGCACGCAGTCATGTTACAGTTACATGTATGTTTCACCCCAAACATGCACGCGCTGCTTCTGTGCGTTTTGGTGCGTGAAGAAAGACCCATCAAAGGTATGGAGAGAAATCTGTTTCTTTTTATGCAACCAAACAAAAAAAAGGATTTGCAATTAAAATATATATATATGTGTAAACAAGACCATCATTATTTTTGGTTGCAAATCCATTTTTTGAAAACAGATTTCTCTCCATACAAAGGAAGATCATATTTCTCTAACCCCTGCTTATGCAGCTCACCCACAGGGCCATGTCAGGTAAGCTCACAAGAAAAGGTTGATATTAATGCTGCGATTCTATTTTGTGTGGCGCGTAAAACCCCCCAAAAAAAGTTTCAAGGGGCTCATTTTACAACCCGAATGATTCTACGAGATCTACCTCTACAACAATGCTCCATCGATCTTCCTCCGTGCTGGAGGCCGTGGCGTTAATCAGAGCGGGAAGCGGCGGTGCTTTGTCACGCTAGCAGCTGCTTGTACCTCGTTGGGTGATATTGATGGCGCGCGCGAGCAACAAATCTCCTCTGATGTAATGCGAAAAGCGGCGGCGCCGTCCAGAACGCCTCGGTCATCAGACACAGTCGCCTCAAATCAAACCGATTGCATTTGCGCGTCACGGGAGTCCGATTTCACCGCTTGTGCCCATCGTCTTCCTCGCCATCCCATCCCCACGTCTCTTACAGGTACACGAAGATGAAGACGGCCACCAACATTTACATCTTCAACTTGGCCCTCGCCGACGCCCTCGTCACCACCACCATGCCCTTCCAGAGCACCGACTACCTGCTGAACACCTGGCCGTTCGGCGAGGTGCCGTGCAAGGTCTTCATCGCCATCGACTACTACAACATGTTCACCAGCATCCTCACCCTCACCATGATGAGCGTGGACCGCTACGTGGCCGTGTGCCACCCGGTGAGGGCCCTGGACTTCCGCACGCCCGTCAAAGCCAAGAGGATCAACGTGTGCATCTGGATCCTGTCCTCGGCCGCGGGGATCCCCGCTTTCGTTCTGGGCGGCACGCAGACGAAGAGCGGTGAGGAAGTGCTTTCGATCTCCCATTTTCCGGGCCGGCGTGCGTCCAACGGCGACGACGTGAGCTGAGAAAAGACGCTTCAAAACGTGTCACTGAAATGCTTTAAGGCGAGAAATGCGTTCCATCGAGACCGTCCGGGAAGGATTTCCAACTATAGCCGCACATCATGAATACAGATGAAGGACGGAAACGGAGTTGGGTTAAATATTCCCTCCGGAGTGCTTCTAAGGAGCTTCTTAAAGCGCAGAGTGGAATCTTGTTTATAAGTCGCCTAATTCACGCCTTCCTCTCTCTGTGCTTCTGCTCCCGCAGACGTAACCGAGTGCGCCTTGCAGTTCCCGGAGCCCTACGCGTACTGGGACACGCTGATGAAGATGTGCGTGTTCGTCTTCGCCTTCGTCGTGCCCGTGCTCGTCATCACCATGTGCTACTCCCTCTTGGTCCTGAGGCTGAAGAGCGTCCGGATACTGTCCGGCTCACGGGAAAAGGACCGCAACCTGCGGCGGATCACGCGGCTGGTGGTGGTCGTGGTGGGCGTGTTCGTGACCTGCTGGACTCCCATTCACATCTTCATCCTGGTCAAGGCGCTCGTGGGCGTGCCCGAAACCACCGCCATCATGGCCGCCTACTTCTTCTGCGTGGCTCTGGGTTACACGAACAGCAGCCTCAACCCTGTCCTCTACGCCTTTCTGGATGAGAATTTCAAACGCTGCTTCAAGGATTTCTGCCTCTCGGCCAAACCGAGGGGCGGAAAGGCTTCAGGGAGCGAGAAGGCCGGCAGCGCGGCGCGGGGGAGGGGCCCAGCGATTCCCCTGCAGAACCCGGGAGGCGGCCGGGAGCCCACGTGACTAGCGGTGGAGCTGTCGTCATTTTCCCCGACTGGAAAAGAGTCGCGTGACCTGGGCCTCACCCACGTCACGTCGGCCATGTAGCTGCGGCTCGTTTTACACGTTGGCGAAAAAACACGGCGAACATTCATATCAGCGTTCAATTCACAGATCAAAGGAAAGTCACACTTGATAAATTGGGATTCAAGTTTGACTTTAACAGTTCATGTTGTTGCCTCACAGCAGGAAGGTCACAGGTTCCAATCCGACTTGCGGCCTTTCTGCCAGGAGTTTGCACGTTCTCTCTGTGGGGGGGGGGGGGGGGGGTTCCCTCCGGGTTCTCCGGCTTCCTCCCTCCCACCACCAAAAGACATGCAAATTAGGAGCATTGGTTACACTAAAATGTGTCCGTAGGTGTGAGTGTGTGTGATGAACAGGCGGCTTGTCCAGGGTGTACGACCCGCGACCCGTTAACGGACAAAGCGGTCAGGAAGATATTTAACAGAAAAAAAAAGAAAATGAAACGTATTGATTTCTGTTTATTTTTCACACAGTGAAATATAAATCAGTGTTTTTAGGCTAATTCCATTTAGATTTGATTTATTCCTGTCTTTTTCCTCATCTACTTTTTTTGGGTTGCCAATAAATGCCTTTAACAGTCTGGGATCAGACAAGGTTCAAAGACGTCTAACAACACTTAATACAGGTTTTGTGTAACACTAATGAGCCAATGGTTGGTGCATGAGACATCAATGTGCATTTACGATTTGACAGAGGGCTTTCTATCAGCTTTGACCCTGGAGTTGTGTCCAGTTTGATACGTTGTTCAGTTCATGATGTGTAATTAAATCTCATTAAACATCATTGCATACATATACTGTAGTCATGTGGAAATACTCGTGCTACCGTAGAGAAATGTCACCTTTGTGCAATCTGAAAACACGAATTGCTACTTGAACGAATTGTGCATATTGTTGAATACAGTTTATTTTGACAGTATATTGTTTTGTATTGATAACATGAATCTGCACAGGCATTAGCGATGCATGTAGCATGTCAACAGTCATTGCTATGATAGCATAATGCAACATCTGCAGTTCTATGCCTGATGGACAGTGTTGTTATATTGATGGATCTGCAAATAAGACTGAATTTATTCATTGTATAAACACATTTCTATAATTAAGATCCGGGGCTCTAATTAAACTATTTAGAAGCAAAAATCTATTTCCACAGAGATATATGATAAAGTCATAAATCCAAGCTGTGTGGGGTTGGGGGGGGAAACTTTAATGTTTAACCACATCTTGTATAGATCCATAAATATTTCACATATATAGAGGTCCCATTGGTGCACAAAAAAAAGAAAATAAATGTTACTAGAATCAACCACCTTTGACCATTTCCTCTTTGTTTTTGAATCTCTGTGTCTACTGTTCTACCCTGGATTGTGCTTCATCCACAGAACAGGAAATGTATTGATTTTAAGTGAAGTCCTTCACATTAAGGTGAGTTAAACCATTAAATATTGATTTTCTTCACTTCCACTCACGTTGTTGTCAGGTTCAATTTGGAATGTTTACTGTCTGATACTCTCCTTCCTCAGATGTTGCCCCAAAAAATAGATTCTGATTCTTACTCTGCAACAGCATTAGTGTTTTTGACATTTTATTATTGCAGTAGCTCAACAGTAAATTCTCCTGATTGGACAAGAGCAAAAAAAAATTTTTTTATGGAATATGTAACACTCTTGAAAAAAATAAAAATGAATGGATGAACGATTGAATGTTTTACGTCGAAATTAGTTTTAATGTGTGACAACAGCGCCCTCGTACGGACGTAAGTTGTATTACTAAATTATGTATATGCGATTTTTGTTGCTTTACTTCCTCGACACGAGAAACCTGTCAGTGTTTGAATTATGTATTTATTATCAATTATTTCTGGGGTTGGAGTAAATTAAATTCTCCATTATGGAGGATCTATTTTTTATTTTCAGCTTCTTCTTCTTTTTTTTTTTTTCTTTTTTTATCACAATTGTCATGAATCCATTTGAATCACTGCATTGTCTTTCATTGTATGCGACACATTTGATTTATTTTAATTTTAAAACTCCATATGCTCGTAAATTAAACGTATTTAATATTAGAAAGAAACCTGTTAGAAAATAAAATGAAGTAAAGAAGGCGCGGCTGCGGGGCGAGTCATGATCACGTGACTCCCCTACGTCATCTTGACGTCTTTCTTCCGGGTTTATCCATTTGCTGGGGAACAACAGTCAACTGTTTCGTCTTCTTGAAGGGCTAGTCTTCGAATTTCGTGGAAATGAATCGTTTGTTTGGCGTCGGGAAGCCGAAAGCTCCCCCTCCGAACCTAACGGACTGCATCGGGAATGTAAGTACAGTCCCGAGATAACTTTTTGAACGCTGTCCCGAACAAAGTAAGCTAATGTTTTTGTCAACAGGCTCTATTTACCTACAGAATGACACCGGAAGCGCTTCAATATTTAGCAGATATTTAGTATCTCACTCAAATGTGATGGTATTGCCAGTCCGTTTTGTACACTCGCACAATGAATCAGCGTTATGTAATCAGAGTATTTGAGCTATTTAAATGGCGACCAACAAGAGACTTGTCCCTTCCTCGGCGACGTGGAGTCACTGGACCAGTTTCACTGGTTATTTGTTATCTGACAAAGCTGCTGTTGCTTTACCAGACTGGTAGTAAACTGTTTTATTAGCCTCAGTTGAGCTACCCTTTTGTGAATGAAAGAAAAAATAATAATCTTGCGATTCATTTACTTCTGACATTATTTACTGCTGATGAAGACTTGATGTTTATTTTTACTTTAAGGTTGATTCTAGGACAGATTCTGTGGACAAGAAGATCTCCAAACTCGATGCTGAACTCATGAAATACAAGGACCAGATGAAGAAGATGAGAGACGGGCCTTCGAAAGTAAGATTCATGTCTGATGCTGCCGTTACTAAAAGAATATATTGAGACAAACGGAACCAGAAATGTCTGTTTATGGAATATTGACGACAGTATTGGCTTTTCTTTTTAAGCATTACTCCTATTTGTTCTCATCCTTTAAGAGAAATTCCTACAAAATTAGGATTACTTGTCAAAATGAATCCAACAGCATATCTGGTACATTTTGAATGCTAACAATAAAGTATTTTGATCCGTATCTTTCCCTTCTGGTCAGTTTATCTCGACCACGAGTCGTTATCAATTGAGAAGCATTAAAAAAAGGAATGTTTTTTTCTTTTACCAGAATATGGTCAAGCAGAAAGCAATGAGAGTTCTGAAGCAGAAAAGAATGTAAGCCATTTTTTTTATTTCTAACTAAATCTAGTGTTTATACCTCAGATGTTTTCCTCATCACTCAGAGTTCTTTGTATCTTCCAGGTATGAGAGCCAGAAAAATAACCTCATGCAGCAGTCGTTCAACATGGAACAAACGAACTACACAGTCCAGAGCCTTAAAGACACAAAAACAACAGTGAGCCGTTTCGTCTCCCAGATGGGATGTTGGAAGTCGGCGTGGTTTTCTCCTAACACTTTACGTTCGGTTCTTAGGTCGATGCCATGAAGGTTGGCCTTAAAGACATGAAGAAAGCCTACAAGAACGTTAACATCGATAAGATCGAGGTGTTGGTTCTACGCATTTATTCATTTATTCAATCAAAGCCATGTGATTTTTAGCTAAAGATAAGAAAAACTGTATCAACTTTTAAGTTTATACATACTCATTCTGACAATAAAACAGTTGGTGGAATTAAAAAGATGAACTTTTTTTTTTTTTTCTTCCAACATTCAGAATCTTCAAGATGAGCTGGAGGACATGATGGAGGACTCCAACGAAATCCAGGAGGCGATGGGCAGGAGCTACGGCACCCCCGATATTGACGAGGGCGACTTGGAAGCAGGTTTGTTTGGCAATCAATTGCAATTACCCGATTATAAAATAAATCGGGTGATGAAATCTGGGAGACGGCGCTGATAATAGACGTCATTCGTTGACGTGTCCACAGAACTGGACGCTTTGGGAGACGACCTGATCCTGGACGATGACACCTCCTACCTGGACGAGGCCTCCTCGGCTCCTTCTATCCCAGAGGGCGTGCCCGGAGAGAGGTCTGCCAACCGGGTAACTGCACACAGCTCCGGGAGTTCTCTCACTAGTCTGTAGCTTTCTCTGATCGCCACTCTTCTTTTTTGTTTTTCCAGGAAGGTGTTCTGGTGGATGAGTTTGGTCTCCCTCAGGTTCCTGCTACATAAGAGCAATCAAACTTTTTTTTTTTACGTGTATTATAGCCTTTTACTATTTATCTAACCAACACTTCCAAGCCTTAAGATTCAAGTGTCTGCTGTCCAGCAAATATGGGAAAGTAACAAATGAAAACGAGTCATCTTTGACTGAGATCTAATGACGAGTGCATCCGGATGCTTGAGCGTTTTCACTGTACAGTTTCCGCTGCACCGAGTTGCCACGAATAAAACTCTGTTTTTACAAACAGGACTTTGAAGTCAGTCAAATCACTTTACTGTCAAGTTAAGCAGGTCAAAGTGCAGAATCGAAAACACGTGCACATTCGGACACGTTAAGAAAAGGCTCGACGAAAGCAACAGCTCCCGATGGCGCGCCTGCGACTCGCTGGTTGTTCTCATCACCATCTCATCCTGTAGGAGTGGGGGAAGAGCTTAAGGTGAAGATACTCCACCACGCTCTCGCTTTCCAGGATTTCAAATTCATAAAAAGGAATCTGGAAGCAAGAAAAAAAACAAAAACATTACAAGTTAAAACAGAAGGCCCTATCTAGCATCTCACAAGCAGAGGACATTTCTCCATCAGCTTCACAGCCATGAGCACGGTGCGTCAGTCCTAGCTAAACAAACAAACAAAACGAGAATAGCATCATTCGGAATAAAAATGTATCCAGTAGATAGTTAAGATTAGAACAGATCTAAAAGCATGTAAAAAAAAAAAAAAACTACGTCGAAGACGCCTCTGCGAGCGAACCTGGCAACCTTGAAGGCACTGTTAGCTAACGTTAGCTAGCTAGCTGTTCGACTGCTAGCGTTGCTGGAATAAGGGTGTTTTTGGCTGAAAACGTTTCTCACGGCAACAATTAACAGGGAACATGGAAAAAAATATATAACAGCAAAATCTATACCTCTGTTTACAGCAACACGCCGAGCATAAGCGCGTAAAAGGGCAGAAAGACTGCATAATGCTAATATCTACTCCGGTGAAGCCATGACGTGCGTTACCCGAGACTACTTCTGATTGGCTAGTGATTGTGGGCGGGTTGGACAATGAGGGCTTATGATTGGCTAGAATTACACCAACCCCATAGTAGGATCAGGACTCTTTACTTCCGCGTTGTTGCACGCATTTGCGTGTGGATCGTGCGGCGTTCAAAAACAACACAATTTCCGTTTGTACTGCAGTCGTGCGATTCTTGGTTCGAATCTATCGTTGTAGACAAAATTTTGAACTTTACGCAACACTAGCAGATAAAAAACGTTAATCTGTAGCACAGCGAGGTCTTGATTCTTAAGAAATTTAGCTATAAAAGTTATAGTTATATAAAAGTTGTTGTTTTTTTAAGTTTGAAGCTCTTTGCACCGGAAACGTTGTATTTGTGGATTTATTCAGAGTTTTATGACACCTCATATATTGAGTTATTTTGATGATCTCCGGAAAAGTTAATGTTTCCGACGGCATTTGAAGGCAGCACCATGACGTTTGAAACAGATCCAGACAGCAGAGGGCGAAATAACATACACAAGTAGGCCTACAAGTTCTTTGAGGCGTTTTATGATAGGACTTGGATGTTAAACTTGGCATAAAAGTAATTAACGGCCTCATAGTTTCACTTTTGGTGACACTAATGTGTTTTATTAAGGCCATTTGGCAAACCACTGCTCCACAGGATGGAGCTAGTACCAGTACCCCGTGTAAATAAAGGCGACAGCAAGAAATATCCTGCAATAGTTCGCCCGATGAAGTGACGGTATCAAATTAAGTTAGACATCTTTGTCCTTAACATTTCACTGCACTAACACGGTTTGTCTACGAGTATGTTCAAGCATTTTCCCTTCCCCCCAAAAATAATTCCGCTCTCGCTAGCCGGTGCATGTCGAATGAGTCAAGCGCGACACGGAGAACTGACTTGTCGGGTCTTGAAAAGCACCTGAGGAGGAAGTTTGATGCTTAAGAATTTCAGATATGCCAAACAGACGGGCGGAAAAAAAAAGACAGAATTAAGCAACATTTATTTCAGTTGTCATTTATGGAAGGAAAGCAGTGAAGTACAACTTTATAAAGGGCTTTATTTAAAAAGTTTCTATTATAAAATGTAAAAATGTCATTAAACCCAATGAATTGTAAAGACCTATAATGTAGAGCTTCAAAGGTTTATATGACAGACCCCCCCCCCCCCCCACCATTTGACAACTGAATTTTCTTTTCATTAGCGATGTGTACATTTGGCAATAATGGAAGTTCACAGCAAATAGATTTTATTGCTTTGGTTTGTTTATATGGGCGAGCTGAGCCATGCAGCGCGGTGATCTAGCTGACGGAAGAGGCAAAGAGGGTGAAGAGGGACGCAACGGAATGGCTCTTTAATCGTCCTTATCCTTGGCACCGTGCTTTAGGATGCGTGTGAACTCCACGTAGTTGAAGTTGTTCTTCTTGTCAATGGGGGCCTCCCTGAAGAGCTCATCCACCTCCTCATCCGTAAACCGATCGCCCATCGTTGTGAGAAGCTCCCGGAAATAATCTTCCTGGATGAAACCTGATGGGAAGAAAAAAAAAGAAAGAAAACTATAAATCAACATGTTTTATTGAATAAAAATAATATTAATTTTGTGGTCAATTAAACAATTTTGGATCGACCAGAGCTCCATAGAGCAACGCAGAATGCTCATGTCAGAACTCACCTGTCCCCTCCTCATCAAAGCAAGCAAACGCATTCCTGATGACGTCCTCGGGGTCTGTGCCGTTGAGCTTCTCTCCAAACATGGTGAGGAACATGGTGAAGTTAATGGGCCCGGGAGCCTCGCTCATCATGGTGTCCAGGTAGGCGTCGGTGGGATTTTTTCCTGTATGAAGAGACAGGCTTTCAATCACATCACTACTTTGCAGCATTTGTGCAAATCAAGCAAGTGAAGTACACGGATGAATCTTACTGAACGGAGAGAGATTAGCTTTTTAAAACTCACCGAGCGAGGCAAGCATGTCGTGAAGATCCTCTTTTTCCACAAACCCATCACGATTCTGGTCGATCATGTTGAAGGCTTCCTTGAACTCCTGAATCTGAGACTGGTCAAACATGGCGAAGACATTGGAGGTGGCGCGGTGAGGGCGCTTCTTTGCGGCCTTTCCCTTTGCTTTTTTGCTCGACATTTTGACTGTTTTATAACTGTAGAGAAAAAAAAAACACATTTATACACGTTAGGGTTAATGTGCCAAAAACATGTTTTAACCAGTTTGACATGAAGGCCATCGCTGGACCAGACCAGACAAATTCCACACTAGTAATGTTTCTATCATTAATGCAGTATACTTTAACTCAAATTTCTAAAATATTTGCTGTACGTCAAAGATAAAGGATTTATCCAATTAGCATTATCTGCCTATTTGGCTGCACGCCATGTTTGCAAACACACGTAAGACCTTAAGTGCTGTAATCCCTTCAGTGTGGCCGAGTAGACGATGTACGCCCTCCAGGCTGAACACAATCTGAAACGGTCCGTTTTCAGCAACCACTCAAACAGTTTTACAATTAAGAAGCTTTCTTGCTGCGTACAATTATACGTAGAACATGTACGCCATGAAATTTGGCTCCTGCTTTTGACCCATCCCTGAGGAGCACTGGGCGGTCCTTAATGTGCCCGAGGGAAGCTGGAGTTAATTACGTTGCTCAATAATACATCGGCACGCAGACTATAAAAAGGATAATCCTTCAGTCTTAATAGGGCAAACAGGAGCCAATGAGATAATTCTACTTATGTAGGTAGGGTGCACACACACATAACATGTACCAACGCATTACTGATTTGAGTTTACACTTGCGAAGAGCGAATACTGTCATGCTACACTGTAGCCAAGAACTGTGACAGCAATACATCAACTTTTTAATCATGAAAAAAAATATGAAAAGTCAGTGCATACAACAATGGGTATAGGTGACAGTAGAAATCTGCATCCCCTTTCACTGTTAATGACAAGAGGGTCCCATCTTTGGCACCATGAGACAGCACAACAATATGGACACATCGACCCAGTGTAGACCTGATAAGACAAAAGAGTAACTGGCCCCTGAAACGGGACAAAATCTGACCAAAGGTAAAGTAGACCATATCACTACTCAAAATACGATTTAGTCATTTGTGCCTGGAACTCAGTGGGATGGTATTTTAATTCTCTCCCCGGTGTGGTGACCCTCACTGAGCTATAAATGGGAATGAGTCTCATCTCTGTAGGTTGATAATTAGACAGGCGCCATCGAAGATCAATGTGTTTTACTAATCTCTGTCTGCAAGTTTTATTTCTGAATTCTAAATGTGAACTTTACCATCTCGAGATCATTTGCAGCATCTAAAATACTGAAAAGCGTAAACGCAGAGAGAACACATATCAAAACGTTTACTTGCGTCGGTAAAATTTCAAAAAGCGCAAGTTGAAACGTCATGTATTAAAAAAAATTTTTTACGTCAATTTAATAATTTTAACTCAAGAGGCAATAGTAAGTAGGTGCGCGGTTTTAGTGGATTGAGGCCTAGCTTCAAACGTATTAAACACAATTATGACGTTACAAATAATGCCAATAATGTTCCGGTAAAAAACGTCATCTTCTTACCTAGAGCTTACAACAAGTACCGAACGTTTAAAGATCGCATTAGATGCGGAGTCATTGCTCGAACAGCTATGAATTAGCCATGTTTTCAAGCTATCAACCGAACACTCAAAATGGCTCTACCGTGTGGTTCACCTACGTCGTAAATATCTAACACTTTTACGGTACCCTTAAGACAAAGCATTTACGACGCAGCTAACTGGAAGAGATAGAAGAGCAAATTTAAATGAATTTCTTACCTGACAACAACCAGACACCCGTCAGCTAGCCCACCGCTGCTCCCTTTTTCAACCACCGCCCTTCACTTCCTGGTAATAATGCTCGTTTCCGTGGGGCATTTTGGAACAAACCAACTGAGGAAAAGAGGGGTGGCCCGCAAGCGTGAAATCATTAAAAAGGATTGAACGACAATTTTATTCAGTGATTCTATAAGATAATGCAGAGATAAATTTACCAACCGTTTGAAAGCTCTATATAACATCTTGTCATTGCCTGGAATTAAATATGAAACGTATTTTAACATCCCCGATGGTGTAAAATGTACCTTTCGCAAACACTCCCTCGCTGGCGTTTGACATTCCTGGATATGCCCTTTTAAGGCAAGACAGAATACAAATCCGACTTGTTGGGTAATTCATAAAAAACAAAGTTTAAACGTGTACATAAATGTAAAAATGTCATTTAATTGGACTCAATATGGTGTAGATTATGCAAATCACATGCAAATTACTTACTGGGGTAGTTTGGAGTTCTCAAATACCTTCACCTCTCAAAACAATGTCATTTGTGGTTTTTTAAAGCTTCTGACATGTTTTAATATTGTTCAAAGAAACTTGAACCCCTTTGAGACTTCACTTTGAATCAATTAATTGAAAGAAAATAAACTAAAAAAGATCATTCGTCCACATTTTCAGTAAATCCCTTTTAATGACTTATTTTTGACACGCATGTCACACCAATTAGCTACAGCAGGAATTATAATTCCGTTTTTTGGGGGATATTCTGATTCCTGAAATAGTTTTTCCCTTTGCTTTTGATAGCTGTTTATGCTCTGAGGTGTAGACAGGACCCGTTTATGCTCTTCCACAAATGAGAGTGAGAATGAAAGCCAGAGTGGCACAGCGATATAACTGGTATCTCTTGTATGCAGGCTAAAGTTAGCAATGATCACAGCTGAGACCGCTGTGGTAAAGACAAAAGATTCAGATTAACAAGGACGCAGTTGTCTTAAAGTTAGCAAGTAAAGTACTGTATGTAACATTTGTACAATTATTCGCATTATAAATGTAAATAAATCGAGGCTCATCGAGATGCTTTTTTAAAATTGAAATAATAGATGACATGTTATATTCGTCTACTATTATTATAATATTAATAAATGGTAAATTTGCTTCTGTAGAGAAGCAAAACAAAAGTATGCATGTTTATTCATAAATACAATACACACCAAAAACAGAGATTCATGTTGTGAATCTTATAACAGGTGTGAGATGGAGACATAAAAAGATCAAACAACAGGTAGAGAATTTGGACAAACCCCACAAACGTCCACCTGTGTGGTTTTACCTGCATGTCAGTCTGTAATGCACATCGGTGGAGACCTGCAACCATAAATGTGTTGACCCCCCCCCACACACACACACACACTCTGCTCTCAGCTATATTTATCTCCGCCGTCACCATAAAAGGCTGCGACTGCTGCTTGGACACTCCAGCAAGGGCCGATATTATTTTTGTTGTGTGGCCCGCAGCCTCGAACGCACCTACCTGCAGGTCCGGCTGGGATATCGAGCTTTCAGTGTGGAGTTCATCTTTTCCATTAGAAGATTGGAATTTGAGGCTTCGTGTCGAGGGTAAGTTGCATATGAAACAGGTTGTAACTGTCATACGTGTTTATTAAAGCATGCTTTAATAGCTACTTCATGTTTCTCTTTCTGATTTTAAGTATTCAAATTTGAAGATTTTTACAATGGCTAAAATACATTTCTTGTTCTTTTCAATTTAGAGCAATTTAATAATAAGTTTTTGCTCTTTTTACTCATTTTGGCATGATGCTATGATTTTTCTTTTGGTTCGAGACAGTTGCTATTTTTTTTTGTCTTCATCTTTTGACATTAATTATCCATGTTCAACAAGTACAGAACATGTCGAAGTAAATGAAAGCATGCCTGGCATGTTGAAACAACCAAATGACCGGTCTCAGCAAGTCCCTGACGTTCACAATGAAACTGCTGTATATTGTCAGAGATAATCCACCTGGTCTTGAACACTAACTGACCAAGCAGACGAACAGATAGGCAGCAAGAAGCACGGAAACTCAGGCCTTGTAACCAGGAGAGGCCTGCAGCATGCCTGGATCTATACCGTTCTATCAGAAGAACCACCGCCACTATGACCGTGGCTACCGCAGCAAGGAGACCAGGTCCGTAATGGACCAGTACCAGTCCAGCAGCAGCAGCAGCAGCTGCACTGCTGGCACCAGCACCTCTGCTACCAGCAGGAGCAGAGGGTAAGGAGGAGGCAGAGGATCATATACGCCGTCAAATCTTTGTCACAGGAAAGGCTTGTTGCTTCCCTTAACGCCATCAGCCACCCCAACTGATCGAGTTCACCTCCATCACCTTTGCTGGGTCACCTCCCTGTCGCAGCGCTGGGATCATCTGTCTCGCTAACCAGTTCTCTTTCACGCTGATCGACCCTCGCAAAACACCCGAGGACCTCTTCACCGATTAAAAAACAGCTTTGGATGCTGCATGAAGCTCACTGCATGCGTGCTCGGAGAAGCCCGAATAGCGTTTATGCATGCTGCCAAGCTCTCACCTCTAAAGCAGCCATTTCTAAAGAACTGAAATTGTGTTTTGCACAGCTGAAAGCCACGCCATGTCTGACTTATTGTATATGGTGCCGACTGAATAGTTTAGTTCCATAGCAGATTCCCCAATTTGCTACCGGCAGTAAAGGGGAATAACGGAACGTGCAATTAATGGTGAAGTTATCTTTTTCTCTCGCAGGCAAATCTTTAGATAAACTGTTCTAATGGGTGTGAAGAGGGTTTAGGTTTTAATAACAGCTCCTGGTCTTTGCCTTTGCTTCACTTCTGCGCTGGGGAGAACATATACGTATGATGCAATGATGAGTGAAGGTTTCACTGGCCCAGGCGGCTGGAATGCTGACATCATGTCAAATCGGGAGCGCTGGATGTTCTACCCTTCGGTGGATTTCAGTGATAATCGACTTTAATGGGAGTTTTGCTGCAGCCCCGATTCTGTAAAGTCAGGGGAATGTAAATCAAAGCTTAAAGCCACCTGCGCAGATAGAAGGAAAAAAATGAGGGCAGTTACCCTGTCACCCCTCTTGCCCCTGCCTCCTTATCAGGTTTTGGTTATCTCATACCCAGAGCCCCCCCCCACCCCAACCAACTCTCCGGCTCACTTACGTGACTCTATGTTACTGTGTGCGGCGTACAAGGATTAGGGTCCAAGTAGTTTGTGGCTCTGCTGTGAGTTAAAATCCTTCTATATCACAGAAAAGGTGTTTTGTGTGTGTGTTAGTAGTATTTGAATGCGCCTCAGCAGTGTTTATATTGTCCTTCGTCCCAGTTTCCCTTATTGCAGAGGCATAAAATGCTAAATATTCAAGACTAAACCATCGATCACAATGAGCATTAATTTACAACTCATCCTCCCTCGCCTTGACACCCCCCCCCCCCCCCCCCCCCTCCGGATGTTGTGCTATTACTTACGCCAGGCTGACGGTGTCCTCATGTCCCAGACTTAATCTAGCTTCATGTTCTGGGCTGGAGGCAAGCAGACTGAGCCCGTTGCCAAAGCGAGCCAAGCCGACTTACTTGGCCGTGGATAAAGAGAACCAAATCATCGGCTATGTAGTGCCTCTCTTCCCCGGCAGGTAATGAAGTCTTTGTCATATAAATCTGGAGCTAATGTTTCAGTTATTGCAGTTTCAATAACAGGCCTCACTCCCCCCCCCCCACATCCATCCTCTGGCTCTGCTCTACAAACCTCTAGTCAAGAGGTCTTGGCTGCAGAGGAAGCCCGGGTGCGGGACACTCCTGCGTGCACGGCACGCAGGGATTTGTTCACCGGTTGCCTGGAGACGGAGCGGTCAGTGCAGCTCAGCAGGAAGAAAGCCGTGCGCGAGTCTGCCGAACGCATCTCTCTGAATAAAAGGGTCAGTGGGGGGGGGGGGGGGGGGGGGGTTCTACAGTATTTGTAGCTGACGTGCAAATTGGTTGGTTTTCATGACATCACATCCTGTCTTTCGTTAGATTATCTAATGCTATTAGAGATATTTTCATTGTAGCTGTGGTACTTCAGTAGACGTGCCGGTGACTAAGTGATAAATCCTTACACTATGAAATTATTCATATTGCTGGGTGATAGTGGGAAGCGGCGTCCAACGGTTCACTGAGTGCCATAAAGGCCTCGGCTATCGTCTCTCTGCTCTGCCAGAAAGCCTTTGACCGGGCGACAGATTCCTGAGTGTCCCGGCGGTGTCTTTACATTAAGTGTTGACTTCCTGTTTGCACAACGAGACGGGGCTTCATTGCTATTCATAGAGCTAGTAGCTACACACTCATAACGCGTGCAGCATTGGAAAGTGCATCAATCTCGCATGCGTAAAACAAAGATGTGCCGGCCATTGCTCAGCTTGTGTATGTAGAAGCTTTGCATCGTTTCAGCCATGCATTGTGAATTTAAGGGAAGCATCTGAAACTTTTTTCTCTTTTGGTTGAACTATTTCTGGACGTCCTGAGTGACTCGGCGCTCAAGTGTTGCTCTACTTGTAGATCCATGAACACGGGCGACACTTTAAGCGCATGAACGAAGACAGCCTGATGCATCCCCCAGAGTTCGTGATCAAGCCACGCTCCCACACCGTGTGGGAGAAGCAGTGTGTGCGACTGCATTGCACCGTCACCGGCTGGCCCGACCCGCGGGTCGTCTGGTAGGTCACACAGGCCGCATCCCCCAAAACGTGACTACATGTCTGTCCCCTCAACATCCTTTTTATCCCTCCGGGCTCCATCACGCTCCCATGACTTGACTATTTTCCTCTTGCTTCATCCTTTGTGTCCTCTAGTCGGTCTTATTTCATTTTTTTTCCTTCTGCCTCCCACTACAAGGTACAAAAACAATGTGCCGATTGACCATCTTGCCAACCCTGGCAAGTATAAACTCGACAGCAGATACAACCTGCACTCACTGGAGATTAACAGGTTAGTGTTTCCAATGGAATGACGGGATTATCACCTTCAATGGAATCTTTAGATCCAGAGGAATTCTTTTTTATAGCTTTTGTCCAGAAATGTTGTCGTTTTAGTTGAGTTTAATGCCAGTAAGAATATAAAAACAAGCCATAGACTATAGCAAAGCAGAGAAGGTTAGAATAATGTCCACAATTGTGTTTCTGGAAGGAAGGTTTGATATTTTACTCGTTAGAATTTAGCAAACCTCTCAGCAAAGTTATCAAGTAGCAAATGTAAGCATGTTTACATGTGATTAGCTGGGTTCTGATCCATCATCAGAAGATCCACTTGTAAAATATAATTTGAAATTAAACAAGAATATCTCAGAAATTATCCAGTTATGCCCGAATAGGTGGTTCCGATTCACATTCAATGGGATGCATTCATGCAGTCATCACAAAAAATAAGTTTTTTTTTTTCCAGAAACATATTTTTTTGCCAGTCATTTTTATAGTAAATCCACTCATACTGGATTCTACTTTATTTTGGCCCTCACAGACTGCCAGAAATACCAACGCCTGATCATTTCAAGCATCCACAACTCATACAGACAAATAAATCCACATTAAAATGGAATATCTAACTCCAGTTTCAGATACGTGCAGCGAGTCCCACCACCTGCTGCAGATGACATCACTCACAGTGTCTATTTATTCCTCAGAGTATTTTTAGTCGGGCGTTATGGAACATTTACAATCACCGGCTCACAGAGCTGGTGTGATTTTCATGTTTGAGAGGGCAGAGGTCGAGGTGGGGGGCGTGGGGGACGCTGTATGTGTGGAAACCTTAAGAGTTGATGGACACGATCTCTTCTTTCAGATGTGATTTTGAAGACACGGCGCAGTATCACGCCTCCGCCATGAACTGCGAGGGAGAGCTGTCTGCCTTTGCCTCCGTCGTTGTCAAGAGTGGGTTTCACCAAGTCTCAAGAAGCATCGCATCCTGATACACAAACTCTCAAAAGCCACATTTATGACCTCACAATTTATTTAAAATGGGAAGAAAATCACTGTAAAATCATCGCCGTCACTCTGATCATTGTTTCCTTTACCTTTTCGTCATAATAATGAAGCAACATTCAAATGTGAGGTCTGAAAAACGTGGAATTTAATGCCACTGATTCACAGAAAGTGTTTCTCTTACAGGGTTCAAAGGTGAAGTGGACGAGTTCCTCCCAGCTCCCAGATGTGAGTGTGAATTTACACCGTCAGTGCTTGGCTTTAAAGCAAACAAAGAGTTTAAAATGCTTCACAGAGCCGATCAGTTGTGCGACAAAGATCAGCAGGTGGTTTATTTCTGAAATAATGCATCTTTATCGATGTCGATGCGCTTTATACCATTAACTCACACTGGGATACGGATAGCTTGTCGTACTTGACTAAGTGGGATACGTGGTGGGTTGTTGAGACTGTGGACGCTACTGCGCTGACATTGATTTTTTTTCTTGATGTTGCCATGACAACGCAGGGACCAGCACTGGAGGTAACCGGGTCACAAGAATCGGCTTTGGTGAACTGGGTGTTTCCACTCACCACATTGATCGTTTCCACGCATGCCCACTCTAGAGCCTTCTAGGTGTCGTTGCTTCCTTGAAGCATTTAATCTTGGAAAAGGCACAGCTTTTTCATTCCGGCTTCCTGTGTGTCAGAACAATGATGCATTTTCCTTATATGTGCCTTGATTTAATTTTACATCCATTTCATTGTGTTGCCATAACAGAGCTAGTAAATAAACTACATTGTTGATGTATTTTTAGGGATCCAAAATGTAATCCTCCGTTCATTTCAAATGGTTAAAAATGTGTGAATAAAGATCCTAATTGTGTTTCAAACTAATTATTAAACACGTCTGTTGTGCTTCACTGCTTAATGCACGATCTCAAGTCCTCATAATTCCCATAGTACGTCCCTCTTTTCACCCTCGTCTCTGTCTTCTTCCATCTAGCTGGAACATGTTTTTTTTCTACGTGGTCATTTTCTGCCGCTTCACCGTTCCACTCTGCTATCTACACAATAAATTCTTGACTTTGCTGTCTCGTGTTTATCTGCAGGTGGCCCAGTGTCTGAGTACGGCATCACCTTCCAGACTCACATTGTCGACAAGTTCGGCGTGTCGTTTGGACGAGAGGGCGAGACCATGAGTCTCGGATGTACCGTGGTCATTTACCCGGCTTTACACCGCTACCAGCCGGAGATCCAGTGGTACAGAGACGGTGCGCAGATTAATCTGGATTATCACAATAACTGTATAATAATAATATATAATATATATAATAATAATAATAATAATAATAATACATTTTATTTATATAGCGCTTTTCTAATGTTTTTCGGATGTTTTTCGGATGTTTTTAAAGCATTACACTTTCTGTGTCCCCCCCCCAGATGTTCTGCTGTCTCCTTCCAAATGGAACAACATACACTGGAGTGGAGACCGAGCCACTTTGACGCTCACGCACCTCAACAAGGAGGACGAGGGACTCTACACCCTGCGTGTCGCCACCAAGTCTGGATATGAAACCTACTCGGCCTACGTGTTTGTCAGAGGTGGGCACGCCTTCCCTGAAGTTAGATGACGGCGTAAATAGTGTAAAGACCTAACATTTAGTCTCTATTTCTTTGGTGCATTTTCTGTTCATGCTGACCATTGTTCAATTTTATCTTTTGCATATTTCATAAAAAAGTCCTTCAACTTTTGATTCGAGAAAATTGTCATGCTTCTAAGATTTCTCCCCGGAGAGTTTATGCATTGTACTCCTTGCCAGCACAATTTTAATGCAACATGTCACCGGTCAAGGTTGAAGCTGCAGCAGCAGGTCCTCTGGCAACCGATGACAAAACCTCCATTGAGTAGTCAAAGCCTTTAAAAGCGAGTGAGTGGCTTTAAATAGGATATCTCTTTAAAAAAAAAAACACCAACTGCTTGGCATCTGTTTAGACAGGGAAGATTTTCTTTCTTGCCTCCAGAGACAATCTGACCCTTAGAGCTTCAGCTTAGACCCCTTTGTTGCCCCTATTATTACCCCTCAGGGTTGCCCTGCAAAGGAAATGCCAGGTACAGTTTCCACAACAAAATGTTCTATGATCCTGGCTGCGGTTGTTCTATTCTCAGAGCTCAGTTACGGAACAATTCTGGCCGGGAGTGCAGATCAATTCTATAAATAACAACAAAGGGGCTGTGCTTTTTTAATGCACATGGTCTGATCCTGCTGCTGATATTGCTGCAGTAGCTGCCCTCATTTTTCTTGAAGCCTCACCTCTCTTATCCTCTGTCACTTTTGGGCTACTGCTAATTAAGCAGTAGCTACTGCGGTGTTAAGTGCTCTTGCCTTGTGTTGGACTCGAGGACCAGAAACATTCCTGGCCTGCAGCAACACAGCAAAAAGCACAGCTCAGCCTAACGAAGGCAGACACACCCGATTCCACAGCGAACGCCTTTGGTTCAAAGGTGAATCTAGATTTATGCTGGAGCGTTTATCCTGACAGTCCTGCTGCTGTTACTGTTCGCATTAGATGCGGATGCTGAGGTTGAAGGCGCTCCCGCTTCCCCTCTGGATGTGCGTTGCCTGGATGCCAATAAGGATTACATCATCGTCACCTGGAAGCAGCCGGCGGTCGATGGCGGCAGCTCCATCTCGGGCTACTTTGTGGACAGGTCAGACGTTACGTTGCTGTGTGTTGCTATTCTAACTCACCCATCATCTGTCTCACAGCGACTGATTCAATGTAAAAATAATTAGAGTCTTGTATGAAGGGTCCTCACACCATCTAGACTCTTAAAATGTGTGCAGATGTGAGGTCGGAACTTCCCACTGGATCCAGTGCAATGAGACTCCAGTTAAGTTTGCCCGTTTCCCTGCTACTGGCCTGGTGGAGGGTCGCTCTTACGCCTTCCGGGTGCGTGCCGTCAACAAGAGCGGCATGAGCCATCCGTCTCGTGTCTCTGAGCCGGCGGCGGCCATGGACCCGGCTGATCGCGCCCGCAAGAGGGGTACGAGTGGTCTTCTACAAACGTGAAAAAGAAACACTCCCAATTAGATTCCTCATATTGTCATCCCGTCAGGTACGTCTGCTCCCTGGACCGGACAGATCATTGTCACAGAGGAGGAGCCTGCAGGTAGAAAATCGAATTCATCCGCCCACGATTTATACCAGCGAGGCGTTTAGGGACTTCATTCTTTGTTCTCTGGCCATCAGAGGGCATCGTTCCAGGGAGACCGCTCGAGCTGCAGGTGACAGAGGCCACCAAGAACTACGTGGTGCTCAGCTGGAAGCCGCCTGCGGGGAAAGGCCTCGAAGGTGTCATGTACTATGTGGAAAAGGTACATTTAGCTGACGACACACGATTGCATGAATGTGAATCCCACTCACTGACGTCCCGTCCTTTGTTTTGTCAGTGTGTCTCTGGCACGGACACCTGGCAGAGGGTGAACACAGAGATCCCGGTTAAGTCTCCTCGCTTTGCCCTGTTCGACCTCGCCGAGGGGAATTCCTACAGCTTCCGCGTCCGCTGCTGCAACGCCGCCGGGGTCGGCGAGCCGTCCGACCCAACCGAGGCCACCACCGTTGGCGATAAGCTTGGTCAGAGAGAACCAAACAGAAGCATGCACCAGAGCAGCAGCACCTTTACATTCTCAGATAAAAAAAACAAAACAAAAAAACTAACCTTTCTGCTCCACAGATATCCCATCTGCCCCGAGGAAGGTTGTCCCAACCAGAAACACAGACACGTCAGTTGTCGTGTCTTGGGAGGCATCCCAGGACGCCAAGGAGTTGGTGGGATACTACATCGAGGGCAGCATCGTGGGCAGCAACGCGTGGGAGCCGTGCAACAACAAACCTGTTAATGTCACAAGGTAAAAACGTCCTCTCTTTCCTTCTCAAAAGAAATTTGTGGGCTTCTCTTCTTATCGACGTGCTTTTTCCGGCTCGCCTCCAGGTTCATCTGCCACGGTCTGACGACAGGAGAGAAGTACGTGTTCAGGGCGAGGGCAGTGAACGCGGCAGGGATCAGCCAGTTCTCCCCGGAGTCGGAGCCTGTTGAGGTGAAGGCTGCTATAGGTGAGCGAAGCTAATACTGACATTGATGTTATACCTTGCATTTACAAATATATGGCACTTGATATATACAAATGCAAATGTTAGTGTATTTTGTGTAAGATGGTAGAACTGGTACTTTCTCGTTATTTTACCTTGTGGGATCCCACTGTTGTCTTGACGCCCACACCTCCTCCACCCTGGTTCCACTCTGTCACCCTTTCACGTGACTTTGTACTATTTTTTTTTTTTTTTTGACCCACCTGCCTTCCTCCCTCTTCAGCCGCATCCACCCTACCCCACCATTTTTTTATTTTATTTTTGCGGGCTCAGGGTCCGGACTTGTAGACTTCCTCTAATTTGGGTCAGAGCGATCCAATTCAGCGGTCGTTACAAACCAGCCCAGTGTCACATGCCTCCCCCCCCCCCCCCCCATTCCCCTTTTTCTCTCACCCATCCTGGGCACGAGACGTGTCGGCAACCCCCCCACGTGGTGCTGAAGGTACCAACGTAGACCTCTCATCGCTCCATCGGTACCCTAAACTGCACTGGGTTTCTCTCCTATCCTAACTCCTAACAGCTAATATCGCAGTATTACTGGAGTTTAATGGTTAGATGAAAACACAAACTCATTCATGCACACGCAGATTGACCTACAACAGGTTAAAAAAAATGTTTTTCGAATGGTGTGAACCATCTTCATCTTGTCCCATGGTGTAATACGAGTGAAACTGATAAGGGACCGATTTAGGTTTAATGCACAATGAGAACGTCCTATAATTTCAGTAGATTAAAATGAGTTTAAAGGCTTAAAATAGCAGTTAAGACAGACCTTTTGGTTTAGTGGAAGTAAAAACACCAGATGGTAATATATCACACGAGTAAAAGAACAGAAGTATTTGCAGATTACATAGTACAAAATATCATAAAATGTTAAAACTACACAGAATTACTTAATAATATTTCAACACAACTTGTATGCATTATTGTAGTTTTGTATTAACCACATCAATTAGTGAAACCACAAACAGTTTCTGCAATAATAATTTAAATATTTCCATAAACATCTGCAAAGCAACTAAATCTTCATCTCATCAGGATGTAATGCCAGTAAAAGCTGATAAATAATCATATTGATTTGAACCCAGTCCAGCTGCAGGGACAGATTCCTGTCAGATCTCCACGCGTTGCACGTGTGCCCTTAACTCTGCATCACAACTAACACAACTATATCAGCCTTTGGATCTCGTGCTGTAGCTCACCTGGAGTTTCATGCTCAGTTTTTCCCTTTATATCACATTCCCTTTACACGCCTAGTCTAAATTTCTAGATGGTAAATTATGGAGAATGAAAGAGGCAAGTCAGCCACCAATATCCAATTATCAGTAACAATCAGACGTCTACTCAATTCTTTTAAACGAAGCGGCGATTATGTCCTTTGGCATTGTTCCTGAAGCAGCGCTCTTCATTAAGCGCGGGTGCAAAGCCAGCACATCCACAGCCATTGGCTGTTCTACTTCACCTGCATGCTCTCGTCATAGAAAATAAAAGCCGACTCACCTTCTCGCATGGATGTCACTCTTGTCTTCATTTCTCACTCCCTGTCAGATGAGGACATTCTACTATTTAATGATTAGATGATGTTGTGAATACTGCTTAGTGTGCTTTTCTATTTTTGCTTTCTATTTTTGCTCTCTCACTATACTTAAGATGGATATTCAGCCTGTTTTTTGTTTTTTTTGCTTTTCTTTGCCAACTCCTGTAGGGGGCGGCATTCCTCATGGTGTGTTGCCGGAGATGGGGCCGGGGGGTAAAGTGGGCCAACTAACCGAGCACGGGCCACGCTGGGCGGGCACGCATGAAACTGTCCAGTCCCCCCCTGACACTATGCAAAAGTGCAATAAATCTCGAGCTGACACTGACGCCAGGGAGGGGGCCAGGCCTGCAGATTCAGGCCACAAACCCCCCGTGGAGGGGAAGAGCAAGGCAGGCAAGAGAGGCAGTGTGTCCTGGGCCCCCGACCTGGCAAAAGACCTGGTCTCAGAGTCTGTGTCAGACTCTGGATCAGTTTCTGGATCACTTACTGACAAAAGTGCACAGTCTTATCCAGCCCACGCAGGGGTTCAGGATCAGGCTGTAGAGACGGTCGATCAGCCTGAACCCAAACAGGCACGTAAGTTCTCTGTAGGTGCTTCAGCTAATCGGGACGCCGCGAGGCCCAGCAGCGAGTCGGCAGGTGAGCACTGGTCTGAGACGGAAGTCTTTTTTTTTTTTTTTTTTTTGCCTCTAAAAGAAGACAAATCAATTTCCCCCACCTATATTGTACTTTGAAGTAAATATATTTCCTTTGTAAAAACATTCTATAAGCGTTACACATACAATGATCCATCTCTCCATTGGCTGTCTTCTCTTTAAGGTAAGTCCCTGTAGAATATGGCCATTCTTTAACGCGGCACTGTCACGCTTGTCATTGGTTTTGCTGGCCTACACTTCCCCCCACAGCCTCTTCACATGGTGGTTCAGTGCCAGTCACACTTTAACACACTTCGACGAACTGCCCAGCCCTAAAGAAGGGCAGCGTATCTGTGCACAATGGGTTTATTCATCAGCATTGTGCTTATGATGACTCGAAATCAATCAATTTCCTTACCACAAATTTGATGGAATATTCAACTAATCAGTGCCAAGGAGTGGTTTGTCATTTTTTTGGTGAATTGGTCTGGAACCAGGGGAGGGACCAGCCGCCAGCAGTCAGTCTAAAGGTAAAAGGTAAACTTTGGACTGAGTCAGGATAAAAGCTTGGTTTGAGCCATTTCAAAACTATTGAAACACCCAAACGCTTCTTACAGACGCTGTACAAAGGTGCAACCGAGTTAGAGGGACGATAATCCTTGTTTATAGCAGACATTAATCTGCTACAGTCTTTAAATTTACACATAATCCAGAAGATTAAATTCATTTCAATGACAGGGGAAAGAAGGTGCGTTGTAATGCAACCAATCACCTGCTAGAAACAGAAGCTAGAGACCCAAAAGGGTCTGTAGAATCATGATATTTCTGTACATATAAGAACAACAATTATAGATCCATTAATCTGGCCTGAGATTTTAAATTAGATCCTAATTACTTCTCCTGGTTCCCCGACCGTGACGTTATGATGCCAATTCACATTTGTTGTTTTAGCCTCCCCTGCCCCGCCCTATGGCATCAGCGTCCTGGAGTGCGAGCGCGACTCTATGGTGCTGGCCTGGAAGCAGCCCACTTCCGTAGGTGGCGCTGACATTGCTGGCTACTTCGTGGATTACCGTGAGGTCGTCGACGGTGCCCCGGGGAAGTGGCACGAGGCCAACATCAGGTCCATCAGCGAGAGGGCCTACAAGGCGAGTCCACGTCGAACTCAGCCCAATCCAGAAGGTTCCGTTGATTTGAAGAAACCCGACAGACGAGTTCAAGACCAAGGCTATGCTATGTTCCTTAACCTGCAGGTGTCTAACCTGAAGGAGAACAGGAAATACCAGTTCCAGGTGCGGGCAGCCAACATGGCCGGAGTGGGCATCCCTTCAATGCCCAGCGATGTCTTCCTGTGCGAGGAGTGGACCATTGCCGTGCCAGGTTGATCAGATTAGATGAGCTAAGATGGGATAGGATGCTAAGACCTACTGCTGCTTGCTCTTCTGATGCGTTGGTACATCTCCTTCCTGTCCATTTTGAACCACAGGACCTCCTCATGATCTCCGGATAAGAGAGGTGCGAGGCAGCTCTCTGGTGTTGCTATGGAGGCCGCCGGTCTACCAGGGCCGTGACCCGGTCAACGGATTTTACGTCGACATGAAGGAGGCGGAGGCGCCAGAGGAAGCGTGGAGAGGAGTCAACAAAAAGGCGGCAGAGAAGACGTATCTCAAGGTCGCCATTCATCAGGCGGAGTACTTGTCGTTTTTAATTTGAGCACGAGGAGTAAACCGGTAACCTTTTTTTTTTTTTGCAGATTGAGAATCTGCGGGAAGCAGAGTCGTACGTGTTCCGTGTGCGCGCTCAGAACCAGGCCGGCGTCGGGCAAACCTCAGACGTGACAGAGCCGGTTGCAGCTGTGACCAAACCGGGTGAGGAGAAGATCAGCCGCTGACGACGACGTGGCTTTGCGAGCTGATTGTTACAGGATGTGGCCTCTCTGGGTTTCAGGCACCAAGGAGATAGTCGTGGATGTTGACGACGACGGCGTCATCGCCCTGAACTTTGAATGCTGCGACACCAACCCCGACTCCAAATTTGTTTGGTCCAAGAATTACGAGGAGATAACGGACTCGTCCCGGGTAACCATGGAGACGAAGGGAAACAAGTGAGCCGAGGATGAGAATCTTTGATCCTCTCCATTACACACTCTCTCTTTATTTATTACTCCTTTAATGCTTTACCCCTGAAGGTCCAAAGCTGCGTTCAGTTCCCCTGGAGAGGAGGACGTTGGCATTTACTCATGTCTCGTCACCCACACTGACGGTGCTTCATCCAGCTATGATCTCTCTGAAGATGGTGGGTTAAGTCCACATGGGTTTAGGGTTACTTGATTACTATTATTAATTTATTTTAACCTCTCTTTAATATTTCTATTCTCCTATCTTTGTCAGAGTTGAAGAAGCTTCTGGTCATCAGTCATGAGCACAAATTTCCCAGTGAGCCTCCCAGCATTGCCACGTCCGTCCCCTTTAATTTAGACTGTTTCATGAGCTGGTTCTTCATCTTTCCTCTTCGTCCTAGTTATTCCGCTGAAGTCAGAGTTGGCCGTGGAGCTTTTGGAGAAGGGTAAAGTTCGTTTCTGGCTGCAGGCGGACAGGATCTCAGCTAACGCTAAAGTGGATTACGTCTTCAATGATAACGTTCTCTCTCAGAACGAGGTCGGTGTGGCATAGAGATTCACAAAAAATCTGGGAATTGCATTCTTTGGTGTCGTTTTCCGTCTTCAAAAGGTGTCTTTGGGTTTTCAGAAATACAAGATGAATTTTGACAAGAACACGGGGGTGATAGAGATGATCATGGAGTCTCTGACCCCAGAAGACGAGGGCACCTTTACCTTCCGGTTGCAGGATGGGAAAGCCACCAATCAGTCCAGTTTGGTACTGATAGGAGATGGTATGTTCATTCAAATGCGATTAAAGTGGACTCCAGAGCCAACTCTGTTTAAAAGGCTCGAACCTGCAGAGAATACTTCATGAAAACCAAGTTTTATAGAGCTCTTTTTATTTTTTCAATGTGTCTTATTGTACTTTTTCATTTACTGTAGGAACATTTACCGCAACAAAATCCTTTCCTGAATTTATATTGCAAATAAAGATGCTTTTTTATGATGACTAGTGTCTAAAACAGGATTGGCCTGATCTTTAAAATGACTGGACTGAGTCTACTGTTTAAAAAGGTATTTAAAGTGACTTTAAGTGCTTAACAAAGTAAAATCTTCATATCTGCAGTATTCAAGGACCTGCAGAAGGAATCAGAGTTCCAGAGGAAAGAATGGTTCAGAAAGCAAGGTAGGACACACACGAAATTACGTTTTCAAATGTGAGGCAGAAGCAGAAAGTTGATTGATTTTGCATTACGTGTTCTTATTTTTTTATATTTGTTGCAGGACCTCACTTCATTGAGTATTTGGGCTATGAGGTGACGCCAGAATGCTGCGTCAGGCTGAAATGCAAGGTGAGATGGCTGGGAGGGTTTCTCATGTCGCACTCCTCTAGGTCCTCCATTCTTCTCATTGCACATCCATGTTTCAGGTTGGCAACATGAAGAAGGAGACGTCAGCGCTGTGGTACAAGGACGGGCACGAGATCAAAGCAGACGAGCATCTCGGCTTCACAGAGGGAGTCCTGAAACTGGAAATTGCTCAGGTTAAGTATATAAAGAAAATTAAATTGAGTCTGGATATCTGTATGCCTGACATTTCTGTTCCTTATCAGATTTCCAAGAAGGATTCTGGTGTGTATGAAGTTGTCCTGAAGGATGACAGAGGGAAAGACACATCCAGATTGAATCTGACGGATCAAGGTATGCAGCCCGGCATCCCAAACGGAGACGACCAATCATCTCCTGAGAAACGCAAACGTATCAATGCATTCATTCTCTACTAGGTTTCAAAGACTTGATGAATGAAGTTTTCAGCTACATCGGTAAGAAGACACACTTTTTTTTTGTCACCAGATAATATAATTCCCCCCCAAAAAGATCCGTGCTAGATTTTACCTCGAATGAATATCATTGCAGCTAATTCGTCCACTCCGCTGAAGATCACCAGCACAGAACGGGGCATCCGACTCTACACCTTTGTCAGCTACTACAACGACTTACTCCAAGTGACCTGGCACTACAAGTACGTTCTGCGCCTTCGTTGCGACTCGTGCAAACATAGTGTCAAAGGTGCAGCCATTCTAACTGCTGGAATCTGGAATGCTGCTGGAATGAAATTTTTAGGAAATGTTGGGAATGTTAACAGGATGATCTAATTTTAGTGCTGATCCAGAAGAGATCCTGGATTCTGGATCATTTTGAAATTTTTATTAGCATTGCCGTATATGGAGGGTCAAAATTCTGTTTCTAAATATCTCGGTTGATTATTGACCAATGTTTAAGGAATTTGACACAGTCATGTAGGGTGGGGGCTTCTATCTCACCACCGAATTTCATCCGGATCAGATTAGGATTGCGGATATGATCGAGATATTAAAATAAATATCGGACAATAAGTTTTGGTGTAAATCACAATATAGGAGGGCTGGAGGTGCTTTTCTCGTTCCTTACAGGACGGATGCTATTAAAATGCTTCTGCTTGTTTCCACGTCGCTCTGACAGGAACTCGGCCATCGCCTTCTCTGACCGTATAAAGAGCGGCGTGGTGGGAGATCAGCTGTGGCTGCAGATCACAGAGCCCACAGAGAAAGACATGGGCGTATATGCCATAGAGTTCAACGATGGGAAAGGTGGCCTGAGGAGGACTGTGGAGCTGTCTGGTCAAGGTATCTGTTGTCACTGGTTTTTAAATGTTGCCTGTTTTGTTTGTGGTTCTGCCTCCTGAGGATTTCTAATGAATTTTCAGGACTCAGATTTCTTCTTTTGCGTTTAATGTCTTCCAACACAAACAGGATTACTCGTGTGACTCAAACCAGATTCGTATTTTACCTTTTTTATTTTTATTTTTTCAGCATTTGACGATGCGTTTGCAGAATTCCAGAGACTCAAGTAAGATACCATTTATTTCCTACTGATGATATTATTGATTTTTTTATATCCACAATCATAACAAGATTAATTAATCATTATCATCATTTTTCTTTTTCTCTCCCGACAGAGCCGCTGCTATTGCAGAAAGAAGTAAGTGCAGGAATTGTACATATATTGTTGTTGTTTGTTTTTGTAAGGCTTTGGCAGCACGGTGGCATCGTGGTTAGCGCTGTTGCCTCACAGCAAGAAGGTCGGAGGTTCAAATTCTACTTGTGAGGAGTTTGTACGTTCTCCTCGTGTCTGCGTGGGTTCTCTCCGGTTTCCTCACACCAGCAAAAAGATGCAACTGAGCTGAATTGGTTACCCTAAATTGGTGTGAGTGTGATTGTCGATCAATGAACTGGCGGCTTGTCCAGGGTGTACTCCGCCTCTCGCCGTAGACGGCTGGGATCTGCTCTCAGATAAACTGTCTGGAAAATGAATGCGGTGAAAAGTGTATAACCTTGCTTTTCTTTCAGGTCGTGCACGTGTCGCAGGAGGCCTGCCTGACGTGGTCACTATTCAGGAGGGCAAGGTAAAGTGTTTTAACTGACTCTGACAGATAGTGGAGAATATACCGGGCGTCTCTTCAATGTCGGCAGCGTCTTACTTGATTATTTGGGGTGCACGTTGGCCTGTCTGTCCTCTTTCCAGGCCCTCAATCTCACCTGCAACATTTCTGGCGACCCCGTGCCGGAGGTCACCTGGCTGAAGAACGAGCGGGAGATCACATCCGATGAACACTGCATCCTCAAGTTTGAGTCGGGCAAGTTCGCCAGCTTCACCATCACAGGCGTGAACACATCGGACACCGGCAAGTACAGCATCCTGGTGAAGAACAAGTACGGCACGGAGAGCGGGGACTTCACCGTAAGTGTCTTCATCCCCGAAGAGGCGGGCGGCAAGAAAAAGTAAAAGCGGTCCGAATCTTGTCGTAAATATGTACAAATGAGAAGCAACTAAAGAAGAAAAAAGCTTTGAGGATGTGTCGGGTGGTCAATGTGGAATATTACGTCAAAGGGTGCTGAATTTGAACTGAAGTGTTTGACAGTTTTTACATGTTTTATCCCATTTGCTACCAGAAATGCACGCTTTACTGCCAACCATAATAATCATTTAACAACTTTAGATTTATTCACGCGTTTGTCAGCAGAAACAATTTAATGTATACCTTTTCATCAGATTTGACATTTGGTCGCTTCCACTGTCTCCCTGTTTGTAGTAAATCCTGTCTGTACTGTTGGCCATGATGCCCCCCCCTTGCAGCCCATCCATTAATGATTACGATGCCTCCTTTTACCATGACGATAACATTGACACTGTGATAAAGACTGTTTAAATCACTTATTTATTCTTGATTTACTTCCTCTTACCCTGTTTCTGGACAAGACTAATAAACAAGCATGTTCTCCCTCACTTCCTCTTTTGTGTCTCCTCAGTCTCGTTTTGAACCATCCGCCATTCACTGTTCACTGTATTTTCAGCCTGCCCCCCCCCCCCAACTCCCCAGTCCTGATTTCCGTGCACTCGGACTTCCTGAAGACCAACCACCAGCATGGAGACCAACCCCCCCCCCCCCCCCCCCCCCCTCACCACGTTGTGCTTGATTATTGATGTTCTGGGAAAATCTCGCCGTTAGATGGAGCGCAAAAGGAGTAAAAGTCTCCTCGTTTTTTGGACATCCCCTGCAATCATACCGTTAAAAAGCATCCGAATGCTGCGGATAGTTTTATTATGAGCTGCTTGAATTGATTTGAAGTCACCAAGTGGTCAAAATGTCCAGCGCATGACCCAGAAAATAAGATTTAAAAAACAAATCAAGACGCCATGTTCATTAAAGGGCTTTAAAAGTCCAGATACAAATACAAAAATCTGAATTTGATTCAACCCAATGGAATTAAAATGATTTATATCCGGTGAGAATAGATTTCACTCACCTTTGGCCTCCTTGAACGTCCCTCGGTAAGTAGCGGACATATTTGAATGAGCAGTGCTTTTGGAAAACGGGGATCTAACTGCAGCGTCTCTCCTCTCAGCTGGAGGTCACAGAGGGAACGCCCGACCTCGGGGTGACATCATATTGGACGGATGCTGAGGGAAACGTGGTGTTTGGTCCAAATACTCCAAAGGAAAGGATGAAAACCTCTGTCACTGGAACAAGAAAGGGAAAACGAAACGGTGAGAGGACTGAGATCGATCAATTTTGTCATGTGTCCACGTGAAATGTTGCGTAAATGGATCCTTCTCCTTTAGAATCCGCAACTAAAATGGCTTCCGTGGAAAGAGTTGGTGATAATAATGAATGTCAAGGGCGGAAAGATGATGAGAAGGTGGCATTTGAGGATGACGCAGAGCCCAAAGCTTCAGATTCGGAACAAAAGGAAGATGCAGAAGAAGAAGATGGTGTTGGACAACCTTTGATTTCTGGCCAATCAGAAACCTCCGGGCAACCTGCAGCCATAACCAGTGGCTGAAAAAAACACCTGGAATCTAAAGAAGAGATTTAAGAGCATACATGACTGATGTATTTCTAGTTATATTATAGTAAGGTTTACTGATTATTATATTCCACATTTTTTAGTAGGTTACTGTACCTTTGGGAGCGTTACTTTCTTTTTTATGTCATGCATTTGTAAGACTTCACAGACCACTGTTGTTACAGTTTGCAGCCTTTGATATGGACGTTTGTGTATCTTGAATAAAGAATATGTTTGAATGAAATGGCCTAATAATTTATTAGCAAATGCACCAGACGGTTTAGCCTGTACATTTGCATCACTCTCTAATGTCAAGTCTTACAGAGGGGTGAGACGCTCAATAGTTGGTGGGACTCCGTAGTCCGTAAAGACAAAACATTTCGCTTTGTTTCAGATAGTCGTTGTTTTTTTTAAGTATTAAAATGCTTGGGACAAAAGGCATACACGCACACAAAAAAACCCTCAATATTAAAGATGTTTGCGTTTATGCAATATTTTTTCCGGCATTAATATTCAGACATCAAACCTGAGGTTCTCCATCTGTAAAATCTGCTGATCATGTGACTTAACTGCTGTTTTCTGCAATTTCATAAAACACATGGTTAAAAAAAAGCCAGAATTACTCAGAAGGCTAGTTTTCATCTGTAGAGTCCCCTTATTGACTGATGTTTATGGAATCAGTGTTCATTACATCCATTATTCATTCTACAAAAACACAGTAATAATTATACACAAGGCTGAATTTCTAGCACCTAAATCTTTTGATTAAATCAAATTCATTAAAAATTAATGATATTGTGAAATACTATGATAATAGTCTGATCTGCTGAATCCAAACTAGGCGGATTGTTGTGATTCTCCTTTTTCCCTCGGTTATTTTATTATTGTGGAGGTGTTTATTCAGTAATGAGTCAGGATTATAAAATGTATAAAATTCCATTTTATTTATATAGCGCCAGGTGACAACAGAATGTCATCTCAAGGCACTTTATAGGATTAGCAGGGAAAAAATACCTGCAGGAAAAGACAGAACCCAACTTGACCCACAAGAGCAAGCACTTTGGCAACGGAGGCAAGGAAAAACTTCCCTTTAACGGGCAGAAACCCTTGGACAGAACCTTGGCTCATGGTGGACGGCCATCTGTCAGACCGGCTGGTTGAGAGAGAGAGAGAGAGAGAGAGAGAGAGAGAGAGAGAGAGAGAGAAAGAGAGACTCTATAGAGGAGAGTCCCGAATGTTCTACCTGGCAGTGATCTTTATGATGTGTCAACACCCTTCCTGGGATGGGCCGTTATGGCCCACCACCGTGTATCTGTTACAATGTGTGCTGCCTTTTTGTGTGATTAATCCGTGTGTGATTACCCACAACGTATGTAACGGATACGGAAACTAAAATGCTTGTGCAGCATTTGTGTTTGTATAACTCAAATATCACACAGTAGCCGAATATCCAGCTTCCGGACTCTGAATATCAAGCGGTGGATATTCGATACACAGCTATAGACCACGCCCATAAGAGTTGGTAGGGCTTTGAGTAGTGCGGAAAAGTGAGTGAAATCCCACCCCTTGAACATTGACGTACCCCCAAACGCAAACGGGCAGCTATCTGACGTGATTGACGGGACTTGACTGGGTGCAATGTCATGGCCAACAAACCACGCTTGATGTAGGAAGCCCAGATTGAATTGAGTTGGTGTATTCAGGCAAAGGAAAAGACCATAACAATTCAATTACCCGGCAGCGATGTCCAAAAAGCAACCGAAAAGCAACCGAAAAGCTACATGAATAATCCTTTGATCATTTGCACTACTCCACCAAACATTCAAACATTCTCTAAAAAGAATGTGCGTGCTTTCACATTATATAACCTTCTCCTTTGATGTCCATCTGCTTTGATGTCTGATTTTTGGTTCCATATATGGTCTGTCTTTAATGGCCATCTGCTTTGATGTTTTTAGTGTCACATTGAAAACCGAATCACGCTGCCTTTAGTGCTCTAGCAAAGATGACGCTTACCACTTGCTAATTGATAATTAATTAATTGGTGTAAACCTTATGTCATCTGCAGGCCTGCATCAAAAACAATGCAATATTTAAAACAATTCCACCTTCAAAGTTCTTTGCTATAAACATATGAAAACCTACAGTCTCTAAAGCATTGTGGGAAATGTGGTTATGTTCATTCAGTAACAGCGGGTCAGAGGTTAAAACTGTCATCCTGTTTCTGACTTGTTAGAGAGATCATAGAGATAAGAAAAAAAGCCTGAGAAATCCGTTCTACGCGGCGTTCGGAAACCGAGAAAACGTGAGAAAACATTTCCTCAATGTCACATCTCGATCTTAACAGATGAGATCTTTATCTAAATGCTAGGATTCACTTTAAACATGCCTGTTATATGCCAATAATTGGAAAAATATTTCCTATTTCCTGTGTTTAAATACGTCTTTGCCTACAAGCACGTTGGCGTTCCCTTGCCCCGTGCCAGTAAATTCAAATTCTAATATATTCTTTTTATGAAAGTGAGTATTTTCTATCAAGCGTTCCTCGATCATCTGGTGTTAATCCAGTTTATACTGAAAGCACAAAGTACGTTTCAGATCATTTTGCTGAATAGGTTAAACCTTTTTCATCTGCTGTCTGTTAATCAGACAAAGTGAGATAATAATGTGAAATATTATTTTTATTGTCAGAAAATGTAGCTCTACTGTACATACACTGCATATTTACAATATTATTGTATTCATGATATTGTTAAACAGACAGTGATGTTTTGACATAAACAAATTGAATGAACAATCAAAGCTTATTTTGCACATTGAGTTTTTGCACCAATGAAAGGTGTGTGTGTGTAACCTGATATGTACTGTAATAAATGTTCTTCTGAGAAAAGACAACATTGTAACTTGCTTCTTCCCAGCATGAAACAACTTGGATTAAGTGGAATTCAAATTTTAAATAATTAGTTTGAAAACAACATTAATCTTGGGACTAAGAATAATATCTATAACTCTTATACAATAAGAAAAATTAACTGATATGCACACACTATATATTATTCATTATAGACCGACTATACCTTCGTGGAATTTAAACGCGCACTCTTTTTGATCAAGCTTCATGTTAGTGGTCTGAAAACACAATTTTTTAGAGTGAGGGTTCTGGAATGGGCCCCGACCCAGAGGCCGTAACAAACCCGCGGAGCGCTTTCAAATCCCAAGCGGGCTTCATTTGGGAACTACTTTCCGTTAAATTGACTTCCTCTCAGACACATAATCACTTCCAGCCACTGAAAGCGTGACGCTTCATCTGGTTGAGCTTCACTCTGATGATGGAACGGTGTCTTTAAAGGGGCGGGGCTACCGTTTTCTTGGGCTGGGGTAAAGAAGCACGGCGCTGAAAGAAGACCGGATCTCAGACAAGGAGGAGGCGGCGAGTTTTCCGGCAGTTAGGATCAGTCCTGCTCGATCTCCCCTCCTCAGAGACAGAACCAGGCTCAGTGAGGCGGCGCTGCCGCTGCAGCTGCATTGATCACGTGACTGCACTGCGGTCGCCCCCGACAACACGCCTGTGGTGTCCAGCTTCTGGATGCTACGGTTGGACACGGAGAGGACCGCCTCCACCTTCTCACCTGGCTGGGCCGTGAGCACAGCGGTCACAAGGTAGCGGCCTGCCGTGGGAGCCGTGAAGACGCCTGAGGACAAAAGAGAAAAGAAGACGACAAAAATAGCTGGTCAACTGGGAAAAGGGTTTCTGTACTCGAGTTTAGCATCAGAGAAATCTGGAAAAAATGACTTGGAGAGTTCGGGGAACTCAAAACGGAGGCAAGCCAAAAGAAACAGTACCTGTATCCGCGTCGTAGTGTCCTCCATCGTTAACCAGGACTTTATTGAATCGGATCATTCCAAACACCCCCCGGAACAGAGGCAGAGTCAGACCAGCTGAGAATGACACCTCCCCTAAAGACAGGAAGAGGAAATGTCACGATGGCAAAAGCCCCGCCGGTAATAAAGGCGAGTCGAAGTCTGACCTGAGGGTGGGGCAGACTCGGGCGGTGACGGCCTGTGGGGCAGGTTCACGTCTGGTGGTCACAAGAAAAGCTGCTTCACCCGCTCGTAAAAAAGCTCAGTGTGCTGCAGGGTGAGACAAGTATTTACCTGAGACGGGCGGGGCGCCGGCCTTCAGCGAGGTGGTGACTTTGGCGTGGGGGGACGCTGCGAAAGAGGGGGGAGCAGTAAAGTTATTTTATTACAAGGATTTGGGGAAACTTCACCAACAGGTGTCTCACCTGGAGCTCCAGCGAAACCCTGAAGGGTCACCATGCTGCCGTCCGTCCCCTTGGGCAGCTTAGATGGGACCATCTTGCTGGGGGGTCCGGCCTCTCCAGTCTCCATCACAGGCGGTGGCTGCGGGAGGGGGGCGTCCAGAGGGCCGGCCAGCACCGGTAGGCCTCCGCTTGTACTCCGGGGGAGGCCTGCATCGTCCACGGCAACATGAGCGCCTGAAAAAGAGAGACAAGGCTCAGATGTGGAGGGTTTGAGTTTCTTTGACGCAGTATGTAGGAAGATGGGGGGGGGGGGCAAAAGGGTCATTTAGAAACAGTTACACACTAGCACGGGGGCGGGGGGGGTAAAGCATCTGTCTGCAGCCACATGTGTTTCAGTGTGAAGTCTAAAGCAATTCAGGATAAAAGGATCTGCTGTAAGAAACTCTTGCCTTGTGGTTCCTCCCCCCCCCCCCTTTTGCACATCCCATACAACACAATAATGGACCTTAATCTGGCTCGCTTTGACTTTACGAGTCCCTGATGTCCCAAACACAAGACTCGAGACAGAAGGAACCGGAACCTCTCCAGGTCGCCGGTGGATCAATGGAGCCGCCGCTGGGCTGGAGGGCTTTTTGGCTGCAGGTCCCATCTTGCTTCTGGTTCACGAGGTTATCGTGTTTGACTGCCGACCGGCGAGGGTCAGTCCAGCTCCCTTTCACCACTCGTCTGTACGAGGACTCGTGTTGTCTTATCTCCAAACGTTCCCATAATGGAGCGCCTTGATGCCGCCTGAAGTTATTTCAGTTACGTCAAACACAGAGCGGCGGATGCACTTTAACCCGTCCCTGGACTGTGGAGTCACATTAGTCCCGATAGTTATTAAAGATTATTTCAACAGTGGTGGGGGGTTTTAAAACCAAGCGCGGTTAGTTAAACTCCCCAATGGTAAATGCATTCTGGATCCAGATAGTGATCTGGATCAGCAACAAAATCATTGTTCCTTTTGGTCATAATACGCAAAGATAAAAGCGAGCATTATCTCCTCTGCAGATGCCTTTACGACATTATTACCAAACATCAAGCTTAAACCAACCCAAAAAGTTGTTATTAATGGGTTATAACCAACATCATTAAATGTTTGAGCATCAGTTTTAAACGCCGATCTTTGCTTCCGAGGTCAAGAATAGAATTTTACTCTCGGTGTTGTCTTAACTTTGTCCAGCTGTAACATCCGTTCTCTGGAAATAAGCGCCTCTCACTCTTAAACAGAGAAGTAGACCTAACCCGAGGCGTTTCTGTCACGCGGCCTCGACGAGCCGGAACAATCCGAAGCGATCCATAAGCGGTCGAAACATCTCTTGTCTTTCCTGACCCCGTTGCTAAAGGTCAGCAGCCGGTATGACTTCACGGTAAACAGATTGACAAACGCTCCCGAGGCGCAGCTTGCATTGTTTATTCCAACAGAAAGGGAACTCTGCAATGGAAGTAAAAAAAAAAAAAAAACAATGAGAGGAAGCTGCAGATGGAGCTGAAGAGACGGGAGTAAAAATGAGCGGAGAGGTTGTGAGGGGAAAAGGAGAGCTATAAATGTCGACCCAGAGACAGCCGGGAGTGCGTCGGTGATAAGCTTTGCGGCTACGTCTCCTCCGAGCAGCATTTTCCAGTCTGCTCTGATAAGAAGCGAGAATAGAACGAGGCAGCCGCCAGCACCACAACAAAGTGTGCACCAAGCGACCGGTGAAAACAGCTCCGGGGTCCATGTATGGAAATTCCCGAATACTTGCACTCCCGGGTAGCAAAACTTCCCCAGTGACAGAACGAGGACTGAAATGCTCGTTCTGCTAATGCAGAGACAAACACGTCATCAAACATTTGTGCAAAATAAGAGAGTTGGCATTTCAGTTAGAGATGAATCAGAGTCGTGGAAGGACTGGACCGTCTCTGGACTGGAACTGGAACCTGGTCCCGGGTTCAAGGGCATTCCAGACTCGCCGGTCCAAGAGGACATTTTGTGTGTGCGTCCAGCTCTACATTTATAACTGTAAGAGTCGAGTTCCAGCTCGGTGTCATAGACGCCATTCCTGAGCCGAGTCGGTCGGGAAGTCTGCAACATCCAACATGCACCGAGGTGAAAATCGACTTTTTAAGATATTCTGGGCTCGCAACAATGTCCTGCATTTAGTAGCAAAGGAGCAGGTAGTTGAATCTCACACCTAAAGCGGAGCCCAAACATCAAAGCAAGCGTGGATGCACCAAAAAAAAAAGAGCCAAGCAAGGTTGCTTTGTGCCGAGGCATTGCTCAACACAAGTGGGGTCCATTAAATCAAGCACATGTCTTCAATAAACCCGGCCTCCTTCCTCTCGCTCACACACACACACACACACACACACACACACACACACACACACTCACACACGCACACCGGCGCTGCAGTTTCTGCTAAAACCCTGTGATGCACAAACTGTTTACAATCCAACAAATGATTCTAAAAGGTTCGGAAAATATTGCAGCTATGGATTACCGTCTCCGGCTACTACTGGCGGATCTTTACTGGATAACGAAGGTCACTAAAGAAGAAGAGTCCCTGCATCCATGGGAACCAAATAACCATTCCCAACTCCGCACACAGCGACTACAGCCTTACCCGTCTCCCCCGGATTGCTGCGTGGGGGCTCCTGGAGGTCTCCGGCTCGATGGGCGATGGCATCCCGGAGGCCGTGGAACGCTCCATTCAGTCGTTCGATATCTCTAGCATGAGCGCTAACGCTGCCGTTCAGCTGGTCGACGCGCGCCCACAGGCTGGCGACTTGTTTGTTCAGGCCCTCGTCCATCGCCTGGACGCCGCCGCCGCTAACGGGATCCAGCTTGTCACACAGAGTCTCCACGGCGACGATGCGGCTGTCCAGTCGAGCCACCGCCTTCCCGACAACGTGCAGCTCGTCCAGTTTGCTTCTGAGCTCCAAAATGTCCTTTGTCTCCTGCTCATCCGCCGCTCTCACTAGATCCCAGCTCGAGTTCAGACCGTGGAGCATCAGGGACTGCCGCTGGACTGCATTGGACAGCAAGTCCTCCACCTGGCCGAGACGTCCTTCCAGGCGCCTCAGCTCCCCGCTTACATCGTCAACGCCGGCGCTGTGGTTGAGGAGCTGCTCGCTCACGGCTCCGGGTTCATTCATCCGGGCTTTGAGACCGGTCTCCGTAGCGTCGGCGGCAGCTCCGCGGCTCTGGAAGTCTCCTTGAGCGTTTTCCAAGAAAGTCAAAGTTTCCTTGCACTCCTCTGAGCAGAGCTGGTCCAACACATCCAACCGAGCCTCGAGAACCTGAACGGAACCCTTTAAAGAACGAATGTCCCCATGTAGCTCGTTCGGACCGTGGTGCTGGCCGCCGATAGGGGAGCTGGTGTTCGTCGGCAACAACCGAGCGGTGAGTCTGTGTTCCACTGAGGCCAGCTCGCCCTCCAGGGTCTCCCGCAGGTCTTTGCTGGCCTCCGCCCATTTCGCTTTCAGCTTCTCCTCCGCAGAGGAGCAACGGGATGCCACAACCTTCTCAGACGAGTTCAGAAGGCTCTCGAGGCTCTCCACACGGGCAAGAACCGAGTCAGATGCCTGGGCGTCTTTTCCTGGAGCAACCAGCTTGGTCTTAAGGTCCTGGATCTCCTCGCGGAGGTCGGCCTCCTTTGAGTCCACGAGCTCGGCCAGGCTGAAGTAGTCATCTTCTCGTCCCTCGCACCGTTCCCGAAGTGACAGGACTTTATAATCGCAGGAATTCTTCAAGTCTGCCAGTTTGATGTCCATGCCCTCCACGAGCTCCTCTCTGAGGGCATGGAGCTTCTCATCCACGTAGCCACGGAGGTCTTCGTTGCCGGCCGAGGGGGTGGGAGGAGGAGGCGCGTACGGCTGGTTCTGGTTGGCCTCCATCAACAGGTGAATTTGTCCTTCGTGACGATCGACTCGGCCCAGCAGGTCATTCAAGGTGTTGCTCTTGGACTCCAGGTCGTCTGCAACCTGGCCGATCCGGTTCATCACGTCGTCCATCGGTGTCGTCTCGCGTCCAAAAGAGAAGTCTTGGACCTGAACGGATCGGGTCTCTGCGCTTCTCGCGCCGACGGGCTGTCTGATGTCATTCAGCAGCGTCGCCAGCATTTTGCTGGCGTCCTCCTGAAATTCCAGTCTCAGATTGGAGGACACGTCTGTCATTTTCGCCTGCATGTCAAGGACCATCTGGGAGAGTCGCTGCACCTCCTCCTCCAAATGTGCATTTTGAGCGCCTCCGTGACGTACAAACGGCCCCTCCCCTGCCCAGGGATGCTTCCTCGGGCTCTCCGGTTGTTCCGCTGGTGCTGCAGCAAGAACAGACAGATCAGGAAACATGATTTTTATTTCATATATTTTATTTTATTAACAGATTTAGTTACGATCATAGCTTCACCTGGTCGGGCTGGTATAGAGGCAGAAGGAGCGCTAGGCAGGCGCTCTACCTGGAGGAGCTTTATGTCCTTCACCTCCATGCAGTCGTGGCCCCGATAGCCCGGACAGCACCTCCACTGCAGCTCCGTTACAGTCTTGTATGCAATCTTATAAACGGGCCTGAAATGGGTCTGATATCTGGAAGCAGTGATACATAAATATGACTCATTTGGATCCTGTTTTAAAGTCATGATTGTTTTTTTTTCTCCATAATTCTCCAAACTCAAGGAATAAAATCAGATTTTTACAATCTGATGTAGCGCAAGTCTGAATTCAGAACTTTTTGGGAATTACAGAGTTCTGACGTCTTCATCCTACTCACGCCTAAAAAAGGCACAAAGAACTGCGGAGAGAATGTTCTCCAGCCAGCATTCTATCTAATAAATATATTCATCATCATCATCATCATCATCATCCCAACAGGATGACGTCACCTGGAGGAAGCGCGTGAGGAGCAGGAGGAACGCTGATGACGCTGATGCTGATGCGGGACACTAATTATTGCGCGCAACGTGTCACCTGAGTAAAGAATCTTATTTTTTTTATGTTTCATCATCACTGATTTAATTCATGAAGGTTATAATTAAAAACAAAGACAGTTGAGTTCACGGTTAAGAGACACGTGCTTTAAAATCTGGAGGCGAACGGGGCGCTTTTATTCTGAAAAATAAAAGCCATTACATCAGAACAGTTAATAATAGCAACAGATTTCTTACAAACACGGACACAATGGCTCCCCACCCAGTTTCCCTGGACTTCGTGGAACTTACATCACTTGCTGCGCGCAGTTTGGCAGCTCCGGAGGACACGGCAGAACCTCCGGCTGCACGAAACTCTCCGCGCCTCCCACGACGGCGCAGCTCGCGTTCTTACGCACAACATAGGCGCACCAGTTTCTGGAGGAAAATTCAACCACATGGAGGAAAAGACGCGGCGCGTTGCGGGGGGGGGGGGGGGGGGGGTTTGCTTTCAACAATAACCGTTGATGCGAAACGCGACATCAATCGATTAACCGTACTCACTTGTTTCTCTGGCGCGTTTCGGCACCAGAACGCGCGCCGTCCTGGAAGATGTTAAATTGGAAAGGCGATCCACTAATAAAAGGAAACGTTATTAAAACGTGAAGAAGCGATAATCCGCGCGTCATCGTCCAAACTTTTCAGGGCGCAGTGGAAACTCAGGGATCAGACCGAGCACCGCGGGTTTCTGCCTCTCTCCGTTACGCAGAGCTGAACAAGCTCCGTCCAGTTGCGAGACTGGACGTGACGTTTCGGGACCCCCTCCAACACCGACGGATGCTTCTCTCCTCCACACACACGCACACACACACGCGCGCGCACACACACACCCAGCTTTGTTTCCCGAACCAAAACACAACTCAAATGCCCGAGATCATTCCTGGAGCCTTTAATTTGGATAATTATAGTCGTTATTTAACTGTGCGGCCTGTCAGCTTCTGACACAGGATTTAAAAATGTTTTTCGTCCACGTTATTTTTAAGAAATAAAGACAAACACAAATTGTCTTTAAAAAATAAATTGTGATTTAATAAAAGAAGAAGAGTCAATTCAATATATCTTTTGCAAAAAACATTTGGTGGAAAAGGCACTCATCTGGATCAATAAAAAAAAAGAAAGATAAACATTCAATCGACACCAAAATAAAAGGCTTGGATTAAATGGTCACATATGGGATCCTCGCTTTGCCCTCTTTGCGGCGACGCCTGATGGCTCGCCGGCATCGGGGTGTCTTTTCTGTGTTCTCGCCACGGTCGACTCTACAAGCAGAACGGAGACATATGAGAAATAAAACCTCGATCTAATCTGCTCTCCCTCCAGGGGCAGCAAACATACCAATCTGCTTCTCAATCTCCTCCAACTGTTTCTCCTTTTTCTCCAGTTCCTGATGATTTGCGAACATTTCCGGAGATTTCTTGTGCCGGGAAAGTTCGTCACGCGCCTTTGAAATCTTTTGTAAGGTCGAGGAGTATTGATTGAGCATGTCTGAAAAAAAAAAAAGAAATAACTACAGAAATAAGAGACAGACTGAGAGACAATCTGACTGAGCAGCCCCACAAAACACAACAACATTTTCACCTATTTGTTCCTGCAGAGTGTAGTAACGCTCAGGATGGGGGGCACCAAAAACACTCCTCAGTCTACTCATTGGTGGAGCTTTGTTTTGTCGTCCCCCGAACTTTCCATTGGCAGAGATCCTGTCCCCCTGTCTGGTCAGGATTGTGGGACAACGTGTGCCATTTTGCACCACCTGTAAGAAACGGCACGTTTAGAGGAGAGACAGCCGGCGTCTTTTTAAATATGCGATGCAGATCCAGCAGCAAGCGTCACTCACCTCCCTTCTGTACCTGTTTCCAGAGTCCAGGTCGTCAATCAGGATGACGTCTCCCAGAAGGTTTCTAAAGACTGCAAAGGAGGAGAGAGGGCGAGAGAGAGAGAGAGAGAGAGAAAGGACAAGCAGCTCCTTTGAGATGGGTGGACGCCGAGAGAGGACCCTCCGTCCGTGTCTGCGAGGTTTGATCCCAGATCCCAAAAAGGAGCTCACCAACGTCACAGCTCTGTTTATCTTGGGGGTAAATCAGCAGGTCTCTGGCGAGGACGGGATTCCCGGGGGGGTCAAAGAGCACGCGGCCGTTTCGTATGTGTGGCAGAGGCCTGAAAACGAGCCAGAAGAGGAGCGATCTTAGAAGAGAGACACTACGGGGGAAATACCGGACACTTTCAAAGGAGCGACGTTTGAAAGCTTTCCTTTTTATGAACTCACATTATTGAACGCATTTATTTTTAATACGTGTATTCAAAGCGGCGATGTTTCATGCCTTTCATTTTCTGAATCAGCCAAGTTTGAAAGCATTAATTAACCAGCAAGAAAAATTTCACGCTGATGTAACTCTACTGGACCTGCCCTTGTTGCCCAGCAGGTGGCATACAGCTGGAGCAATAAATTGCTGTTATTGGAAGGCTTGCGGCAGGAGAAGACTTATCGAGTAAAGACTGTAATCAAGGAGGTGCTCAGGCTGCTAGAAGAATACTTTAAACAAAACTCACATGTGAAATACCTTTAAAAAAATATAAATAAATCCTCACTGTTACAGGACGTACCTGCTCGGGTGCACGAAGACGGTGTCAAGCGGCATGACCTGCTGCCCGCCCTCGGTGGCGTCGTAGATCCTCCGCGCCGCGCTCAGCATTTTGGTGATGACACAGTCCATGTCCCCGCTGAGGGTCCAGGAGATGACCCTCGCCGCGTCGTCATCCTGCACCAGCGCCAGGTGACCAACCTGCATTCAAAAGTGGTTGGACATGGATATCATCAGCACCTCCTGAAAGCACACACTTTTTCTTTCTTTTCTTTTTGTTTTACGAGACAAGAAGGACAACAGTCCCCTTTCCCGATGATATTACCATTCCCAGAACGTCCTGCTGCCCCCTATAGGGATCGTGGATGCCGCAGGTTCTTCTGGGGATCAGGATCTGGTTTAATTCAGCGGTGAACTCTTGTACAAGTCCTGTGATAACTTGTACCTACAAAAAAATATATATAAAATAAAAAAAGCACTCACAACGGATATCCTAACCCATAAATAAAAACGTGAAAAGAGCTTTGATGCATTTTGTGTGTGGATAAAAGTAACATCTTACAGTTGCAGGTGGTGTTATATGCACATTCTTAATGTTCAAAGCTTGTCTCTGGTCAATCTCTTTACGACATGCATCCGCGTGTTGGGCTAGTAGGGAAGAAATATAATTACACGAGCTCTGATGCAGAGTCAGAGCACAAAAACACTAGCTTGAGTCAGAGCACAAAAACACTAGCTTATTTAAAAACAACAACAACAACATTACTGCTCAGGAGCTGAAGGAGTTCATTATTTGTATTCAAGATGTCTTTATATTCTTTGATAATAGTCGTGAGTTCGTTCTTCTTTTTGGTTAGCTCTGCCATTTTCCGCTGTGTGTCCACATCTAAAAATGGAAAAGAACACCTTAAAATGCTGATTTAAATAAACTGTGATCACGTGCTCTTGAGCAGGAATGCATTAATGACTGAAGTCGTACCGTTGTAAAAATGGAAGGGCAGCTGAAAAGGAGCCAAAGGCGTGGAAACATTCGACACTTCCGGGGTGAAGATCAGGATGCAGGAACTTCCGTCTTTACCGGTAGGGTTGACCACGACGGCGAGCCTCTGTGCAAAACGAATATGCAGTCGTTGCATGTCTGACGTGCTTCGTGGAGCCCTCACAGGTGCAACGCCTCACTCACACTGACGTGGACCTTCCCTTCCTCCAGTCGAAACTGAACGCTGTTGGCTTTGCCTTCAAACAGAGGGAGTCCTCCGTCGGCGTCTGCCCCGGCGTTCTTTATCGAAACCGTCACCTTCCCATGCAGGTCCTGTCCCGCCGGGTTTCCAAATGAATCCTGGAGAATATCAGATGACAACCGCCCCAAATTACACAACTGAAAGCCATTAATAGCTCCACTGGAACACTTGGGGTGCTTCGACGCGAGCGAACGTTAGCGCCGTCTGAGAACACAAGCTCACCATGATCCTCAGAGTGAGACTTTCCACCAGGGTGCAGCTGCCGATGCCTTTACTGTAGCAGACAACTGGGGCCGGAGGCTGGGAGTCGGGTCCCAGCTTGACGGGTTCATTGGCCGCCACGTTTATGGTAATCTAAGAGACAGGAAAGAGTGAAGGAGTTTCTCTCTATGACCTACAACGCCTCAGTGAACGCCCACCATCCAGTCAATCTGATTTTTTTTATTTTAGGTTCAGCCAACCTGATCACTGGACAAGACTTTGGCTCCACGCAGAGAAAACACAATGGTGTACTTTCCAGCATATTCTGGGATCTCCTTATCTCTGCGGTGAAAGAAACCAGCCGTTAGATGAAAGCTGATTCCAGCCCCCCCCCCCCCCCCCCCGCCCGCCCAGCAACTTGGATAAAAGACAGCAAAATGTGAACATTTCCCAAAAAGGGAACGTATCCATGTACGTCTCCTGCAACTACTCAGAGAGAAGAAAAAAGAAAAGATGCAACAAAAAGAAGTATTTTACCTGAAGTGAAAGCAGTCCGTCTTTTCATTCGCCATGGGTTTGCTACATTTGAGCTCAGTGGCCTAGAAGACAGAAGTAGGACCCATCGGATAAGATAAAAACAAAGACACTCAAATGGGAAGTCTCTCACCGAGTCTGGCGCGCCGTGCCACAGGAACATGGATACATCGGCAGGGTTGAACGTTGTGATCGGGCTTCCTTCTTCAGAGATCACGCTCACAGAAAACACTGAACATAAAACGCTATCAGTTGTTGTTATCACGCTATGAGCCATCTATTCAAATCACACGAGTGTCCCGTCCATACGCAGGCCTGGGTCGGACACATGTGTGATCCAGGTCAGTGCGACGCGGATGGGAAGAGATCATAGTTGATCTTGTTTTGTAACGGATTATTATCAAAGAAGGAAACAGAAAAGCCGGATGTACAGACCTGGGAATTTTCCTCCGGCAAGAAACGGTTTTTGTGCGTCATATTCCACTGACAGGCGGACGGGTTTGTTTGGATCGGGAAGGACAATGACGTTCACTGATGGGCCCAGAATATGCGAGGTATTGACGATTCCTCTGAATTTCATCTGGTGCCTCCCCCTAGTGGAACAACAGGGAAACAACACTTCCACTCGTGACTTGAGACACGCTGGGACGTCTGACTTGGGACAATCGTCGCATTCACTGCACTCACACTGGTCCGCTCACACTTTTCACAGTGAACGATGCCTTCCCTTCTTCATCCACGGATTGTGAAGTGACGGATTTCGTCACCTGAGACGACAAGATCTCCCCGCTTTAGTACTCTTAGATCATTACGTACAACTGGGTGGAACAATGGAAATGTGAGACGCCAAAACCTTCAAAGGTAAAAACAATAATTCCACCACAGCCCGGTCGTCTGGAGAAGGGTTCCCCCACTTGTCGCACAGTTGGACGACGAAAGGCGTGGCGATGCCGCTTTCGTTGAACACCTGCAAAGGCTAATAGATGAAGGAAAAACGTTTTTAAATGACACAATCGTAAAAGCCCAAGTGAGGTTTTCTGCTCTGAGAACATGTAAAAGGAAGAGGAATTAAAAACTGGCTCTAACCTTCTCTGGCTCGCTAAGTAGTTTAAGCTGCGCAGGGACTCCAGCCATCACTTTGATCACGACCTGCACGCTGTACTTCATGTATCTGAAGCTCATCTCCCTGGCGCTCGGAGTCCCAGCGTTAAACTGGATCCCAGTTACGTGAACGAAGCCGCGGCTCTCCTGACGTTACGCAAGAAGCATCAGAGTCTTTCACACGAGTCGACGTGTTGGTAAAACACAAACCCGCAAATACTTTCGAGTGTAATTATTTCGTTCAAAAGTTCTACTTAAGAAGTGTCTCTGAGCCGACACACAAACGAGAGGCGTAACATCTGATTGTAATTATGAGTTACATAAAGATAAAGGACAAAAACGGAGATTGACAGGGAAGTATTTTGCGTCTCTTTTCCGAACCTGCCAAATAAAAGCAACAGCCGATTTGTCGAGACCTTCGGCTTCGACCTCCATGTGATTGACGCAGGCGGGGTTGAGCGTTTTCGTCTCATTGCCGTACTCGTCGATAATCTCCAATTCTGTGTAGAAAGAAAAACAAAAACGTGTCGACTCATTGATAGTTTAACATCCTCAGGATGAGATTTTAACAGGTCATTAAACACTTACTGGTGTTTCCGGGGAGCTTTTCTCCCAGTCTCACCCAGTCTTGGGGCAAAGTTACTTTTATGGCTGACGGTTCATTTGGACGAGGCCTAGACAATAAAAGGAGAGGGAGAACTTTTAATTTATTTAATCTGGATACTGAAGGAAAAGTTCAACATTTGAGAAATACGCTATTAACTTTCCCAAAGGAGCTAGAACACACTTTTGTTTTTGTTTTTTGGAGGGGGGGGGGGGGGGGGGGGTCTGGAAGCAGTTATCTCTTGGCAAGAAATTGAATGAGAACATTTCCTTTAAGGCTTGGAGAAAAACCCGTTGCACAGCTTTGAGACGTCTTCGGGTCTTACACGATGTGAAAGGAGACAGACACACTCTGGTCCTGGTAGGACACCTGGTAGAAGCGCTCCTCGTGGACACGTATGGGGATCAGTAAATCTGGCAGCTTCCCCATGAGCAGATCATCGAGATTTACCGCCGCTTTCCAGTTGACCTTAAACAAAGCCAGAGCCAAACAGATGAAAAGTCATTCATAAGCTGGCAGGAGTTCCCGAAAACAAAGACTCCCAGATGGAGCATCTGCTCGACATCTGCCGGACATGAGCGGGGCGCAGAAAAAACAATGGGATGCGGTACCGTCTGACACACCTTGATCTTGGAGGCTATATCAGGAGTAAGAGGCACCTCAAAGAGGCTCTCATCGTGCAGCCTATAGTGCAGGTTCTCCAGCAAGCCTCCGGCCGGCCAGTCTATCTTCTCCCCGTCCCTCAGCACCAGATTCCTATCGTCCTTACTGTAGAGCTCCATGGAGCACACACTGCTGCTGGGCAACACCAGCAGCTCCTTGGTGACCATGGCAACATCCTTTTGATTCTTAAGGGAAAACAGAGAAGGGGATGGAAAAAGTCATTTTTAACTACCAAAAAAACAATAAAATAAACCCAAAAGGTCTGTTTAGTTTAGTACTTACAGGCATCTCAAACTGAACTTGGAGCTTTTGTGGCTTTCCCTTGATTATTGTCACGTTTAAGGGCTTTGTCAGCTGAGCGGTGCCGGTGTTGCTGCAGTCAGCCGACAACGGTGGAAGCCCCGGAATCTGGAATCCCCCCCCCCCACACACAAAAAAAAAGGATAAGCAAGCTAAGGCCTACCAGGCCATGTCAAGGATGGATCTGCTGAGCCTCCTTGGTAACGCTACCTGGCAGATAACATTCTGCTTGGCGTTAGGAGTGATGTTTCCATCCTCGTCGTGAACTTCAACATTAAAGATGACGGCGTTTCCGTTCTCGACTTGATTGTCTTCCAGCTCCACATGAAGGGAGTGTGGCTTACCTGAAAGTTAAGATGCTAAAGAAGCACTACTGGCAAGATAGTGGTATCTGACAGGAAGAAGCAGGATCAGAAAGACCCTCTGTCCCCAAAAACAGGGGGAAAACAAGCTCAATAAATGTCCTCGTTTAATTATTCAATGCCGTCTCACCAGGGAAAAGAACAATGCCGAGACTCTGCGTGTCATTACTTAAGCCAGGGAGGGTAATGTTCAGCTTGTATGGCTACAAGCAGAGAGAAAAAACAAACACAGATGACATGTTTAAAATAACTTTGAATGGCTGGAGCATTAAAGGACAAAATAAAACACAGAATCAGAAAAGCTCCAATCGCCCGAGAGGAGAGAATGCCGTGTCACCGTCGAGCGTTTGGAATTCAGGAGTTTCCCTCTCGCTTTGACATTCCGGATAATGACTGTCATCCCACTGGCCACCGCTTCCTCATAGCTCAGGTCCAGATCACTGAATGACAAGACAAACGGCCGGTGAACTGATTCATTGGGTGACATTAGCCACCGACGGCGTCGGTGTGCAACGGACGCCACCGTGTCCAGCAACAATGACAATTCCCAGATGAATTATTTAACTTTACAGTTTTCTTGTGCAATTAAAAAAAACAAATTGGTGCACCTGCACGTGAAGTGCATACCGACTTAAAGAAGCAGAGACAGGAATAGAAGATCTTTAGCATTCTTTTCGGGCATATTATGGAACATTTGGAAGTGTTAGTAGCTAAATTAAAAACGGAACGGGGTGGGGACACACCTGCATGCGAGGACAGGGCGGAGATTGGGCGGAGGTACGGCCTGGTTGTTGTAGCCGTCGCTCATGCGCAGGGTTATGTCGAAATGCGCCCCGACCTGGGCGGAGCTCGCCGCAAAGGCAGTAAAACTCTCTGCGCTCCCCGCTGAGAGGGAAAACATAGACACGGTGTGAATCTAGGAGAAGAGCAACGGAAGGCCGACGGAAAGGTTTTGTGCTTTTCCTTACCATTGATGGTGAAGTTGAGCTTGTAGCTGGGAAGCTCCCTGCCTCCAAAGACGGTTAAATCTCCATCAAGGATCACGGTGTTGAAAATCAGAGTATATTCCCCCAGGCTGGCAAGATTATCTGTCGCTAGAAATGTCAGTGCACCACTCTTCAACGTGCCGGTGTTTATTTAATACTTCAACATAGTGAACGATAATAACAGTTCGATCCAACCTCGCAAACAGTAAAGAATAATTGATCGAACTAATGAAAAGATATTAAACTCGAACAAGTAAGTGTGTTTTATCTGGTGTACGAAAACTATTTGTCAAGCAAATGCCAAGAAATGGGTTCTGGTTTTTCTAGTTTCCAAAAACAGATTCAGATTCTTTCCACTGATCCTCCAATCCGTCACCCAGCATTGATGCCGCAGGAATGTATGAGAAGAGAATGAAACCTAATCCAGTCGACTTGCGATGAGTAGCTGATCCTGAAAGAACTCCTCTTTGTCTTTCATCGTCAATGAAACAGTAAATATTTGACCTTTTTTTTGTGTGGAAATTTTAGGGGAAGAAGAGCTTCTCTCGCAGCATTAGAGATCCAAAGACAAGCGATGAGGAGGACACGTACCATTTTTTTTGAACCAGTATCCCCACTTTGTTTGTGTGGCACGGCAGGAAAAAACTTCCTCATCCTTTGGATTACCTAAGTAGGAAAATAAAGACATTCAGAGAGAAATGTCAGTTTATCAAGGAGCTAGAAGGAAGAAGAAGAAACATTTTAGTTAACCATAACCACAGGGCATCATGACGCCGCCATGATTGGTGCACCTGGAGCAGTTTGGGGGGGGGTTCCCAAACCAAGGCCCAACCTTTTGCTTACAGCTAGTCGGCTAATCTCATCTGCTCTTCTCACGCGACACTAAATGGAACCATTTGCTTAAATCTCTGCAGACGTTGTTCTCTTGCCTCGCCTGATGATTTTGAGGTCAACCACCAGCCTCTTCCACGATCCCTGGACCAACTCTTCTCTCCCGTTTAAGATTTGTACTTGTAAGGGCCCTGCAATGATGTCAGACGACAATAAATGGATGTTATGTTCTGTTCTGAAAAAGGCCGCTGTGAACATTGTGTTTCGATGCACACTGATGGCACGTGTGAATCGATGAGGACGGCGTATTTTACCGAACGGAGCACCGGCAGGATGTACACCGTTCTGTGGCACGGCGTTGTCTTCCGGCCATTCCACCTTCAGCTTCGCTGGAAGTCTGGAACAAACACGCGATTAACGGATGAAAGCGCGTTAACGCTTGTTGAATAAACATCATTGATGTCTTGTAAATTTGGCCTGATTGAAATTATTAAAGGCCGACAGCACCTCCTCAAAGTGTTCACTCACTTGAGCAGGTCGCTTTGAATGTGTTTGTTAATGGCTTCGACTGTGGCCGTCTGGTCGATCTTGGATATGGGTATGATCTTGCTCTTGTCGTGGAATGCTTTGGGTTGCTAGGAAACAGGTTTTAAATTGAATGTAAAAAGTCATTTGACAGAAGTCTGGATTAAAATCGCCAGACGAGGTTTCATACATGTTGATAATCAACATGTATGAAAACATCCTGAGAAATATTTTTCTTAGAATTTTCTTGGGATTTTTTTTAATAGGAGCTCCGTAACTCCGTAACTCCGTAACTCCGTCAGTCCCTCCTCACCAGAACCACTTCAACTTGTCCCGCCGTGGCAAAGACGTCTTCGTTGTAATTCCCGTACAGCAGAAAACGATTTATGGTACCGTACAGAATGGGTTGTGTTCTGTGAGACTTCACCTGCAGGATGAAATATAACAGGCGTGAAAACAGAATAAGCAACACTGTAGGTTAAACCCATCCGCACTCAGAGGTCTAAACTGCTTTTTATTTAAATACTCACAAGTTGGCCCCTTTTGTAAACCTTCCCATCCCATTTGATGGAAGAGAACGTCGCCCAGGGATGCTGCTTTTCCTTCGTAGTCACGTCAGTTCTTCTTATGCTCTCCATGTAACCCAGGAACTTGATTTCCTTGTCCAGTTTCTCGTGACAGCGTTGGATCCACCGTGTGAACTCCTTCTGAATCCCTCTTTGTCTCTGTGGACACGGGACATGACAGCAATCTCTGGCGGTTCTTCCTAAAAGCCTTAAAATCTGCATCACAAATTCTCTTTAACGGAGCATATAAAGGCTCGAACCACCTGCACCTGCTTCTACTCTCTGTACTCTCACACAGACTGCACATCAATGTGTATTTGTACCTTTGAAGCTTCTAATGAAATACAGTACTTATAAGAGCCTTCTGATTGTAAGATTTTAAGTCTCAGTTCAACTGCGATGCAGAAAACAGCCGCGACACTTTGAAGAGGATGGCGAGAGAGACAACTCCAGCGTTTATGCGCCGAGCGAACCCCCCAAATAAGAGGTCGGTTTTATAGAACTGCAGAGATCCAGTTGATTGTTTTTATTTTAACGTCTTAACTTCAACTTAAATAAGCACCTTCATTCTGGAAGCAGAAGCTCCGCCTTGTTTGCTGCTCTATTCTAGCCGCCACGCTCATTGAGGAAATTTGACATGCAAGGAAGTTGGTGGAGGGGGGGGGTACTACCTGTCCATTCACATATCGTGTGAAGAGGCTGCTCTTCTGTTTCAGCTTCAGCTCCAGGTCCATAAAGGTGAGCTTGTTGGTGCTGACCTCAAATTTGTGGTCGGCGAAAATCACCCCTGAAAGTCGACTGTAACACTCTACGGGCAACTTTGACTCCTTGCCCCAAGCGCACCAGTCAAAGCTGGAACAAAGGGACGACAACAACAACAAAAATAAAGAGCACTTCAGTGGCACTCAACCAACCTCCCCCGGGATCGAGAGCTGGGACAAATAGACAGACGAAGGTGTGACAAAAAGAGGAGGAAGAGGAGGAGGAGTTCTGAATCAGACAGAATTGTTGTTGGTTTCGATTACGGTGCGAAAGACTTTGTTCAGGCTTGTGAGGGATTTACAGTGAAGAAAAATAACAAGACAAGGAGCCGAAGAGACTTCCTATTTAATGGCGTGATGCAAAAAATGAAAACTCAACTGGAAAATAGTAAGCAAAGATGAGAGAGAAAATGCAGGAAGAGAGAAGGGGAAGAAACCGTCGCGGCAGAACAGAAACACGTGCTGGGTTCAGGGTTGTCAGCTTGATTTACGCGTATCAATTTTCTCACATGGCACGAAGAAGAAAGATCGGCGAATTTCACAAACTCTTCCTTTCTTACTTTTGCTGGCAAGAAACAAAATGTATAAACTTAAAACTCTGAGCAGTGAAAGCGGAAAGCGAGTTCTTACTCCATGACTGTGGTGTAAGGAATCAGCCGTCCATTCCAGAACAACTCAAATATCGGCCTTCTCCCTCCTGACGGATGCTGAAACCCAGACTCGGCATCGTCGTCGTCTTCATCGCAAGGCGCTGAAGAAACAAAGAAACAAACGTGAGAACCCAATCCCTCACGCGGCGGCGAGTAAAGTACTCGTTATAGAGTATGTGAAAACCTTGCTCGACTTCTTTGGGGTACGTTTCTTTGTCGTAGAGGAAGGGGTGATATCGAATGAGTCCCTCCACCGTGCCGCCGTCCTCGGTGGCGGCATTGAACTCAAACGTGTCCGCAGCAGCTTTTATGTACCGACTCTGCATGTCGTCGTCGACTTCCCTCAGATTCAACACGCGGGGACACCTGGACACCTTCTCCCGCAAGGTGATCTGACCAAACGGGAAGAATGACTAAATGGAGGTGCGACCGCCTGAACCGAGGAGAAGTGACCCCAGCGGCCTCACCAGAATATCCACTTTGGAGGAAGCATCGGTACTTGTTAGCGTGACCTTCCCGTCGTTCCCATTGACTCCGTGGATGTAATAGTGATACACGTGACTGAAAGAGGAAGACCACACCCGTCCCATAGAAGCAGACATCGCAGGAACGGGCGAACGATGCGCGGGCGTGGCGGGATGAACTCACGCGAGCTGTCTGGTCCACACTTGGAAATCTTTTTTCAGAAAGGCGATGTGCTCGGGAAGGATCCCCGTGACGACCACGGCTGTGAAGCTTTCCTTCCTCGTTTCCTCGGCGATGACGCCTCGGAGGAAGCGCTCGTCAGATTTTTTCACGTGCGAGGAGTCGCCGGGCTAAAGGAGGACCAAAGATCGCACGGAAGGGAGACGAGAGAAATGCTAGAAAATCCCGATCATCTCGCTTTGATGCTACGAGTACGGATTTACGTAGAGAGCGCGCACCTTCCTGTTTCGGATGGTGCCGCTGAAAACATTCTCTTTCTCCCTCTCCTTTCTCTCAAACTCTTCCTTCGACAGAACCAGCTCGTGGACATCCGGGGAGTCGGCCGGTTTCGTGATCATCTGTAAAACAGAAGAGAATAAAACCCTACGATGAGTGCGAAAAGGCGTCAAAACCTGCTCCTCCTTGTTTGGGGGGGAAAAAAAATCAGTGAAAAACGTGCCCTGGCCGAGTCTCCGATGTAGAAAACTGCCTGTTTTCCTCCAACACCAAAGTAGGATATGTCACTGTTGAGGCTACGAGGAACCGGGGCGGGAGGAACGTATCCTTCTTCTTCCTCACTGTAAGCGAAGAGGAAGAAAAGCAAAATCTAAAATGGCCTTTAAAAACAAAAGATTAAATATCTAAGGTAAAGCACACTCGCCTCGCAAGTGTGCTGTTATCCTTTAAGAATTTGGATCGGCGGTACACCGCCCAGTTATTAAGCTTCTTAGACGTCATCCCGCAGCCGTTGTCCATAACGACCAGCGCGGGCTTCCCACAGGTTTCGTCGAACAGCTGAGCGAACAGAACAAGTCCACGGTAACAGATTCAGACGAAACACCAACGAGCAAAAAAGCAGAAGACAAACAAAACTGACGCAAAAGATAAGAACCGACCAACTGGATCTCGATTTCCCGCACTCCCGTGTTTTTAGCTGTGGCTGTGAGAGAATTGTCGATGAACTCAGCAATGGCGTACGCTGGGGGGAAAAAAAAAAAGAAGCAGAAGGTTTCCAAGTGATGAACAATAAAGATGCAGCTTAACGTCAGCCACGACAGAACGTACGCAGCGGGACCCGGCCTTCGCTCATGTAGTACTCGTACGTGCCGGCCCGAACCAGCGTGTCGTAATGAGGCGTAAAAGTGATGAGCTCCTTTGTCGCCGCTGACAGAGCCTGATCTTCCTTTTGCAGCAAGTACAAAGTGCTGCCATCCCGAAGAACCTCTAGAATAAAGCAACAAGAAGAAACCAAAGTCAGCTTAATGGCTGCTGCCGACTGTCGGGAAAGCTGGAGCCAGACCGAGCAAAATTGAAATTGTATTTGCGTACTTTTTTTTGCATGGCTGGATTTTTTTTTTTTACTTTTGCAAAGATCGATTTACTTACTGAATTTGTCAAAATCCAACACGGTTCTGTCCGTTGTTGTCAACACAAACGTGTCACGTGCTGGGATCTTAAACTCCTGCAATAACAAATGTTATATATTAAAAAAAAGCATTTGAATTATTTTTTTTCACCACACTTCAAAAAACAACAACTTAACTTTAACATTATCTTCAGAGAGAGTGAGAGACAGACATTTTTAATTAACTAAAAAAGCTAACTCAAAATTAAATAAGAAAATGACTGTATAAATTATAATAAAATAATTACCAGATGCACTTTGTGGAGGAAGTCGTTGAAGTCCAAGTCAGTAATTTCCACACAAACGTCTTTTACTTCTTTTTTCCCGAAGCGGTGGTCCTGAACAGAAACGCTCTTTTTGACTCTTTCCTCCCCGGAAAAAGAGGAAGAACTTCTCCAAGCTCCCGAATTAAACATCTCCTCGTTTCGCTCGGCAGTTTAGTCTCGTTCTATAACACAGAACCTTCTTTCATTCAAGACATCTCTCGTCGAAACTTAATTTCTTGCTACCCGCCCCCTTCTGTTTTGTTTTTGTTTTCGTTGTCACGGAAGCCTCTGAGGGACAAACTTCAGCGCACGCTTTCGCCCCGTTCTGTTTCGTTTTCACGGAAGCCTCTGAGGGACGAACTTCAGCGCACGCTTTCGCCCCGTTCTGTTTCGTTTTCACGGAAGCCTCTGAGGGACAAACGTCATCGCTTCACTTCCGCGTGTCTCCGAAAGGGCTGCGTCGGAGATCGAGTTTTTTCTCCCCGGAACGCATCGCTGTTGTTCTGAAATCGAAACCGAATTTCGTTTTACAATGTCCGTGGTGTGTGAGAACAGCCGCGGCTGGGTTTTGGACTCCCGCTCGTTAATCGATCAGGGCTATTCGCATTGCATCCGTTCTGAGGATGACCGGAAGTCAAGCGTGCAGTGTCGCTTCAAAGAGCAGTGCTTCCGTGTGTTAAAAAGTCACATTTGTGTGGCTCCTAGCGCCTGCGTGGACGGAGGAAACACGGATACGGTGCACAAAGCAGGCAAACTACCGAAGGTAACCGCTGCTGCTGCTCGGGTGGATAGCTGCCAACCGTGGGGCGCGAACCGGCGACCCAGAATCATTGCTGTCCTGGCATGCAGGATGCCGCCCATCCATGAATGAAAACAGAAATGTACTTCTCTCATGTACGCGGGGCCTTTGATTCATTCTTTTTTTCTGAGTTGAAAGGAAACTTTTTTTTTTCTTTTTTTTTTTTAAGCCTCCAATATAAATAAATGGGGAAAATCCAGATTTATTTTTTTTTGGGGGGGGGGGGGGGTCCAGACGGGTATCCGGATTACTCTCAAAAATTAGTGGGATCCAAGTTAAAACCAAGACCCATCTTCAGATTTTTTTTCCCTTCGTCCAGCAGTTTATTATAATAATCTAATATTAATATCTTAAGATGATCTGATAATATTTGGCTTCTTTTTCATCTTTTATTTTGCCTCATTTATTATAAATCTGACTTTCAGAAACGGAAACGAAGACGCAGTGAACTCAACCAGGGAGAGATCGATTCACGGACCTTCCACGAGAAGGTGGGCGCTTTAAATCAAATCAAAGACACATTCCTCCCCACAATAGATTGAAAATGTAACATTTTCTTTTTTCCCCAACCCCTGCTGGGTCACAAATCTCGGATCTTCATTATTTCCGTTTTACGCATCACGAACTCTGAATAATATCCACGCTGCGTGTCGTGGCAGATCCGGCCAGCGATCCTGGAGGGGACGGAGTCCCTGGTGGAATCGGCCCGATCTCTGGGATACCTGGACGGAACGACCGACGCCGCGTCGGAGCCTCTTCCGTCCCAGGAGTGCGGCCTCGCTGCTCTTTCCGAAATGGCTAAAGATCTCCCCCTGGTGGAGGAGCGCGAGCAGCGCGTCCAGCAGCTCCCGGCCGATGATGGACGCGCAGCGCATTTTGACTTGTTCTCTCGGGTGACAGAGAACGGGACCGACTTCGCTGCGGTGGTGCCGCTTCTGGGAGATGAATATGTAATTCCTCCACGCTCAGCCTTCCTGCTGTCTGACTTCTCCAGATTAGAGCCTCTGGTTCGCTGTGAGTGTTACAAAAACACCTGAAACCAAAGCATTACAACCTTTTGAGTTGCCTTACAACATTTGTGTTTTTGACAAATTGCTTTACAGTAATTACCACTGCTTAATTTTGATAGTTATTTGCCCTTTATGTTGGCATAATAAGGAATACTTCTCCCTGAATTCGCCATTGTAAATACTTCTCTGTGAGTATTTGTTTTTTCGCCACACAGGTGGAAGGAGGTTTGACTTAATAGTCATGGATCCACCTTGGGAAAACAAATCCGTGAAGAGGAAACGCGGGTAATTATTTTTCTACATTTAAACATCAAAGGTGTAAAACAGGAAGATATTATTGATCTCATATTGATGCAAGTTGCATCCAAACCAATTGTTGTTTTTTTTTCACGCCTCTTTTCTTGATGAAGATACAGTTGCTTGAGCTCCACCCAACTGAAACGGCTCCCCGTACCCACGCTGGCCTCTCCGAACTGTTTGGTGGCCACCTGGGTGACAAACCGGCAAAGCCACCTGCGTTTCGTGCGTGATGAGCTGTATCCACACTGGGGGGTCGAGGTTCCGGCTGAATGGTTCTGGGTAAAGGTACAGACATTTTACACAGGCACAACCCTCAATCTTGTTACCGATAAGTTGTGACTACGGACGTTTTAAAGTTTTACTCTTTCCCCTTCAGGTCACCACATCTGGACAGTTTGTATTTCCGCTGGATTCCAATCATAAGAAGCCATACGAAGTTCTGGTGCTGGGCCGGTATCGATCCTCCACAGTTGAGTCATCAAGGTGACGCCGTTCCTGTTGTGACATTTCAAATGAGATAAATCCAACTTGGAGTCCTTCCGTTCTATTTTCTCTCTTCTGAGACTTGTTGCGTTCACTTTCAGTCAGAGGTCAGCTGTTCCTTTGGAGGATCGGCGTTTGATTGTCAGCATTCCATCAGCTCTCCACTCCCAGAAGCCGCCGCTGGCAGGTAAATATTAAAAAACACTTATCTCAATACCAAAGCAGTTAACTGCAGGAATAGAAGTTAGGTCTCACCTTGCCACTAGAGGGCAGTGCTGCAACACCAGTGATCGTCTTGATGTCAGATCCAGAATCAAAGGGATGAGTCAGATATATATGCATCATTAAAACTACAGTGTTTTTATATAAGAAATCAACACTCTAAAGTTGATTTGTTTTATCTGTATTGGCCGCGAGAAGCAGGTAATTATTAAATCAGGATTTTCACCTCATAAAAGTAGAAATATTAACCTGCCAATATATAATTATTTTATTTCCCACTGCATAAAGTTGACATTTTCTTTCGAACATGTTGCCAGAGTTTTATTCATGATGGCGGTGAAAAGAGAAGATCACTGCTGGAACAACACGAAGGGTTTCTTTTTCATTCATGATAACTCATGTTTGATTTAAATCCCCTGACAGGATTTGATTTGTCAAAATGGGGACATCTGCTACTCCGATTTTGCTGAAATTTGCCCCCACGGTCTCCATTTCATCACGGACGACTGAGAATAAATGTAAAACCTCGACAACAAATATGCAAGGAACACGAATAAAAGAGGCGTGACGTCATTTGCGATTTATTATGGAGGGTGAGACGCAGCCAGGGTTTGCTGTTGCCCTTTCAGAAACATAGAAAATCCCCCCCCGCCCGCCTCATGGGTCACAGCTGAATATTGTCAAGATAAATTGATGCAATGATGCCATTGCAGAGCTGAGATGCCGTAGAGATTAGATTAAAACAGAGATTACCTTCAATCTCCTTCCTTGTGCGATGCAGAGGCCCTCATTAACATCTCAGGGAAGGAGAACGGCGAGTACTTTTACTTTTCACGTATCATAGATTTACACAACTGTATTTTTTTCCCTGTTGTCCCTTTAACTCTGTTCAATCCTGTTTGAGTGCAGTAAATCAGATGTGCTTTAGCGAGTTGCCACTAAACGCCTTGGTTACCATGGCGAGACAAAGCACAACTCAATTACCGATATAACATATCATCCTTGCCAGATGGTCATCCCACAGAAAAAAATATATATACAGTATTTGCACTTGCAAGTTATTAATTAAAGTGCCAATTTAAGAAACATAAAGTCCCTTTCCACGTTGATATCATAATAATTAAATAATTAAATCAATTATAATTAAGCTTCAATTAATTGCTCTCAAATTGATCTAATAATGATTTAAAATTCTTAAAGCTCAGTGATGATGCTGAAGTGGGTATTTTGTGGCTCATTGTTATGCCATTAGCACCGAATTTGATCTCAAAGGGCTAAAATAAAATTTTCATTTCAACTTGACTTTTATTGAAAATACATGCAACCGAGTTTTTGGATGTTAAGAAATAAGAATATAATGACGATGAAGAAGATGGGGCACAAGACCCCGTGGAACTCCGCGTGCACGCCGAGGATCGAGCAGCGATTAATATTAATGACTACTATTGGGAAGGTAGGCGTGAGACATAATGTCCTCCTGTAGTGTCAGTGAATTAATGGAGCAGTAAGCTGAGAGAGAACATGAGGCGCCTTCAAGGGAGAATATCCAAACTGAAAATGTCCCTTATCTAGAAAGTAATTAAGAAACACCCTCATTTCTCTCTTAGCAGACGTTTCGGAGCTAAAGGGATAAATAGACCTTTTTATCGTCCGTTCAACGGCGAGACATGAGTCACCGGTTGAGCTCGAGTTGGGTGAAGCGCCGCCGTGTTTGGCCTTTCCAGTCTGACTACAGCTGACGTGCACAGAGAGAGGAACCTGGAGGGCAGGACACCTCGCTGTGGTTTGAGGAGCAGACTTTGGTGCTCATTAACTCCCCGAGCGTTGGCTGTCGGGGGGGGGGGGGGGGGGGCTTCGAGCAGCACCAGAGCAGCGAAGCTGTCGAGGTGCGCCGTCCCTGGAATGTCATCGCTCAGGTAGTCAAGGTCGCTGCCAGTCTCTGCACAGGAGCGTCTTTGCTGTGGGGGGGTGAAGACCTCTCCTCTGTCCATTACAGACTAACAAGCCAAGTACCCCCCCCCCCCCCCCCCATAATACGTTGATGCACTGCAGTAATGTGTTCAAATGTCCATGTTTAGGTTAAAGACTAGATTTCCACTTCAGTTAACGAATAAATACAGGGGGGGATGGCTAAAATGAATATCCAAATAAATATTTCATCCTGGTTTATAATTTAACAATGCTCGCGCGGTGTGTGAGACGTGCTCCTGGTTGAGACAGTGAACAATGACATCACTGTTGCTAGGCAACGAAACAATCGGCTGATTAATTGATACGCAAAATAGTCCAATTGCTCTGTAAGAAAAATTATAATTTGCTTCCATCCCGTAGAAAATAAAATTCAACTTTTACATCAACAAGTAAAATCATGAAGCAGCGCCGTTACGAGTAGCAGGAGTTAATGCTGACTTTACCCATAATGCACAGCGAGAACCCTCTTCTGCGTTCCGTTTCTTTCTGCAGAGGTGCTGAAGCCCTACGTCGGAACCGAAGCCAAGCGCTTGGAGCTGTTTGCCAGAAGTCTTCAACCCGGATGGACCAGCTGGGGCAATGAGGTGCTCAAATTTCAGCGCACGAGCTACTTCCATATGACGCCAACGGACGACGGAGGAAGCATCCCTGAAGACGAGGCCGCAGACGGCACAGCGGCGAACTCGCCGGCGTTGAGTTCACCCGGCGAATCGCCTCCTCCGTGCCAGCGTCCCACCGATGTGGACTAAACTCCAGCTAGTTTCACATTAGTGATTTAGTCCAAACTATTTCTAAACTGCATCCTTTTGATCTGTGTTTCTCACAGGGGGGGCCTTTCATTTCTTTTTGTGGGGGGGGGGGTGTCAGGGTATGTTTTCATGCGGTGGTGAATCACGCCGTTGCTGCACGGGGAGATGAAAGAGTGCGTTTCTTTAGATATGATTTTAATTTCCCACACTGCAATCAGAAAAACAGCACACAAGTTTTTTATTTTATTATTATTTATTTTTAGCAGAAATGCTTCTCGGGGATCAAATGTTTCAATTTGTGCTCGTTTTATGCTGCATTTCAAAATGTTTCCAACTCACGATGAAAGAAACCTCGGCTCCATCCACCCAGTTCTACCTCCCCCCCCCCAACCATCAGCCATTAATCTGCCTTTTCCGATCGGATGCGGTCTTCCTGATGAGTCCGGGGTCTCCAGAGGGAAGGTGGAGGATGAGTTATGGCCGCTGCAGTTACACATCGTGGCTAATGAAGCCAGGGTGGGACTTCAGCACCATTTTTTTCATGCTGTCTTTAATACAAATGTACTTTGAATTATCTGAGTATCTGCCCCTGTTTGAACTGTATACCATCTCTTGAAAAACAGATCTAGATTAGAATACTTTTTAATGCAAAGGATTACATTAAAAAAACAAATCTATAAATGTCCTATTTCTTGTTGTCAGACTAAAGTTAGGATGGCAGGCAGCGTTCGATCAACAGGAAGTCTATCAGATTTTCCGCAGAAGTCCCGAGAATGGAAATATTGAGACGCCGATTTGTCTTTTTTGTTAGCGCTTTGTCTTTTAAGATAAATGATCTGGAAAATCATTTTAAAACTGGCCATAAACAATTTTTTGCTTTAATGTAGCGTTATTAAGTTTAGGAAAATTGTGCATTGGGGTTTATAAACCTCGCTTGCAACACATCATTTTTGTCTGCAGCTTTGGTATATATATAAGGATTACTTTTGACAATAATGCTGTTGTTGCCATGGTGACACTAAATCAGCAAAAAGAGAAAAAGTTAGACTCCAAAATGCAAATAGCCTTACTGCCCTATTGGCTGAAAATTATACTGTATTTGATGATGTAAAAAAACTCTTCTGTTACCATGGCAATTTGTTGCTCCACACGGTTGCCGTGTGCTTTCATTTAATTGCACACAATGGGCATTTAGAAGTTGTTTGATAGAAATATCTGAATAACGTGAAACGGCTTAATTCAGACGAATCGGAGGTCGCGGTGAAATTTCTTTTTTGTGACACGAGATTTCGTTTGTGAGAGGCGTTCAGCGACGCCAGGAACGCTCAACCTCGTGTATTCCTATAGAAATGAATGAAAGACTTGCAGCTGATCTGTGAACTTCTTAAAAACTGTGAACATTCTGCACAAATTAATTGATTCACGCATACAACGCACCCCCAACTCTCCAAATCTAGTATGGCTGCTTCATGACATCATCACTCCATATCTGCCCCCCCATCATCATCATCATCATCGCTCACACTATTTAGAATGATTGTAAAGCTATCATGCTAAGCTATCCTCTGCTATCACGTACTGTTAAAGGGCTGTTGGCTGGGAGAAAGTATTTCTTTTCTTCTACCATTCTGCGTTGTCATGAGGGCCTCTGAGAAAGAAATATCGGGTGGGTCATCCCGGCTAAATGCATCCAGCCTTTCCTCCAGGCGCCATTAAGCGGAGAGTGTCAAATTGATGACGAAGAACCGCGGTGAAGACCTTTCTTTCTCCAGCTCCGTCACGCACTCTGCTGCAGTCGGGTTATGTCATGTCTGCAGCTCGGAGCAGGGTGTCGGCCTCAAACCTGCTGATGGCGTTGTGGGCATGTCCTTGGAGATGGAGGACTAAGAGCTTCCGTGCATCAGACGATGCAGTTTCGCCGTGCAGCGAGATTCCTGTCAACCGCAGAGAACATCGTCAGGTCGACCGCATTCCCTCTCAAAGGCTGATTGCCTGTAAATGACCAGCGAAAACAATTCTGTTTGATGCTTGAGTTTGCAAACGAGTGCAAAGACGCAGCAGAGAGCCGAAGTGGAACCTCTTGTTACGCGTTTTGGTACCGGTGAAGTGGGAAATTCAAAACCACCCAAACTCACTCCGTATTTCAAAGAAAGAGCCTGGCACCGTCATTTATTCAATATTTCTACCTTTAATGAACGGAAATGATTTGGCTGTTGCCCTAAAGTCCAGTTTCTCTGAATATGATATGGCGTTGCTATTGCCTCATAGCGTAAAGGTTATGGATTCAAATCCACCTGAGGGCCTGAGACCTTTCTGTGAAGTGTCTGCATTTACTTGCACTTTGTTTGTTAAGCGTGCAGAGAGTTCATTCAGGCCCACCGCCATGCGAGCGCTCGCAGGAGACTTCCTCGTGTTTCCAATGGTGCATTTCCAGATATATATTTAGTGCGAAAATACTTAAATGGAAGCGTCGGCTAACAACTCTGCTCGCAGAGGGGAAAACAAAACTCTTTTGGTTTAGAGACAACCCTTGCAGCAAACTGGCAGCGGTCCCGGCGAGCTGTCCCAGAGATGGTTACTTATTTCCTCAGAGACGCTGCTTCTCCGCGTCCGTCCCGAACCTCCGGCCCTTTTTGCTTGGATGCTTCTGCAGCAACGAACGAGCAGCAAGCCTTAAGTCAGTCGTTTCATCAGTCAGCGTCATCAGAGGGAATGCAAAATCTGGAGGGTGCAACAATTCCCAACGTGTGAAGTTGTTAGCAGAAAGTGAAGTTTAACGTGGCATCTTCTTACATTTCAAACGCAGAAACGCCCCTGATTCATTCATCAGAAGAAATCCTTTATTTTTCATAAAACACGGCCGCCTGGTGGACTTTGATTTCCTCTATGATACACATTCAGATGATAATTTCATCTCCTCCATGGATTCGTCTGCCTCTAAATTTGAAATGAGGAGAATGAGAGGAATCAAATAGAACACTTTGTGGAGTATATTAAATGTTCTTAAGACTCTGTTAAGATAATCTGAGCCAACGCGCTGCTGCACGTACTTTATTAAATGTTTCAAAGTCGCTCAGCGGACGAGAGATATAGCATTCATTAAATATACATATGGAGAGAGGAGAAGGAGCAGAGCGTGTTTCAGGGCTAAATCAAGAGCTCCTTATTTTTGCACGGCCCGCAAAGATCTTACACTTATAGTCTGAGCAGGAAGTGGTGCTGAAGTCCCGCCTTATCTGGACTCACAATGGAACGGGCATACACAATGGGAATACCAGCCTTTGGTTCCAGGGAAAGGAGTAAAATAACACATGGAAGAAGGTGTAATTAAAGATATAGCCTCAGATTCTTTTCAAAAAAATCTTGTGAATCTTGTAAAATATGCATTCGATTCACTCGTCAGAAATCACAGTCACAAAGGGGTCCGATATGAACTATCATGCAAAATATATTCTGGATCTGATCCAGAATGAGGTCAGGACATTCAACTTTAACATTGGAAACTTCATTTATGGACCAGTTAAAAATACAACTCTGATTCACTTTTACTTTTCATGGTTGGTGTACAAAGATACCAAGAACAATTTTGTGGTGTTTAAGCAAGTAGTAAAAGAAGGGCCTACATTTTAGAGAGAAGAGGTATTACGATCCTGGCCCATCAATAGACATGTTTAGGAGGATAACATTTGCCCTGATTGATTGTAAAGTTTTTCTCCGTCCCTCAGCGACATCAAACTCCCTCCATCCATCCTGCGGTCGTCCCCGCCTTGTTAGATTTATTGTATTTACCAGACTTCGGCTGTGCCATTACGCAGGAAATACATCCCCAACTAAAATGATCCTTTCTTCCTTTGGTGCAAAATGATTTGCTAAGTGGCGACAGAGAATGAAAACACAGTGAGAGCGGGTGGGGGCGGATTTCTGTGCAAACAGGGCGTGGCTTGTGAATCATCGCTGGTTTCTGGAATTAGAGAAGCATATTTTCAGCTCGTCAAAGAGGGGATTGCTGCCAGTAAGATGCAGATGGCAAGCTATTCAGAGGGGTTTCCATCAATCACAGTCCTGGTGGTGTGTCCACACGCCCACCTCTGCAGTACAGCACCAGTGACCTCTATTTGACTACTGTTTTGACCTTGAAAAGGGACACAGATGGAGCTCAGAGCTTATTACAAATCTAGAAATGTACGAAGAATCTGCAGGATCGTCTTTGTTAGCGATGGACTTACTCCGACTGCTGGTTGTGTTTGTTGTTGAAGTTGATGTTGTTCTGTCATTTTAAAAATATAATATTATTATATCCATTACAAAGGCACTTTTAATTCTACTTACTGGCAAATCATCAAACGATATTGGACGATGTTTCATTGCTTTTCCAGATGCTCTTTTTATTACATCAATTCCATGAATTTCAAAGGTTGCATTTCTAGAATTGAAATGTTCCTTGTTTGTTAATAAAATGAGTAAGAATGTAACATTTATAGGCAGACAGACATTTTAAATATACTGTCTTTTGCATTTTAAGCTCAAATTAAAGGCTTGTGTTGAAGGGAAGCTGCAGTGACACACACACACAGAGAGAGAGAGGAGATATTTTAGAGACGCTTCCTCTTGTGACACGTCATTTTTTTCTGGTGGTGCTAATAATGCCGAGCCGGCGAGGAACCATGCTGCCGACCGGCCCGGCGAGAGAGAGCGACATGTCAGTGACAGGCCGGGGCTCACGGGCCTCAGTGAGTCACTGATACGGGACAGCGATGGCGTGCCGTCACTTCGGCGTAGGATCTCCAGGGACTCTAGAGGTCTATTTTAGAGGGGAGGGGGGGGTTGAACGTGGAAACTGACTGCAGAGGGATGTGTCACGACCCAGGCTCAATGGGAAGGAGAGACCACACAGATAGTTCCGATACAAAATAGGATCATTTATTTATAAAAAGAATACCAAAAGTGGATAAAAAAAAAATGTCTGTTGTCTGTAAAGCAGTGACGTTTGCTGGGTTGGGTGAGTGACAGGTGGTAGGGTGTGGGGGGGAGGGGGGGGGGGGAGAGCCATCAAAACGGGCTCATCAAGCCTTCAGCCCAGGTGGAGTCTAACCGGGGGGCTCCTCCCCCTTCTCCAGAGTCACCTGAAGGCGATAATCAAGTCTGGATGGAGTAGAACAAGACAGGCTTCCCTGAAGGTCAGGAGAGGTCATGCTGTTCGTCTCCTCTCATTCCGGTCAGCTGCTTTCACCGCTATTAATGCTTATCGAGGGCTTTCTGTTTGACCCTTCAGTTATAAATACCTTAGTGTGGCAGAGAGTTGTGTAATAGAACCTATGTTGATGTCTATACCTTCTGCATCTTGTAATTTATGGTCTGAATCCTCATCTTATCTCCAGGGATTCTCAGCATCGCCGATAAGTGCATTTTTATGTTTTATGAGAGGCTTTAGAGAACCTCAGGCATTCATTTAACAGGCAGCAAGACAAGCAGGCAGACAGACAGACAGACAGACAGACAGGCAGACAGGCGACAGGAAACAGAAACTCTCGCTAAAGGATCTGACCACTGGCAGCAGCATCAAAATGTGGTGTGGAGTAGATATTCTCATTTTAAGGAAAGTACTTGAATTTATTCTGTACTTCTTAGTCCTGATTAGCTCACTTTAATCAAGTGAAACTGAAATGCCAGCAGAGATCTGAATCTGGAGACCAGTAGACGAATAATGACCCTTGATTATATACTGTATATATATATTTTATCTTCTTTTAGTCATAGAAAGTCCAGAAATATAAAATTCTAAGTGACGTAAACGTGGTAATTTATGCGGCTCTGTTAAATATAATTTCATGTTTTACAAATACAGCACATTACGGTGTTATAGTCAATAGATAGATGTTCCGAATGAGACACGAGTCTGGAGGAAACGCCTCAGCTCGCCATGAGGCTTCGCCGTCTCCTGAATTAACGTGAGTCTAGAAATGCAAACATGCCAGAAAGGATTTGGAAAAGGAGGAATCCGTTTTGCTGAAGCTAGAAATGCAGTGTTTGACCAAAAAAAAACAAAGAAAGAAAGAATGCAAAGATGAATCAAACGTGTAGGGCTTGTATTTTTATCCGATAGGTCCTTGCTTGAGAACATGAAGCTGACCGTGTCTTCACAGATTCAGTGAAAGGATGCATGAGGAGACACCAAGAAAGAATATAGCTGCACCCCTGGGAAGGCGTGGGCGATGCTTGTGTCTGGCTGTTGGGCAGATATTCATGGAGATGGGGTGTCCCTTTGATAACAAGAATCCCTACGAGGCAACCTGCTTCGTGAAAAAACCAAAACGCATAGTCCAAGAACACTGCGTAGTTTCTTTCTATATCCAGGATGACGATGCACAGAAGTAAAGATGAAGACGGCGATTCAAAATGGCATCCCTCTGTGTGGGGGCCAATGGTGGCATTAAGGTGCAGCTCCAGGAGGGAAGGACGCGCCGGTTTGATGGGAAACAGACACGTCAGCTTAGAATAACAACGCGATGCAGACATCGGAGGGAAGGCCGGCATCAAGACGCCATCGCTGATCAATAAAGATAGGAAAAATGGATAAAGATAGGAAAAATAAATACGGCCGGCTTTATTGCTTTAAGGCGAGGTCTTAACTGACCACCTTCACTTTTATTAAACTGACATGAAAATGAATTGCATTTTGACAGACGGCTCATATTAAGAGGAGACCCTTAAAAAGAAAAAACCTCCACATATGTATTGTAGTGTTCGATTCACATCTCGTTTAAAGCTGCCAATAGAAGGGGCAACGATGGCTCCTAATCCAGTGTTTAAAATGTGCAGTCAAATTTGAAACCAGGATAAACACAAATTTTCCCTGCGAGAGAAAGTAAGTTTAAGTTATTCAAGGTGTCTCGTTTTTCATTCAGAACTCTGATCTCTTTCTCGAATGCGAGAAGCCTCTTGCGATTTCCCTGGGGAGAGCCATATAGCATCGGTAGCTTCAATCCAAACGGCCGGTTAATCTGGAGACCATTTTACCCCGTCGTTCCCGATCCATACACTCGCACTCCTCTCCGAGAGCGCCGCTGATCCGGATAAAAATCCGACAGATCTGCATGTTGAGACATGCAGAGAGGAAATAAACGTACACAAAGCCCCCCCCCAAAAAAATACATTTCAATTTCATAGCAACATGGATGAATAAAAACTTTGCTGATGCCATTGTGCCCAAAAATGATTATTTTATGTCTTTGATCCGTCACAAGGCTGAATTTTAATTTTATTTTGTCACAAAAGAGGGAAAAGGGAAGGAAAGGGTTTTTAAATTTGATTTATTGAACAATAAGACCTCCATTATCAAACTGATTGAAAGCACAAGCGCCTACTTGACCAGTGCAACAACGAAGTTGGCTATGAAGGCATTCACTGAGATAACAATAGCAGATGATTCAAGTGCATCACAAACAGATTCGTGCACCAAATCAAATCCTCATATCCCGCCAAGCTTTTAATACATTTAATTTTATGCTATTCATTTTACAATAATTTTACAATCTGCACATATTTTATATTCTAACTTTCTACTTTTAAAAGAAGCTTTTCTTCTTTGTGCCTCTGTTGGGTTTGTCTTTCGCCCAGAAACACAAAAAGACTGAGAGGATCCACGTCACTTATTTTAAAGAACTTTGCAATAATTTTAGAAGAAAAGAAAGAAGATTAGCGTTACCCATAAATGTGCTGAACTTCAAAAGAGCATCCCGACACCCTCCGAGTGGCTGCATCCAGCCTGCAGGCGTAGAGCCGAAGCTTCTACCTGCTTTGACCTTTTCCCCTGCAGGTGACAGGATGCAGATTGGCGGGAGAGCTCTGCGGTCGGTCCAGATCGCAACTGCAGGGTGTGGTGTTCTCTCCGTCGCTGTCATTGGCATCAAACAGTCAGGTGTCCCCCACCAGGTGCGAAGGAGCAGCGTGACGCAGGGAGACCGGAGGTGCAGAGTGACTCAAAGCTTCACGCCTACCGTTTCTCCCTTGTCTCCGCCGCCCCTCTGACCTCCAGGGCTAGTTTGCAGTTTGCATCATGCACGGTGTGTTTTGCGTGTAGGCGAGTAAGCAGACGGAGGCGTGTGTGTGTGTGACGAGCTTGGTGAAAATGAATCAGTGTAAATGAATTAACCCCGAGACGCTGTGACACCAGCAGAACAACTTTCTTTCACACCAATCCATTTACATAAATTCCTCAACTCACTTTGGATGCTGTCGTTTTCATAATTCCAGACGGTGCTATTTAAGATACAGGTGAGATCTTTGCACCATCATTAAAACCTGAACAGGAAGCTTTTCTGTGTCTCATTAAGAACTCTGAGGCACAGGTTTTACCGGAACGCAATGACGAGGTATGGAGAGAAATGTGTTTCTTTTTATGCAATCAAACAAAAAAATGGATTTGCAATGTAAAAAAATCTTTGCACACTAGTCTGGTTTCAAATTCCACTCCGGGAATGAGTTGGAGCAGGGGCAGCAGGGTAGACCTAGGGCATATCTGGGCGGAGTGAAGTGGTACGATCCAGTCCACTCCGCCCAGCTCCACCCCACTCCCACAGTGGGACTCGATCCCAGTGCCTCCGTCTGAAAGTCACCGTAGTCATACCTGTATCTCCGACCAGGTGACGGTCCCCGCCTCCTGACAGTCAGTTGGTCTGCGTTAGTTTAAACATGCTCAGTCTGAACAACAAACAGGCATTTGTCAAAGCTCCTCCGGCCAAGAGGTGCAGAGCGGTAATGAAAGACGTCATCTGGGAGAGGCCAGACATGAATCTTAGTCACAGCTCACAAAGTGGCCACTGAAAGGTTTGTCCAAGCTGCTGTCTGGGGAGCAACGATTGATTCTCCATCACAGACATGATAGCATTCACAAATAAGTGAGTTTGAGCCACTGCCTCTGTTGGAAATGGATGAAATAACCAATTAAATTCAAGAGCTTCTTCCTTTGCCAGATTCCTCTTTTCGTGGAATATTCAATGAAACATTTCAAGCTGTGCTTTGGCCTACATTTTTGTTTTTTTGTTTTTTACTTGTTTTTCTTTTTTAGCGCTGAATGACAGGAGGAAATCGCGTTCTCAGCCGGAAGTGAGTTTCGAGATGTGGGATTATTCCACTGTTAACCGACTTCAATTTATTTTACCTGCAGCAGAACAACGAGAAACAAAGAGGAGGAGGAGGAGGTGCAGGTAATACTGCCTTACGCAGCTGATGAGAGGCTCACTAGAGTTGAAGCTGGGTTGTTTTACGCGGCCTCCATCTTCCCTGAGACGGTGCTACCCACACGGGGCCGGCTGAGGTCGAGGGTCTGGGGTGAGGTGACAAGGCGGCAGCTCGGACGCATACGCTGCCCGGCGATGTGCTTTACACTTTCTCCCGAGCTTCTCTCATTATCCTCTCTCTGGGTGTGATGGAAGGGTGTCGAGTGGAAGGGGCGGCTGACTGACCCCACGTTCCCCCCCCGTTGGACAGGGAACAGATGGGATCCGACTCGCTCCAGGAAAATCGGCACCAAAGATCTCCAGTCTGTTTCCATGACCGTTTCCGAAATGAAGTTGCTGTAACTGAAATGTGTTATTTTGTTGCCATTATTATTAGAAAAGATGAGTAAACTTTAAAATAAGGGCTTAACCTTTGGCACGCTTCAGCCGCCTCCGGGAATCGTGGGGCGGGGGGGTCGAGAGTCTCATCGGCTCAAACCTTTCCCCAATGGAATAAACAGAGAAATGATTCAGATTTGGCATTCATCAGTGGCCTCCCAGCTCCAATCCCCCCGTGTCACCTGTCAGCGGCTTGGGGTACCTGGGTAATGTAGTCATCCACTGGGGACGTAATTAAAGTCCTGCTTGCGCTCTCCTCTAAACCGAGACAGACCTCATTAGAGAGAGAGAGGGGAAAGAAGAGTAAATGAGTCTACAGTGGGAATCTGACACTAATTAGCATTTTTGTCCCAAACACTTTAAAGGTCCGCAGAGACAACGGCGTCGAAACACATTTATTAACGCCGACAGCACAGGATTGACTCTTGTAATATTTTTTATGTCATGCCCACTCATAAAAGCCAAACGCCGGAACCTGTGGCGCCGGCGCTGAAGCCGATTCTACAATAAAGGCAATGTCTGAGGCTTCAATACATTTCTTCAGGCCACATTCCACAATCAGCACAAACCACTGCTCTAGAATCCTCTTAATCAATAGCAGCTATACTTTTACTCTCATCACTCACAACACACTGACGCCAACGATTGATGTCAGTCGTCACTAAACCTGCATTGTGTTACAGACTTCCAGGCATTTACCCCCCCCCCCCCAGAACACAAGTCGCCAGCTTCAACAACCGGAGCAGGAGTGAAAGCTTAATTAACACCCTAAATTTAGCTGCAGCTCCCACAATGCCGTCGTCAGCGACTTTAGGGATGCTCAAGTTTACAATAAATTAATTTTACTTTTCACTCTACTGTTGTTTGACATCTTGGACAAGCCTAGTTTAGGACATTTGTTTTGTGCCATCAAAGTGAACGATTACAGATTTTTAAAAAAGCACCGGAAAGTATACGAGCAGAAATATTATATATATTTTACACCATGTAGCTCTGCTTTTCCACAAGTTGAGGGTTTTTCCTCTTTTGCATGCTCTAAATCTACAACCTGAGCTCAACCCCGGGCTCAGAGATTATTAGTCCAATCTCCTCCATGCTGCATCGCACAGTGTGTGTCAACAGCCTCAGACCAGAGACCATAAAGAACCAGGTGTGTGCGTGGATGCAAAAACACACAATCAACCACGCTGCGATACAAAGAGCAGCATGTGAAGAATATGCGGTCAGAGGTGGAACGAATAAAAGCAAAGAATACGTCTTGCCAGCAACTCTGAAGGCTTTTGATGTGGAAGTGGAACTGCTCGTTAGGTTTTACTCGTGAGCGATCACAGCCGCTGTCTGGCTACTCAGTGGTCATATCACATAGTAGATGAAATATGTTGTAAACATCGGCATTCCTGTGATGAAGCGCTTTCATCTTCCTCTAAATCCCAGCAGCAACGTCAGCATGGGACTCATTCTGTTACGGCGGGGGGGGGGGGGGGGGGGGGGGGGTGAACGATGCACAGGTTCGGATGCACGTTGCATTTGTGCATGATTAAAAGCACCTGAGTCCGAGAAGAAGAATTCCTGATTCCCGTCAGCGTGGTCTTTATTTTTACTGTAATTCATTGTGACAGCAGCAATTGCACTGATACTACAGCTGCTGGATGTAAAAGGATCACCTCCAGTGATTATAAAAGCATTTTCAAATTTCCTCTTTGTAATTAACAGAATGGTGTGCAGCAGGTGCGGCTTGTTTGAAAGTCATTTAAAGGCCAATAAACTTTTTTTTAGACAATGTTTGCTCATTTGACGACCTTGGCAGGATGAGCAAACAACCTTATCAATCGTGCAAAGAAATATCAGCACAATTACTCACATACTCCTCTGATCCCATTTCTATATTGAGGATTAACATATTCTTGAATTTATTTGCAGTAAAGGTTTGTTAGAATCACCAGAACTGTATTTTTCTGCGTCAAATGTCCTGTGTGGAAATATACATGATGGAAAACGCTTGTGAGTATTCTGTTGTGCTGCGGTTCATGGAATAATATACAATATGTGTGTGTCATGTAAACAGCAGATGTTTGTTCTCGACAAAGGAGGAAGAGTCCTTTGAACCCGAGTGTCAAGAATTCCCTTGTGTTAAATCTATAGGCGTATTTGTTAATGTTGTTTATCTGTTCTTAGAAATGTTTTCTACTTTCAGTTGCAAGTAGCTCAGCAGTTTCTATGGAAACCCATTCAAACGTCCAGATCATGCCGAGGGAGGTTTCTGGGAGACTTTGCTCCAAGCGACACGCAATTTGCACCTTGTCATCTAATTGTCAATTAAAGAGCTCAAATATGAACTGACAAATCCACTCATTTTGAAAAAAACACAAGCATTTATTTAAATCTATAATTATAAGTTCTATTCTTTATGAAGTTAAAACCTCACACAATAATAGTGGTCGCAAGCTGCACCTCAGCCTTGCAGTGCCGTTGTGCCGGCTGATGAGCAGGAAGCTTCAAAGAGCAGAGGAAGTACTTTTAGAGTCACCTGTCTCCATCCGAGGTCGCACGCTTCCCGTCTCCGTGGCTGCAGCAGCACCTGCAGCCGATTGAAGGTCTGCCACTGTGTGATGTGGCCCAGTGATCCATTCCGGACCCCCTCTGGGACCATTGTTTCAGAATGACACGGTAACACGAGCCTCTAATTATTTGTCAAGCAATGCCCAACTGAAAGTTGACCTTGGTCTTGCATTGATTTGGCCAGAGGCGTGTTTGGTCACCTTTATGAGCTCCGTAGCCACAGAAACCGTTTTTCACACACGTCTGGGTGTGATAGACAGTGAAACGTGTACTTTTCTTTCCTTTTAATCAATCATGAATACTCTCCTGTGGAAATATCAGGTGTTATTAATTTAGCTGTGTGTTCCTGCTGATCGGATTTGGGAATTCGCTGCAGCTCCAGCCTTGATCAGAGAGCTCAGCTGTTGCTTTCTAATCTGAGCTGAGTGATCGCCCAACTTAATTAAAGACTTTAGATGCCGCCAGTTTGCTATGATCAGGCCCTCCTGTTCATATTAATTAATTATCTAGGGGTTCTTCACCTAATCCTCTATGATTTGTCAAATTAAATATGATTCCCCTTTTATAATTTATTCAGTCTGTCCACATGCAATATCCCTATTTATTAGTCCAGCCGGAGGTAAACTGGGTTCTTGAGATTGAAAAGAAAATCCGATTTTAAAGAATCAAACACAAAGTTTTAACATGTCTAAATTGGCTCAATTCTGAATACTATTTTTTGGAAATTATTGGAAATATTCCCTTTCTTTGAATTATTCCAAATTCCAAATGCACTCATTAACAACCAACAACCAGGATGGACAATTTATGATGTGCATGATTATATTTTGGTCAAAGCACAGCGAGAAAGAGACATCAGTGGTGGTGGTGGCGGTGGCTGATGACCCGGTAAAGCTGAAGGATGACCTTTTAAGACTAGAGGAATGCAGAAATGTCGCACCAATAGACAGCAGCAAGACGATTGGCTGGCAATGGAGGTGTGCCACTTAGCTATTGATTAGATGTGACCAGCTGGGGAGAACAGCTGATAACTCAATAGAAGCATCGGGACAGGGCCGGCGAATTAGAATTGGTGTCTTCGCCATCGTGTGTGATGAGCCGGCTGCGACTGACGATTAAAATGCAGTCCGGTAAGAAGTGCTGCTGGGTTTTGTTTCCACGTAACCCTGAAACTCTGATTGCTCACAAGGCCGTCGGTGGAGGAATACACTCCGAATGACTGCCTACCTCCTCTCACACACACACACACCTCAGTATCCACGCCTACACACATCTATTCACTGTTATTCATCACGCCGTTTCTCTAAAGTTCGTCGGTGTAGTGCATCTATTCAGGTGAGAATAATAATAGTGAAAACCCAGTCCCATAATGCACGTCATTCTCCCACAGTCAGATCAATACGCTGTGGTTGGCCTTGACTTGAATGTGTGGGTCTCGCGGGATGTTGCCGTCTTTGCGTCAGTGAATTCATGCTGATTGACTTTGCAGTCTCTTCTTTTCTTGCCCCGGCCCTGACGGAAATCTTGGCGTTCTGGAACTTTACTAATTGGTATCCTTTTCGGGCTTCCAGAGGCGTGACGCGTCGTGAAGACGAGGCCAGCCAGCGCGGAAAAAGGCAGGAAGCTAATGATGGCTATTAAAAATGTATGCAGGTAGGTTTACCTCTGAACTCCAGACAGCAGCTCTCTGAAATAAATATTAATATTTATCTCTGCATGTTATCATTATGCATTTTCTTCTTTATGCTTCATTTCCATGTTTTTCCACATCGGATGCTGAAATAATGGAAATAATGTACCTATACGCTAATTGATATTCATCCATAAGACGCCACACCACCTCTGCAGAGAATACTGTGCTACACTTGCTGCAAGCCTAAGTAGCAGGTTGACGTAGCAAGTTGCTAATGAGCTGGGAAATGTGGCAGGTAGACCCGGCCTAATGAAACAAAAATACTCAATGACGAAAAGCATTAATGAGCCCAAGGGAAATCACTGCGATAGCTTTTAAGAAAATATATGAATCTCAACAATTTCTTTGTTTATTTTAATACTTTTTCTCATTCATATTCTGTTTATTGGGGGACTTAATGGTTTCAGCTTTTGTCCTGAACATTTATTTCCCAGCTTTACCAGCTTTAGTGCCAGAATCCAAAAAAAAAAAAAAACCATGATCCATTAATCGTGACATTTGAACTTTTGTCTCCGAGAGTCTGAGAGAACAGGCTGACATCCAACAGCTATTCCTCTTCACACATAATGAGACACTATGCATCTTCCCAGACACCCCATTTTAAAAGCCAGATTAAATCATTTGCGTCTCAAGAAAAGTTAAAAATTAGGATCAATGTCAGTGTTACAACGCAAGTATTTTCTTTTCATTAGAAGCCATTATGGCGTCTTTAATCTTTATTATATTTACCTTTAAGCAGCCCAGACGTCTGTGTATTTATTAGTGATTACTTCATTGTATCTAAAAGCTGCAATAAAGCTGCAATATGTGACCTCAGCCCTGTAACGGACAGATTTAGGGAAAGTAGCAGCTTTAAAGGAGTTTATTGTCTCATTATCTGATGAAATGAGGCTTCGGTAGATGATGCAGTGAGTGGATGATGAAGTCGCATCTGTTTTAAAAGAAGATTTAAAAAAAATAAACAGCCCCAGGATATTCCATGGAAAATGCATGAACCGTCGAAAACGATGTATACATGATGCAAGACTTTGGAATATTGTGTTTCTACACAGTGTGAGAAGCCGTGCACTGTCACACATGCAGAGGGAATTAGATACAAAAAAAAAGGATCCCTGATATCTGGAATGTTGCACACATCACAGTGCGCTTTTCAGGATGCTCTGCCTTCATCAGGTGTTCCTCAGGGCAATGAGCACACCTGCAGTTATCCTACCAGCAGAGGGCTCCTTGGAGGTGAGCTCCATTACAGGCTTGTTTAGAAAAAGAACTAGGGAGTTTGGAGTGCAGTCAATAATTTACAGTCCACAGATGAATAGAACAGTTTTTTATTTAGAAAGGAAGGAAAACTCATGCTGCGTTGTGTTCTGTTGTGCAAAAGGGAAGAGTCAAAACACTTGTCGGTTCTCCTTGAGCGACGATATGCTAAATGACAAAGACTATTTTGCTTCCCGTGGTCGTCCCTGCGGGCGGGGGGGGGGCGCTTCCACCAACAGGGCCTTAATTCCAATCAAGTCCCACAGCCTGACATCCAGCTCAGCTTCAAGACCTCAGCAGCATCGCTGCATGTAAATGCTGACAAATATGTCATGAATGAAATTGGGTTGCTTGAGATCATACACCAAAGTGCTGCCTCACACAGACGCTATCATGGCGGTGATATATTTTTTTTTTTTGGGGGGGGGGGGGGGGGTGCTTTTCCAAGAAACCTGAAATGTTTTACCTTTATATAACTTCACAAGATGTGCTGACCGAACAGCAATGCCTTAAATAAATGGGTGGAAACACGGAGGGATCCTGAATACGTCATTCTGTTCACTTCTTCTTCACGCCTAGAATCTGATGGGTGGAGCCTAATTGACTGCGCTATCGTTTTGGTGATTGACAGAATAAATCAACATCTCTTCCACTCAGACTTTAATGAATGTAACGAACGAGACATGAGAAGACCGCCCTGCCCCTCACTCCTCTGTATGCGGCAGGGAAATTCACCGTAGCTCATCAGGGCTCCACGAACACCTGATCCATACGGGGAGCGATATCCAGGCGTCGCCGGGGGGGGGGGGGGCTGCCGCGAACACACCCAGCATGAGAACGGATGCGTTGCACATGAAAGTGTCAGCACGTCACAGTGATTAACACACGTGCATTTCCACGTTTGCATTTTCAATGTGTTGTACAGAGGATTCTCACATTTTCTTTCACCACCTTTGTTGCCAGGCCAACATTTCAAATGTGTTCAACTCATGACTGGGAAAAAGAGAAACATCTTTAACCTGTTAGATTAACATTCAAAAGAAGTTTTTTTTTACTAATTTGCCATATCTTTAATTAAACCACTTCAAAACCACCTCCATTAGCAGTAGCATACTTTCAGCTAATTACCCCTGACAACAACACTGCAGCATTATTTGCTACCTTAGAAAATTTGCACCTTTGTTATTTGCAAATTCATAGACCTTCTCACGTTCAAATATTTTCAGTGTCTGAACATTTTAACTCTTGAGTGTCTGAGTTTTCTATGGAGGTCTTGTGCAGGAACTCCCCAAACCTCTTAATCAAGGATTTCCAAACAGAGAAATGAGACTTGCTGCCGGTGGCCTCCGTGCAGCACCTGATATGTTCAGCGCTCATCTGGAACAGACTGGAACCGTGTAAAATGTCACGGATGCACGCAATTACAGTTCAGAAAGTCAAATGAGAGCTTTACCGCACTGTTTTTAAAATGCAGCAAGGTCGTGTTAGAGGTGAACGCCATTGTGAGGGACACGCTAAATTATGAGACAGAGACATGATGATCATACTTTATAAGGCCAGGAACATTTTTGTTGTTAAAATATTTATGATATCCTATTCAATTCCTGTCCTTCACCCCTAAAATTTGTGAGGCATATAGAACCAGGACAGCACTATCAGACAGTGACGGACTCTGAAAATAAAAGAAAATAAAAATCACAACTCGTTTGTGAGCCTCTCCAAATCCTTGCAGCACACAAGGATGTCGGTGAACAAATATGTGGCATAATTAGTTGGGTTCAAATAGAGTGCCGGGTCAGAAGAAGGAACGGAATGTACATGGGATGACACCCCAGGAGTGCTCCGGCTTTGCTGAATGTTTCGGGGGGGGGGGGGGGGGTAGCAGATATATCTTTTTTAATAAGCTCAAAGCATAAACAGTGCAGCTTGCAGACAAAAATGGAACAAAACATGCATTTTTCAGAAGGAACATTTTTATGAAACAACAATTCTTCCCATCCTTTCATCCAAGATGCTGAGCTGAACTTTATTTCTTGTGTGTTTCCATATCTACATTTTCTTTTTGTATATTTAACAGCTATACAGAGTGAATAGCCCAATGCTTTTCCCGTCACTTTGCTCCCCGCCGCTTCATCAACACTTTCCACCCTGCGATATCGCTTTCGGAGGAATCTGACGAGACGAGAGGCTTTTTCTTTTCTTTTTTTTTTTTTACAGGAGCAATCACTGTCTGGGAAAATGAACTGCGAAGAGCTAAAGATAGAGGCTCTATTTTGGTAGCTGCAGCTCTATTAAAGAAACAGGCGGAGGAGGAGATGAATGATGGCGCGCTCATTCACAACTTACTACACAGATCTGCTATTGTTAGAAATCCAGAGGTGGTGTTTAGTCAGGAGTAATTACGGTTGTTCAACTGGTAAAGGTTAGTCAGCTGCTCATTAGTGGCCAAGATGCAAATTAGCCCAACATTAAAAAGTTGCTATTTTGGGTTGTTAACGCAAAACTAACAGAGCGGGCTCACTCTGTTCCAACGCGTAACTCCAGATCTGATAAGAAGTAATTAAAATAACTATCCATATATATCCGAGTCCTGATTGGGAGTTAACTTCCGATTCCGATGGAGTAAAAAAGGTCAGAGGTCGCACTCATCAAGTATCAGTTCTCAAAGCCAGATGAATTTGGTGGAAAGGATAAGATGGGATCAGACCTCATTGCGTTATGAGGAGTACTTCCTGTTGATGAGGAAGTGATGTCATCAAAGATATGACACCAGCATCCTCTCCCATTACTCCGTCAACAATAACAATAAAAGACTAATGGAAGCTGCATTAGTAGATTTTAATGCTAAGGGTTTAATAGCAATTCTGTGTTTTTACCTGAGTGAAATTCTGAATTCAGGACTTCATCCTGTACAGAATTTGGATTATCTTCACGCAGTGGTATCGTGAGGAAGTGACACATGGATCCAAATACGGATTAACTCGTTTGCGCCGCAACAAACAGGCTAACGTTCAAGCTGTCTAATCGGGTACGACACGAAATTAATTCCGTCAACAAAGCAAAATGATATGAAGCTATTGCTCAGCTAATTGGGAGATATATCTCAGCTGGGAGTCATATCTCGTTAGCCTTCTTATTCATCACCTGTGTATTTTCAAAGACGGACTCTTAAGGAGGGTTAAAAGGACCCCTGAAATCGTATTAGGCTGCTGCTCACTTTGGCAAAGGCAAAAGACTGATGGGGAGAAATTGTCGATGAAGATGAATAACCGAAGCCTTTCTTCAAATGCCAGCCCAAAGCGAGCGCCGCATTGATGCGGAGCGAGAGCGACGAATGGACATCTTGTAGAATCGTTTTTGGTTTGGCTGGAGACGCTGTGTCATGATTCGATTTTTACAGCATGCAACATTTCAATTTTAGGAAAAAAAAAATCTATTGTGTTTGCCTGACCTTAAAGCTGGCCTGAAGGATTATAGTCACAGCGGATGAAAGCGGGACATATGTTGCTTTGTAGTGATTTAGACTAGCCTTACAGATAGCACAGGCTAATATCATGCCATGTTTGATTACTGCACATTGTTGGATATATTCTTATTTCATTTTTGGATGAGTTGTTCACGCAAATATGTATTTCATTTTATTTTTAAATCAAATGCAAAATAGCAAAAGGCTAAGATGTCTGCACGATGGCAAGTACTACGATCCTTTGTTTTCAAGAGATGAATGAATGTTTTATTCTGGTGTACGATATGATTTATCTCTGCTTGTGGTGCACGTCCTGCAGCAAATGAAGACAGGTTCAGTGTATCTACAAAGCCCAAGTGAGATAAATTAACTCTGGCTCTATTTTTAGCAGGACTCAGAGCAAGCAGCTGGACTGATTTATCTAGTCGGGGTGTCAGACGAATGATGAACGTCTAGATGTGAAATCTTCCACAACAGACAGTTTCTAACCTTGTTTTTCTTTTCTGCGCTGACCTCCCAACAGTTCATACTGTAATGTGCAGAAAATGTGTGATTTAATAGTACACACGTCTGCCAAATCTCCCAAAGTGCCCAAAGTGACCTTCCTCATCTTGAAGGCTTGCAAAGTTGCGGCCGCTGCCCTTCCTCCGTGATGATATCACGAGCTAATCCCTTTGTTAATAGATCGATCGATAGGCTAAAGTCAGTAAATGCACCTGAGCACTCATTTTAACCTTAATACCTATACGGTAGCCTTTGTGGTCTGTGAAAAAATGACATCAAGGGTCAACTGACAGCCCAATAATGAGGACCGGCCTCGGTCCAAATCCAGGTACATGTTCCCCTCTGGCCACAGACACCAGACATGCCGTGGCGTTCGGTCCATCGGGCTGCTAATTGGTCTGTATGCTGCTCACGGAGAGGAGGAAGGTGGAGGAGGAATATGAGGAGAGGTTTGGTGTCAGCATCAGATGTGCAGGCTTTAAAAAATGTGAAAATGAATTGTGATTTCATTGTTTAAATATGGGTTGTTCAGATGCTGTTGTGGGTATAAATAAACAACTACAGCACTTTACACTTCATCTGCAAAGGAGGGATGGAAGGCACACATTTCCATTACTTAAGAGAAGGCATGCTGTGAGCTGCTTTTCAACTCTTTACTGGCCTTTTCTCTCTGCACTTCCACTTTGTGGCCTGCAACCAATATAAATCAATTTAACCTGCATATAAATATATTTCATTCAGCATCATGTTTTAAGACGCTTGGCCGTGCAGCTACTGTGTTTGACGCAGTGGGAGTGAGAAAGGAAGTTTTCATTCATGTGAATTTATCTTTTCACTTATTCTGTCAAAGGTTTTATTGACTGAGTTGCAAAGAAAAGAAAATCTGCTTTTAGAAAAAGCTCCTTTAAAGACTTTTTTTTTTGCGTCATAGTGAGAGAGATTTTTGTCATTTTCTTTTACAAGGTGAGCCACACTTGAAGAGATTTATTATTAGCACTTGGTGCTGGTCGTTCACAGCTTCAGTACAAAAGTATAATCGCAGTTATCGGCCTTGAAAACAAGTCACGCTCAGGGCTGTTCTTCATTCTGTTCATTCACTGATAGCAATCATAGCATTGGTGAAAATGGTCCCTTTACTTTATGTCCACTCTTTAATTTGTCTTTTATTTGTCTTATTTGTATAAATTCAGAATTTTATGACCAAATATTTATGACATTCCCACTACCCATAGCCTTTGTAAACAGAAAACACCTCTGTGCCTAAAGTGGAGCTAACCGCTAACAATGCTTTTAGCTTCTGTCATCCTTTGCTCCACCTCCAATGACATAATCATATGTCTAATTCAGGTTTCCTTTAAGATGAACAACACACCTGTCTCTTGCGAACAGTGTCAAAGCACTTGTTAGCATATTTAGCCTAGCTGTTGCCTTTTCCTTTGTGCGTCGGCCTTTCCTCCGACTCACCATTGCAGCTATAAAAAAAAAAAAAAGGCAACACACCATATCTAAGACTGAAGCAATTTGAGTGAAATATATCCAGGGTGATCTTTGGGTGCCCAGGAAGGCCACCGGAACCCCGCCCAATCTCAACACATCCTCCTGGGACTGGTTTCCTGGCAACACTAGCTGATTGGGTTAGCAAGGTTAAGAAAGGGTCTGGCATGGGCTGGAGGAATCAGATCACTCCCATTGATCATCTTCTCCCTGCTCTCCTCTGAGAGCCGAGGCCACGGCCACAAAATCAAAGCCCTGCCATCATGTCTGAGGAGGTTATTGCACACAGGGGAGGGAGAGACATGGCAGGCTTTTGTGTGGTTTTTCCAGTCTGACATCCTGTACTGCGTATCGCGGTGTGATGCTGCGACTTCTCACAGTTACCAGCGTGATTGGGATTGTTGTTGAAGACCTGCGCTGGAGAGACCAGGTCTGGTGTATAGATGTTGCGTTTATATACTCAAGGTCAACAGCTGTCATTTGAAAGCAGGGTGGACTGATGGATGCTTTCATTATTAGCAGGGTTTTTTTTAATTATTATTATATGAGTAATTATTGCATTATTCCACTTTTATGACACGTGATTTATACATTTTACATAATTACGAGCCAAATAATCTGATTTCAGTTCCAGATTTTTACTTTTTAGTCTGATCCACAAACTTTTCAGATGAAGTTTTTCCCGAGATAAGGTCCCATAGGAGATCCGAGGAGGGGCAGAACTCCGCTTCGCTCATCTTCAATGGGCTAAGGAACATTTTGGATCCCAAAGAAACAGATACGTGTTTAAGTTTAGCTCTAAATTTTTATAGTGTATCTACTGTCATGTCATTCTGTCATGCTTAGTTTAACTTCCCTCTTGACATATGGATGAATAGATTTCCATCTTAACACGTGTACATGCACCCCCCCTCATCCGGAGCACGCTGGGATGGAACCAGGCCCCACCGACTCTTCTCCTTTCACCAGTCACAATTGTCGTTTCTGTGTTGCTCCAGTGTTGAAACCAGCCAACTGTTCCACCAGGGCTGCAGCTCTAGGCCTTTGGCGGCGACCGCTGAAGTCCGAGCGAGGTGTAAAGTGCAGCGAGGCAATGTGTGTGTGTGATGCAGGCCGGGTGATCCCTCCCACATCGCTTTACACACGATGTCCTGGGGGGGGCAGACACCCGACCAACTGGTGTCACTGTTCCCGGTCGCCATGAAACCATGGGGTAGAGATTTGTACCATTTGCTCTCCTTCGTGCCACATTCACCCTTTGTTCTCTGGGTTTTTTTGCTGATTTGTCGTGCAACACCTTCTGAACGCTCTAATCCCAAGGAAACCTGTGGATTCATCTTATTTACTGTTTTAATTTCTGCACGAATGTATTTTTTCCAGTAGGCGGGTGCATGCTTGTGTGTTTGCTCTTTGAAAAGGCTCATCTTGCATTACAGTTCGGTCTTTATTGCTGGTTTTCACCCTCTTAAAAGCGTCTTAACGTTAAGACTCATGGTGATATGGGCTTCAAAGATTAGACGGAATATTGTTGTTTACAAAAATTTATTCATACAAATCTTACAACACTTTTTTTTTAAACATTTTATGACTTGATCCTTGCAGATCGCCATTTGAAGTAGTAATTTAATGTTCACTTTCTACACAGTAAATATATATCTTTTGAGATTATATAATTTTTAAGGCTATTGAGGCTTTCAGTATCACATATGTTTCATGGAGAGTGGAAAACTGCTCCTTCGCTCTATTTTCACAAGGATCTACGTCTAAAAAAACAAAGGGCAACAGAAAGCTGTGCAAGCACGACGATGCTAAAAAACCCAAAAGAAAATCCTATAACAAACATTTGTGAAACACAACAACAATAGGGGTGAAATGTAAGATGATGATCATGATGATGATGATGTGCAGCATTGTAGGGCCACTAAATAGCCATCTGATTTTATGGCGATTTTAAAGTCGATGCAAGACACCACAGCCGCAAAACTGCTTCCTGCGTCACAAAGCCTAGAGAAGAATGCAAAATTAAAGATTGATACAGTCGACACAAGATCGAAGAACTTCCCCCCCTATTGTTTTAAAGCTCACTCAATTTTACTGTAAAAAATGTGCATTTTTCACAAACTTCCTAAAAATGCACCGATTGTAAAACGGTGCCTTAATTCACCCCCCCCCCCCCCCCCCCTAATTTAATTTATTTATTATTTCTCTCCATCTCTGACGAACTTCCTCTTCTTGCATCTCATCCTCCCTTGACTTTGAATGTGATTATGTCAATCATTCAATTAGGGCATAGCATTTTGTTCCACACTGCAGATAGATGATAGAAAGAGATCACTTTAAAAAATGTCCAATCACATCCTTTTCTTCAAACACAATTTACCAATTGGGTGACAGAATGGCTTAGCCACAGAAGAAGAAAAAAAGCACGGCATTAGACTGAGAGATTCTTGTCAACTGTAAATTGCATTCAGATAATTCAACATACGGTTTGTGCAGCAACGTCAGTGAGGCGAACGATACAGAAAACAACATCCAGAAGTGGCAGGTATGTCAGTTAGCAATAGTCAGAAAGCAAGCAAAACCATTGATTTGGAGTCGTCTGCACAGACGCGGTGGCTAGTGCAATTACAGTGCTTTAATCATGCAGTCTACTGTAGTCTTTACATTGGTTTACATGACAGAGGGAAGCACAATCGACCCACACAAAGATCAATCTGCCTCGTTTGTCTCTCACAATAACGAACGAAATCCATGGGTGAGACTCAACGTAACAAGCATCGTCTTGTTGTGGTTTTAAAATGCTTTTCTTTTGAAAGGATTGCTCGATGATGCTTTAGAATGGTGATACTTATTAAAAGGGGTAAAGAGGCAAGAGGGAAAACTTCAGCAGAGGGTTCCCAAAGAAAATACAGAAACTATAGTTGGTAAAGATTGGCACGTTACGCAAGTCAGGGGTGAAAACTCATATCTGTAAACTCATGCGGATGAGAAGGACGAGAACGACCTCAAAAGTACTCTGGACCCCATTTCAGATTTAAAATTTGGGATTTAGAAATTAAAAAACTGGCATGTTCAACATTTTCTAAGGCCAATCGTGCTCTAATCTGAACCAAAGCCAAACAAACCACTTTTAGTGTAACACCATCCTTGCATCGGCAAACAGGACACTAATACTTATTTTGTATCAATAGACAACATATTTAAAATATCAGCAGAGTCTCTGCACATTGTGGGATTAGTTGGGATTCAAGCTAAAAACACCCCGAGGCTCGAGAGAGAGAGACAGGAGCACAGATGAGGTGGAAGAAGAAGTTGGATTTGTGTTTGGAGTAAGATCACATGGTTAAGAGTTAAAGGCGAGAAGGAAAAAGGGAGGGACAGGCGATGTCCCCACGAGGACGCGGCCTCAGGGACAAGCCTGAAACTCACCGGATATTCGTGAGAGAACCGTTTCAGACAATCTCTCACATAAGCCTCGAGTTCATCTCCGTCCGGGAGGGCGTCAAAGTCTATGTCTTGTAGGATTTGGTGAAAACCTATTTCTTCAAGGCTGTCGTGGATAAAGACAACTAAACGCTTAATGTCACTTTACAAAAAAAAGCAGCATTCAATGCATTGATTGTCTTTTAAACGATTTATTTTCCTCACAATCGTGTATCTCTTCACTGAATGTTTAAAAGACAGGGCCGTTGGGGCAACTACTAAATTCAACCAATCAATCAATGGATATGCAAATAGAGGTTGTTGGCTTTTTTTTCTTAGAATGAAAATTGGTCCACAAATTAGACAAGTGTTTTAAGTACACAATAATAAACACTATTAACAGCTAAATATTGATTTTAATGGCTTACCTCATACATAAATACATGTTAAGAACACAAAAGAAAACCCGCTGATTGTTCAGAGCTCAAAATGACTTCACCTGGGGGGGGGGGGGGGGCTGCACACTCTCTAGAGTTGTGATTTTTCACAAGGGGAGGGGGAGGAGAGGAGGATGCTACAAATATGCCAGCCGGCGTCCTTTGTTTCTAATTCTCTGTCTATACCTTTTCCCCAGGACTGCCGCCAGGTACTTCTTCACTGCCATTTGCTTTCGGTAGCGGCTGTAGCTGTCTGTGAAGATCCCGTCCGAGTGTCGCTTGGACAGAAGCTCCGAGCTGTCCTCCAGGGTTTGCCCCATGCTGCTATAGAGAGAGAGAGAGAGAGAGAGAGACACCGGGTGTCACTATACTGGTGCGTTTCTGTTCACTTCAAAGCCTCTGGATGGATGGAGAGCTTTGAACACTTGAAGTCAGGCTGGGAAGGTTTCCGTGTCAGAGAGATGGGCACAGATACAGAGATGCTGTCGCTGCTCTTATTCTGAAGGGTTCAGCTCCATCCCGGGACATTTTGGCACCGTGCGTAAAGATGAGTGATTGCCCTCCTAATTCCACCCCTTCTCCACTGGGGCTCCACTTTATGAATTATTCATACTGAAATAAATTGAAGGCTCTCTGCGCCTTAACGATCCAGCTTCGGGCGCAGAACATGGCGCTTCCCAAATCCATCAAGTGCCCATTTCGCGCTCCCGTGACGAGAAAAGCGCTTTAATAAAGGCTGATTCAGAGGGCGCCGGTTTAAGACGCACGCTGAGGAATCGGGACCACACACACACACACACACACACACACACACACGGTATAACAGCGTGAATTATGAGCATTTTAAAGGATCGGTCAAATGAAATAAAGACGCACGAAGGACAGGAAACATTCAACGACAAGCAGGAAGATGTTCTTACCCTACACGCTTTGCCATCAGAGAATGCAGATATTTCCTTGCTGATAACTGACCCAGCGCTTTCCTGTAGGCTTTATTAAACATGCCGTCTGCATGCCTTTCCGTTCTGGGATGATCGATAGCCACACGGTAACAAAAAAAAATACAAAATAAAAATCACCACAAGCGCAGCGCAAGAGGCATCAATTATTATTATTTTTTTAAACCGCAAGATATCTTAATTGTAGATGTACTAATGGGCCTCGGGCTCTTTTATTCTATTCTAGTATTACGCACTTTACTTTGAGGGGGGGGGGGGGGGTCTACAATTAATTTACACCTATATTTTAAAACGGGGGGCTCTTCGTCTCGTTGCTATTCTTTCAATTTTAAGATGACATCCATTCTTTAAGAAGAAACGTGGTTTAAATCCAATAAAATAATAACATCTCGAAACTATAATCCGTCTAATAAAAGAAAAAGAAAACGCTTTTAATCGTGTTGAAAAAAAAAGTTACTGACAACATTTCGACGACACAAAACAGGACAGAAATAAGACTGAATGAATGTTTCCAACGTTCAGACGGGGATCGGTTTGAGATGATGATGATGATGAAGATGGTCACCTTCTCTCCGGTGGGTAGTAGAACGCGTAGCCGTCGTCAGCGACGGACGGAGCGCTTCTCACATCCATTTGGTCTCTGTCGTAATCCAGGGATTGTAAGGAACGTCCATCCTCGTCAAACACTCCGCTGTCCAGCCTGAAAAGAGAAGCGCGCTGGATTATCACCTGCCTGCTTCCGGATGGAGCGATGGAGACACGGAACTTTTGTTTAACGCAACTTTTTTTTTTTTAAGTCTCCAATTAAAATATATATTTTATAGCTGCGCATCTACCACAAATACTTATTATTACAAATTGGTAGAATGATGGTCCCATTTTGAGTCTCAGCAGCTTTGATTTTTCTTAACGCCGCCACTGTTTCTGCGTAATTATGTCATGGATGGGCTAACGTGTTCTGCGCCACAGAGAAACAAAACACACTGAACGATAAGAACAAGTTCACCCACCTTACACCGGGAAAGCTGAGCCCGACAGGTGAGCAGAGCACGCTGCAATGCATTATGATTCCATATATGAGTACGGCTAAAGTCGCTTTGCTCGACATTGTCCTGCTGCAGAAGAAAGAAATGACCTTCAGGGAGCGGCAAAAACGGTCAAAAGAGCACAAAAGAAGGATTATTTCATCACTCTATGCTATTTAGGTACTTATAAACCACACCTGTAGTTTTCCAAAAGCAGAAAGTCAGCCACGCCTGACTTTCCGCTCAACGCAATCTCACTTTTACGCTGCGTAAAACCCACAGAATAGAGCCTCCCCTTACCAGCAGCGAGACCCTGGTCGCGATCCGATTAAGACCTCAACTGGGAGAGTGAGGTAGGATCTATCTGGGTCTCTCTCTCTCTCTCTCTCTCTCTGCGCCGCTCTCTCTCCTCCTCCTCTCTTCCTCACCGAAGCGCCTTCGTCAGTCCTGTTGCGCTTGTTCCAAGTGCGCGCCCCTCCGTGCGCCCGCAGCTCAGTTCTCCGGGTTTTCTACGTCTGCTCGGTCATGGATGGAATCAGTGGAGAGAAGAGTGCCAAACATTTGTCTGCAGATTTCTTTCCTGCGTCCTGTGAACTTAACTTCTCTTCTTTTTGTGTGTCCATGACTGGGAAAGGCTTGCCTCTTTTACTTGGGGGGGGGGGGGGGGGGGGTTGAAGAGTAGGAGGCTGCGTCATCACCCTTCCTCCCTGTCCCATTGGAGTACCCATCTTCCGCGTCAATGAAAGACCGCGAGTCAAGTCATAAAAAAAGAATGAATGTTGAATTCAAACATGACTGTTAATTAAAGAATGAATGGACGTCAACATCTGACGTCACAGATGCCCCCCCCAGGAGATGTCTCTCTAAAGCAGCACACGTATTCCCGAACATGTTTTTCCTTTCCGCCCTTTAAGATCAGAGCCACAAGATGCTAAATTATTGGGTTGTTCCGTGAATGAACTTTTAATCAGCTCTAAAGCATTCAAAAATCACCAAATGTGGGAATGCGTGTTTGTCAATGAGCGGTGACGGAAAGCTGAAGTGTTAAGGCTATTTTTATGTTTGAGAATGTACTATTGTCTGGCGGAGCAGTCCAGCGCTGAAAAGGCACCGCTTCTCCACAGCAGCGCAGGGATGCAGAGTGTCTCCTCTGTGAAGGTCAAAGGTCATTCATAGCACAAGCATGGCACTTTGAACCTGAGAATGCCTGCCTTGCCTCTCAATGTCGAGCTGTTTACTTATAATAACTTAGGGCTCTACTTTTTCCTCACTTGGAGGCTCTTATTTGTCTCCATGCGTTGGACCTACCGGTAATTGATTAACAGTCAGTCGTGGGTCCTCCCCTCCTTCCACAGAGCCATCAGGATCCTGGTGCTGAATCTTCAGTGGGTGACTCAGACCGGTCGATTCCCCTTCCGGCGCTGACGTCATATGGGGTCGTTCGCCCCGATGACATGAAACACTTTACTTTGAATTCTTAATATGAAAAGGGAAGGAGCCCGCTGCGCTCTTCACTCTGAGGGAGCACTGCACCCAAATGGTTAGGAGAAGAAAGTGCACACAGTCCAGGCAAAAAAGGAGGGCTCGGTGATGATGTGATACATTTCTGTAGATAAAACGATCCAATAATATATAAACCAATGAAAATTAGCAACAACAAGAAAGCAGTGATTAGTCTTAAGACTAAATTTAGTCTTAAATACAAGAGTTGTATTTGTAGAGTGGCAGCAGTTAATAAAAAAATACGCTGTGAAAATAGTTGCTAAGATACAGAAAATAAACACAAAATATCAGACGAAAATTAATTAATTCATATTATCTGGCCATGCAGTACGGACATTTTAAATAAAATAAGATAGATGTTTTTCTTTTTTAAATGCTAGTTATAACTTTTGAAATTAGACTATTTTGTCACATTCCCCAGATCCTAAGGTTTTAAATCTTGGCAAGTACAGAACAATCTAATTACACCGCCCGCCACCACTTTTGGATTTCGATCGGAGTGGAATTTAATTAAGTCTGACACCTAAAAATTGTCAAATTATAATCATTGTTATATATAGAAATTAGTCACAGCGAAATGCTGATTGCTAACCAGCCCGTCCTATAATCACGTTACAAATATCTGAGCTGCCGTCGTTAGAATATCTCATTATCTAATTGCACGCTGAGTCATGAAATCAGATTAAGAGCATTTATCCAGTCATCAGCTGAAGCTTGACTCACTGCGCTTTATAAGTGGCTTCCTGTAATAGTCATAATGGAATACCAACAAAGTTTGCAGAAGACTTTTAATCTCCTGGATTGAATACGTTCTTGCCTTGCAGTCCTGCGGCTGATAACAGTTTAGCTTTTTCATTACACAGATCAACAATGGGATGATATCAAATCCAGTCCCGGCAAACAGCCGCTTTGTTAAATTCACAGCTTCGTGTATTTTAATTTGTCGAGACAGACGCTGCATGGCTGATCCTTATCAAATCAAACAAGACAGACGGCGGACATATGTCTCCCTGTACGTTAAAGACTGACAGGTTTTAATAGAGACGCCTACGGGTGTTGACACGATGGGTTCAAAGAGTTTCATTAAAGCTCAAGCCTCGTGAAGTAATAGCTTTTACAACACCTGTGTTGATACAGAGCACTTTTTAAATCTACACGGGGAGTTTTTCTAATGTTACGTTGCATCAATTGAGTAATTTAATATTGGTTTTATTTTTATTTGTATTGTTAAATTTGTATTGTTAATTGTGGATGATTTATGTACGAAGGACTTTCAACGGAAACAAGACCGCAAGGGCTTTTTTGAAATGCTCCTCTTAGACAGGATGTTTGACTTTATTTGTACTGTAATACATGCTACTGTGTGACTGTACTTGTACTCTAACATTCTATCTAATAAATATATTCATCATCATCATCATCAGTGTGTGTGTGTGTGTGTGTGTGTGTGTGTGCGTGTGATTTCTCCTAAAAATTGTATTTCCTTTCATCTTTGAGCAAATATGTATCTCAGATAATTTATTCATTCAATAATTAATGACTTCATTAAATACATATTTTTTTACATCTATTTTGTGAAAATATGAATCGACACATGAAGTGGACAAAAATCTCAAAACTTATTTTAGATTCTTTGCTTATATTTTATATTTTATAGTATTATATTTTAGACTCTTTCCTTCTCTCGATCAGCTTCATGAGGTTTTCACCTGTTTTCCAACAGTCTTGAAGGATTCGCAGATGTGCTGAGCTCTTGTCGGCCCTTTCGCCTTCACTCTGTGGCCCTTCTCATCCTGAGTGTAGGTCAGTGCTGTTAATTTAGGGTTCCTGAGGATGTGTTCATTCATCAGTCAGAAAAACAATAAATGAGAAGGTGTGTCCAAACTTTTGGTTTGGTCCAGTTTCTAAATGTCAGGATTCTTATTTAGAAAAAAAAGAGAGAACATTTTCCAAGTGTTATTCCTGTGAATGTGATGATTGTCCATGTCTGTTTGCTTTAAGAAGTACGAGAGAATCATGCATCATTTTTTAAGATCACCAAATCTTGAAATGTCTGGTTTCCAGTGGGCAGGAAATATGAAACATGTAAAACTTTATTTTTACTCCACGACTGTAGAATAGTTTAAAAGTGGAATGAATTACTTCAATCCATGTAGATTACGCGCAACTGCAGTCGCCGATTCCAACCACAAGGGGGCGGCAGAGTTCCGCAATAACGCCTGAATGAGACCCCGCCCCCCGTCTTTCTCTTCGCCTCCCTAATTCTCTTTACCGAGGCTCCTCCCGGCTGCTCTCAGATCAGCTGCACCGGACGGAGCTCCAGCTGTGTGGCTCCCAGTCCCCGCAGCGGGGTCGGCCATGTTGTTGTGCGTGGGGGTGGATGCAAGTTCAGCGGAGGCGACAAAGAGCTGGGACACTTCAGGATCCCACTTTTTAAATCCCTGCCATGCCGCTGCGGGGGGGCGCATCCTCCGTGAAACGCCGTGACGCGGATCAACTTCACCGCATTTGCCTTTTTTTTTTTGTTCCGCTGGATGGATGAAGTGAGGATGAAGGCGGTTCGGTTCCGGATGGACTAACTCGGATTTCCTTTTTCTTTTTCTTTTTGTTGTTGTTGTTGTTGTTGTTGAGGGATTTGATCCAAAGAGCGCAGCGGAAGGAACGCAGAATAAAGACGCGGATTTTAAAAGGTAAACGTGCGAGGGGAGAAAAAGAAAAGATGCGGGATTCGAACAGGATGGGCCGAAACGCATCAGTCTGACCTGATATCAACAAAGAAATGAAGCTGCGTTACGTTCACGCACCTGTCTGCGGGGCTCCAGTCCCTTTTAGGTTATAAATTAATCACCGGATCGTTTTTATAAAAATTTAAATGTAAAAAAAAAAAAAAAAAGGCAAGGATTGTTAATCCCACAAGAATATCACAGTTAAATACTTAAAATTAAGAAACGTGTCGATGACAAAATATATTTTATACGATAATAGCATTAAATATATGAAAATACTTCAACATGAATTGAAGGTAGTTTCAAAAAGTGGAACTCAAAAGCATTTATTTTATGCAAAAAAAATATTTCTGGAGGGAAGATGCTTTTATTTGTTACGTATCGTATACTATTTGTAAAAAAGAAGTTTAGCACAACATATAAATGTAATGTTAAAAACAAAGACAGGGACGGACGTAGAAGCGAGATGCACACACACACACACACACACACACGCGTCCACTGGTGCTGATGTTGTGTCATGTGACCCGTTTGGACATCGGCATCTCCAGGCGGGTGGAGTCAGACGTTTCCTCTTATTGTGTTAACTTTAAGTCGCGTTGGCTGAAAGTGCGACTTCATCATTTCAAATATCCGACGCAGTCTTTGATTCACGCCGAGTCCGGTTCGCCATGGCGACGCTGTCAGCCTGATTCCTTACAGTAAGAACAGATGAGTCACGGATTCTTTCTCCCCGGTTCCTCTTTGAGGGGCGGGATGGGCAGGACATGCCCTCATTGCCCCCCCCCCCCGTCCTGCAGCTGTGGCGTTAGCCGGCACAAAAGTCAACCGTCCGTCCCCCCGCTGGAAGGTCACGGCTCACCCTGCGCTTCTGAACGACGGCAACCGAATCGGAGCCGGGTTCCTTTGAGCAAGGCAGCAAGACCCTGGCCCGCTCCGTACGGTTGCTGGTTCCGTTCCACAGCCGTGTGAGGCGATCTAAGCTGCTCTTCCAAGATGGTGACAGTTGAAACGCTTTTGACCCCTTTTGTGCGCTGAAAAGCGAGATTCCCAAAATAGCTGGCACGTGCCCGAGACTCAGGTATTCCCGTGAGGCGTGTTATTTTAGGCGCTCGTGATGGGTGTTCTCTGTGAACGCTGCAGGATCACCGACGGCGTTGCATTCCCCACGCCGAAACATCTGCATTCACATCTGCATTCGCTTCCATCACGCCCAACATTCCGCCGCGGAACTCCTGTAAGTCTTCTCAGACCGCCGCCGCCGCCTCTGTGGCGCTTTGCTTTTGCGTGTCCTCGCAGCAGAGCTTGAATCCCCCCCCCCCGTCCTGCAGCTGTGGCGTTAGCCCCCCAACAGCTGCTACACAAGGGTTTCTCTTTCTGCCATCGTAGTCCTCGGATGAAAGGGTTTAATAATCCGGGTTTAGTCCGATTGGGAAGTAAAAGAGACATTTAATATGCATCTGAAAGTGTAGGCGTGGTCCAGGTGTTGGCGCCACATCCCAGATGTTCGTCGCCAGCTGTGGGGACCGTGGCCCATTCCCTGAACCGCACCTACACCCTCCCACCTCTTCTCCGAGTTAGCTGCTGTTAGCTAGCCGGTGCTCTTTGAATCTCACAACTAGAACTCCCCCCCACCCACCCCCCCCCCCCCCCCCCCGAGTTGTGTACCAAATGTTCCGAACAGCTTTGGAACCCTTAGAACGTATGGAACGTTTAACTTCCGCCAGGGGAGTCAGACAGCGAGGAAACAACGCGACCTCTGCAGCCTTCTTTTAACATTCCGAACCGCGGCCCGCTGCCATCTCCCATACGTCTTCATCACCGCAGCGGCCAGGGAGCGTGAGGCCAGGAAAACCGGAGCGTTCTGTGGAGCATGTGCTGAAATCTCACCCCTGGGGCAGGGAAGTAGAGCGAGGGGGGGCGGGGGGGGGGACATCTGGAGTCTTCTTCAGTTGTTTTTTGTTTGCCATGTATTTCCTGGAAGGCCTTCGGCTTCTAGCCGGGCCTTGTGTCTGCACTGCGTTGGACATTCTCTATAGACCCCCCCCGCCCCCCGCCCCCCCCCAACATTTGATGCTTGAATGAAGAACTCGGTTTGTCTCCTTCTCTGTCAGCGGCAGGACATTCCCATCGAAGGCAGGAAGGAGCCGCCGTTCTGCACGTGTGTGTTCTCGCTGACGACCCTTCCACTTCCTCCCATTGTTCCTGAGCGGCTTTAGACGGGTGGGGGGGGGGGGTTGTGCTCTCTGGTATCATCCCTGGGGGGGGCAGCGTGGGATGTTGTCAGCAATGAGAGGGAGCTTCTATATTTAGCAGCAAAAGCAGATTTTCCTTGCGGGTCTCCGCCCACCGCTGCTGTTCAGGAAGGCTAATGAGGCGCCTTTTAATAACGTGCATCTTTTTCTCTTCTCATCCAGGGTCAGTTTATTTTTTCTCACAATGTGGCTACTGGCCGGTTGTCTCCAGGGGCAGTTAATAAAGTTTTGTTGAGGATGCGACGGCGTGGAGGAGGTTTGTTTGTGTCACGGCGACGCGGTGGCAGCTAAAAGCTGCCAATCCCCTACTTCTCTTAAGCCCCTCCCACCTAAACATCAGGGCAGCGGTTGCAAAATCAATGAAAGGTGTGGTTCTGCAGCAGCAGGTCCTTTTCTGTCCGTCAGGAGTCGGACTGGGAACCGACCCCTGCAGCCATCCGTCACTTTATTACATCATCACGAGGCAGGAAACATAGCATGTAGCACACCGATGCTAAAACAGATAGCATGGGTTTGTGTGTTAATGCCAAGTTATCTTTTTATTGATCTAAAATAATAGCATTTCACTGAAAATGTTTTTGCGTGCGAGTCGACTCAAAGCGGATTTAGTCCTCATCCATATGTCCCAGTTAGGAACACGGCTTATAGTCTTAGTGCTCGCAACCACAACAACAACAACAACAACAACAATGTGATGCACATATTTAGTACCAGGTCATTCCGTGGCTCATGTTCCCGTAGGCCTCGCGTTAATCCCTCGGCCCTCTGCTTTATTTCTGTGTAATCCGGGTTGTCTCTGCGTTGGACAGGGCGAGGCGATGGGCTGCGTAAAGAGCAAAGCGGAGAAAGGCCCGACGCTGAAGTACCGGCTGGACGACCCCGCCGTGTCGGAGGCCAACTCCGCGGCCGCCACGCCTCAGGTCGGGCACTACGGGCCGGATCCCACTCAGCTGCAGCAGAACCAGCCGCCGCCCTCCTCCTCCTCCTCGGGCTCCGGGGCGATGAACTTCAACCACGCCATCACGCCGTTTGGCGGCGCCTCGGTTGCCATGACTCCCTTCGGAGGGGCGGCGTCCTCCTTCGCCGGTCCCGTGTCCAACTCCTTTTCTGGCGCCGTCTCGAGTGAGTCGTCGTGTTTTATTCTGAGACGTCCCGGAGAGCTCTGTTCGGAGCAGCTCGAAATCTTCAGGCTCTTTTTAGTCTTCCCTTCCGTCTGGGGGCGTTTTAATGCGACATCTTCTTTCATATATATATTTATTTTTTTTTAATCCGGCGGTGGAGACTTGCCTTGTGTTTAATCCATCATATTTTTCATCATTCCGAGTTGTGGCTTGGCTGGACAGACGGCGGCGGTCTGCTGGTCGCCCGGGGA